>NW_017731640.1:264238-280881 GCF_001890085.2 Hipposideros armiger
CAAATCTACCCCAGCTCCGTCATGTCTGGGGTGCTTTTTCTGAGCTGCAAGAGGGTGAGAGGCAGGCCTCCAATACATGGCACAGTCTCCTGCGGAGCTTTTAAAACACACCAACTCTCATTCCTTGCCCCTAGTATCTCTGGTGTATTGGTCTGGGGTGGCACCCAGGCATCCGTACCTTTCAAACTCCCCAGTGATTCTGACGGGAGCCGGGGTTCAGAACCACTCGTGTTGTTTTGAGAGGATAGCACTGCAGCACCAGCCATGTGACCTTGAACATGTGATGTAGCAGTTGGTGCCTCAGTTTCCCCATTTGTGAAATATGGACAGCTACAGTTACTGGGAGGATGCAATGAGATAACAGCATAAGGACTCACACGGCGGCCGACATGACACACGCGTGGATGTTCTAGCTCCTCTGGACAGCTATTACTATTTCTTCCTTTCTCACCCCAGCCACGGGGAGATTATAGGGCTGAAAGTGCCAGGGCGAAAGTCAAAGGGCAGAGAGAGGGCCCCTTTGAGGACCACAGCGTTAGAGGCGACGTAGGAGGCTCTGCTCTGATGGGAGGCAGGTTGGAAGGTGTTCGTCCCTCTGCAGCTCAGGAAGCCCACACCCCTTAGCATGGACACTGAGCCTCTCCCGGCCCTCGGCTCTTGGAGTGCTAAGAACACCTTGTGGGGGTGGCTACATCTGGCTTCCCCACCTCCGCAAGCTGAGACCTGCTCAGCTGGGTGTAGGTCATGTTCAGTAGCCCACAGCGCTTGACGCAGACCTGACAGGAGCGCTATGCCCTGCTCTGAGCTGGGCATTAACTGGTTGCAACGGCCACAGTAGCTACCGCTTCCTGAATGCCCACTGGGTGCTGGGCATCTTGCTTGGGGTTTACAAAATCGCACCAGTGTTGCCATGGCTCCTTCTGGCAGGTGATGCTGTCAGCCAAGCTGGTAAGGGTGAGAGATAAGTCTGTGCAGCCCCCAAACCCACTGAACTCTATGGTCTCTGTCTGCCATTGAGCGGCCCTGAACACTGAATTGGGGTACAGAGCTGTGTGAGCAATATTGTCCCAAAGGCCACAGCTTCCTTTGCTGAGCAAGTCCCTGGTTGCAGACCAGGGTGGAGCACTTAGGCGGGTGTTTTTCCCTGAAGATGGGTTTTTCTTTTTCATAGAACTTCAGGGTGGAGAAAGTCACTGGAAATATCCCGTCTACTCTCCAGCCTTAGTGATCCAAGATTACATTCTGGATAGTTCCGAGTGGAACCTGACTTATGGCCTTAACAAATGTGCTGCACAAATAAATAAAAGAAGTGTTGCTCACCTAGTGTTGTCAGAACCAAAGGTGGCTTGCTCAGCAGACTGTGTTTGAACTTGCCCAAGGTACTGAGACAGATCGCTCAGTTACTTACAGACATTTGTTGTGTGTGTGTTTGGGCGGGGGGTTCCTCTGGGTGCTGATGACATGGTGGGCCACAAGTTTTGCTTTCATTGAGCTCAGAGTCCAGTGACAGGAGATAGACCCTAAATAAGTAAACTAATAAATAAATACCTGCGGGTGAAGAGCCAAGAGAGCATGTCACTGGGGGCAACTTTAGACCCAACATTGAGGGATAGCTCCCTGGGGAGATGACATTTCAGCTGAGACCTGAATGAGCAGAGGGAGGCAGTCATGCACAGGTGTAGGCATCACTGTACCAAACAGAGGGAATAGCTGATGCAATGGCCAGGGAAGAGGCGGCAGTGGGGGACAGATGGGACTGGGGCTGGTGAAGGGCAGAGCAGGAGGCCATGGTCCAGGTGACCCAAAGCCCAGTCATGTTTGGACTGCTTGGGACTAGGGTCAGCCCCAGTGAGGTCTGCATGATGAGCAGGACATGGCCCCATCAACCCTACCATGGCAGGAGTGGCACTGTGCTTCTGGCTGGTCTGTCCTGTGGGGAGTGTGATCCTTGTCATTGCCAAGGGTCATAGGGACAGTGACCAGCTCCCAGGGGAAGCAGGGGGTCTGGCGAGGCTGGCCTGCAGCTAGGGAAGGCTGGGGAGGAAAGGCCTGGCTGAATAAGTGAGTGTGTTTTGGGGGGAAACTGGTCTAAATCCAAGTCACCCATGAGTGGCTCGAGAGCTCCTTGGAGGTACCCTGCCACCATGTGAAGGGCCTTCGAGTCACATGGGAGGAGCTATTCCCTTCCACACCCATCTCTCTGATGACCACAAGGACAATGCCCACTTGCTGTTGGTTTGCCCTTGCTGTCCCCTGAATTTTTGCTAATCTTTTTATACAAAGAGCAATTGGGCTGGGTTCACAGGCAGTGTCCCCCGGAATGCAATAGTGCTGCTTTTTCCAGTGCCCCATCCCGGTCACCTTGTGTTTGCGGCCTACTGGCTTTCTTTTTGCTATTGTAATATTTCTCCTTTAAGACATTTAAAACATTATATATATTTTTTGCTTTTGCTAACAGCTTATAAAGCTTCCCTTTGAAAAAAAAATTATGTTGGTCAAAAGAATGAAATCATACTGGAGGTGGTAAAGGGGAGGTGGCAAAAATCACAGAGTCCGTTAAGTGAGTGACTCAAGTTTGGGAAGCATGGAACGAAGTGAGGTCCCCTCCCCAATGCCATGATACTCTTTTCCCCAGGAAAACATTTCTTTCTGTTCTTACCTCTCCCTCAGCCCCACAATATCTGACCCAGGAGCGAGTGTCAACAGTGCTGCTCTGAAGCCGGCACAAGAAGGCGGGGCTGCGGGTAAGGTCTGAACACCTTGGGAACGGCCCCTTTCTCCTCTCCACCGGGAGGCGTCTGGTTTTCAGCCCAACTTGGATTCTCTGCCCTAGTTGACTATTCAGATCAGATTCCAGCAACAGTATAATGATAAGGCCAATTCTCATATAAAAAACTATTTTTTAAAAGTTATTAAGTGTCTGTGTTATGATAAGGATGCAGACCATAGCATTTATTTTTTTATTTTTTATTTTTTAAGATTCCTTATTGGGGGGGAGGAGATTTGTTTCTGTGCGAAGGGTGAAAAGGATAACTACTGCAATGTTCTGTACACCTGAAACTTACAATAAAAAAAATGTATTGGGGAATTGGGGGAGGGGAACAGACAAGTTGTTGTCCTTTTGTTCTTCAGTCTAGTTGTGAAGGACATTGCTTCACTGGCCCATGTTGGTATTATCATTGCGCTCTTCCCGGGTGAGGCAGATTGGTCTCTGGCCACAGGATGGCCGCTCACACTGGCTGCCAGTCCCTCAAGCTGGCTGCTGGCCACACAAGGTAGCTTATGGCAGCCCACTGCAGCAGGGGCTGCAGCCTATGCCATCGTCGGAGATATGGCATCCCAGCTCCAGGTTGAGCTGTTGTTCAGCATCTTAGCTGTAGAGGGCAGTGTCACTGGCCCTCATGTGGGATCCAAACCGGGGCCCTGCTGCACAGAGCTGGCGTCCCAAGCCAGCTCTTAACCAACGCACCACTCGGCCGGCCCCAGACCATAGCATTTAGCCAAGACTGTTAAATTAAGCTCTTGATCCTGTATTTATTTAGGTATATGCCACCTTGTTGCAAAAAAGGTATTGTGGCAATGTACAAAAATAGATAAAATACAATAGACTGAAAATAGAGATCAGAATAAAGATAAAAGCAGAAAGCTAGAATGAAGCCCGAGTCCTGTAGGAGACTCAGTACAACTGTTAAAAAATAATCTCAAATTTGACTTTGAGCTTCCCAGAGGCCAAAGCAAAACAGAAAACATAACTGGTTACAAGCTTCCTAACAACAATTAGTTTAGGGCTTTGGTATAAATCCAATTGTCTTAGAATTGTCTTTTCTCTTTATATACTCAACTTTGTTCCAAATGTGACTGGAAGCAGTAACTCCTTGGCTTGGCATTAAAGGCTCTTACCAAGAGGACCCCAACCTCCTTCTTGGGTCTCCTATGTGGATACAGTTTGTGGCATGGCCACACTGTATAAAAGCAACAGCCACCATTTCTGGAACTGCCACTAGAGTGGCATGCCGTTGGTACTGACCAGTCCTGAAACCCCGACTCTACCACAGACTAAGCTGCTCTGTGACCTTGGATAAATCCCTTTACCGCAGTTTCCTCATCTATAAAATAGGGACATTCGGAGCATATACCTCCCATTGTTGTGAAGAGGCAAGCATGTGCACAGGGCATGCTTAGCACACTGTTGATGCTCAGTCAGTGATACGGTTACATTACCTGATTTTCAAACCTGGCCCTCCACTTACCTGCCTACATGACAAATGCCTTAACTTCTTTGCGCTACAGTTTGACTATCTGTAAACTAAGGAAAGTAACTACCTACCACATAACCCACATACAAGGGCCTGAAGACAGAAGGGGCTTAGTGTTTGGAGGCTGCAGCCAGCATCATCTACCCCAGGAAACAATTGTGCTTGTCCTTTTTCAAAATCGGTCCATTCTATATTCCCCATTTTTCAGACTAATGGAGAATGAGGAGGCTGACCATGTCTCACTCACATGGTTGGGCTGTGATATCATGAAAGACACAGTCTTGTAATACCCACACCCAGGGTCAAGGGAAACGCAGCCCCCGGAAGAGCCGGTGGCTGGGTGGGTGGGGGAGGCTGGATGTGTCCACCACTATGAGTCAGACTTTGCTTGGTTGGGCGTCATCATTCCCCTTTATTTCAGGGGTGAGTTACAGCTTAAACAAAACATCACCTGACAATACAAAAATCACCTGACAAGACAAAGAAATGTATTCTGCATGAAATGCATTTCCTTATGCTCTCAGTATGCAGCTAAATTTCCTAACATGGCAGCTGGGTGTTCAAATATACAGATATCCGGGAGCTGGCATGAGGACCGAGTGAGGGGAGCAGGGTCTGGGGGTTGTGTAGGGATCAGCAGTAAATACCCTTAAGAGGTGTTGGGATGGTTTGGGTGCTGGGGAGTCTATTGTCTTCCCAGGCAGAGCTGCCGCTAAGCCAGGCGAGTAGAGGATATAGACAAAGCCCTTCTGAAAGAAGAGCGGCTGTGTCATGTTCCCAGAATGCCCCAAGCCACTTTCTAAACCTTTCTGGACCTATTTCTCCTTTGGTGAAACAGAGTTGGACTGGAGAACTTCTTCCCAGCTGTAAAAATACTGTCCGGAGCAGATGAGGGGCAGGCTTGAAGGTCTTGTTCTCTGGGCTGCCTGAGTCTTGAGACTCGGGGGAGCCATCAGCAGCACAGCTGAGGTGGCCCACCTGTGCAGCCTCAGCCCCAAGCCCTGGGCTCGGGCAGCCCTGGCATGAACATCTCTGAAACCAGGAAAAGCCCTCTGGCTCTTTCCTACAACCAGAAGGTCTGATGCCTCCCCTGGACCCGACCGCTCTGATCTTGGCCTTCCTTGGCCTGCCAGGCTGCTGGGCCATCCCACCAAATGATCAGGTCAGGAACTGACAAGGAAGAGGGAACCTATTTCATCCTGGCCCCACCTGGGCCTTGGGCCTAGGGTCTTGCTCATGGCAGACCTGGAGGAATCCCTGAGTACATATAGGTTGTGGGTTCAAAGAGAAAGGACAGGGTGGACCCCAGGCCCAAAGGCTCTGGGAGAGACTGGGGAGGAGTCCCACAGCCTGGGTATGTGCCCAAAGCCAGCACTTCTGGGTGGAGAGGGAGCTTCGGGGCCAGGCCCAGCTCCCCACCCTGGTAAAGTCGCTGTTGGCAGGCAGCTGCCTGCAGCCTTCTCAGCTGCTGCTGCAGAAACAAATGACGGCCCTAATGATGAAGAGAAAAAAATGAGTACAGAGGGAGGGGGAACTTGGAATGGGAGCCGGTATTTTTTCTCGGGGTGTGGTTTCTGCTCAGTGACTGGGTGACCGTGGAGGTTTGGAATGTGGTTGGACAGCGGGTAGGGTATGGTGGGAGGGCTGGCCAAAGGCAAGGAGCAAGGACATTAGCCAAGGGGCCCGAAGCCCAGGGCCACCAACAGCTCAGCTAGAACGGGGCCTGTGGTGCAACACAGAGCCTGGCCTCCACCCAACACTGGTCCCCAAGGCCTCTGGTTTTGAGTAGCCCCGGGAAGGGAAACCCACTGGAGAGAACAAGAGAAACTAGGGAGAGAAGAGAGGGCTGGAGGTAGAGGACAGTGTGGTCAAGTCTCCTGATCTGTAAAATGGGGCTGTTGTGACAGCATGGCCTGCCTGATCCAAAGGGAGGCTATTTAAGCAAGGGACGTTGTCTCTCGGAGCCTCAGTGTGCCCATATGTTAAATGAGCTCACCTATCTCTACCTTTAAGGGTGTTGTCAGGAGGATGAAGAGGGTCAGTGCATGTGAAGCTCTTGGCACACTGCTCTGCGAGTGAAAGGGCGATTATTCCACTGATTATTCCACTAAGGAAGCTTTACACCGGCTACGCCACGCGCCTAGCACCTGGCCCCAGGCCTGGCCCCAATAAATATCTGCTGATGCAGCCCCTGTGGGAAGCCCTGTGCCCACTGCCACTCCTGTCCTATGACAGTGTCCCACTCAGACCACAAAGTGCAGGGTGTAGGTGAGCTGGTGGCCATTGTCCCAGGCGTACAGCACCCGCTCCTTGGGGTTGTAGTCGATCTGTGTGGTGTAGGCGTGCTCGTTGAGGAAGGGCAGCTGCGGGCGGGCGTCGGTACCCGTGTGCGTGTCGAAGGCATAGGCCACCTGGCCTTCCCGCTGGTTGTACGTGTCCACGGCGTACAGGATGCCGCACACCAGGAAGCAGTTCCCGTAGGAGTTCCGCCGCAGCCGTGTCTTCCATGTGGTCTCGCGGTGCACGGAGAGGTCGCCGGGGTCCAGGCGGCTCAGCACAATCACCTCGGGCTGAGCCCCGTCACGATCATCCACAGCAGGGTAGATGACCCACAGGCCGCTCTCATCCACGGCGAAGTCGATGTCCGAGTGGCCGCGCCACTTCCAGGGCGTGGTGTCCTCATACACTGCGTCGGGCAGCAGCGCCCAGGAGGCCACAAAGCGCTGGCGCAGGTCGTACTTTATGATGTTCTTGGTGAAGGCGCGGTTGTAGTAGAAGGCGCCCTGGTACACCACGTGGCCCGTGCCGATCCAGTTGTAGGGCAGCTTGTACATGTTACTCCAGCGGCCTGTGTATGGAGGGTGGCTGGTTACACCACTGCCTCGCCCATGACACCTAGCCCACCCAGAGACCAGCGAGGCCACCCAGGGCTCTGAGTGGTCCAGCAAGCCATGGATACTGAGTGTACTATGGGCCTGGAGCTGGGCCAATCATCTTATCCCATCAGACAGACCTGTGAAGGAGGGACTTGATTATCCCATCTGTAAAACGGGGCTGTTGTGACAGCATGGCCTGCCTGATCCAAACTGAGGCTATTTAGGCAAGGGACGTTGGTTGTCTCTCTGAGCCTCAGTGTGCCCATATGTTAAATGGGCTTAACTATTTACCTGCAAGGGAGCTTTTGGGAGGATGAGGTGGGTCAGTGCACGTGAAGCAATTGACACAGTGTTCTGCAATTAAAGGATGAGTGTCCCACTGGGTGCTAAGGAAACTTTACACCGGTTACGCCACGCGCCTAGCACCTGGCCCCAGGCGGAGGAGGAAACAGGCTCAGAGGGTTCCAGGTCACCCAGTGACGGAACGGCACAGCCAGGATTTAGAAACAGGTGGACCCCAGCCCCTGTGCTTTCTCTTATGCTGTTCCTTCAGTCTGTACTGCCATCCCCCATCTTATCTGCCTAGGGAATGCCTCCTTATCTTTCAGAACCCTCAGCCAATGTGACCTCCTCCAGGAAGCCTTCTCTGACCTCCCCAGCTTGAGTGAGGGCCTCTCCTTTGGCTGCTCATAACCCTTTGTCCTGGCACTTCTCTCTGGCTTTCTCTACGCCAGCCTGTGAACGCCTGGAGGCAGGGACCAGGTCCATGTGATCTGGCAGAGGAAGGCTTTAGCTGTTCCACCTGTGACTCCACAGTTCTCAGGGTAACTCCAAACTCTTTCATGTGGCTCATAAGGCCTGCCTCAGCCTATTCTCTCCTTCTGCTCCCCCCACCTCCCTTCTGTGCCACCGTGTTTCCTCTCGTTGCCAGGCCTTTGCACACACTGGTACTTCTGCCTGAAACACGTTTCCCTCTCTCTTCTGCATGCGCCCTCTTCCTCCAGGGCTCAGCTCAGCATCACCTTCTCTGGGAAGTCTTCCCCAATCTCCAGGCTGAGTTCCCACAGCCCCCTAAGCTCTCCCTCTAACACTATATTGAAATTGTTTCTTTAAGTTTCTGCCTCCCACATAAGACCTAGTGTTTCTGGAGGGTGGTTCATGTCTAAATGATCCCCCCCCCCCACGCCCCAGATCTGATAGTCGAAATTCTATTCTTCCCTGCCCAGACCTGCAGCTCCTGTAAGGCCCGGGGCCACGCTCACCTGTAAAACAGGGTGATAACCCTCACCTCCTGGAATTATGAAGATAACGTGAGCTGACTCACACAGGGTAATTAGCACATAATACGCACCAGGGGGAAACTCTTAGCATCGTTTCCCTTGACAGTAAGTTATACTCAGGAGGGCAGGACTGCATCTATCTTGTTTGCTGGGGTATTCCAGCTCCTGGCACAGTGCAAGCACATAGGGGGTGCCCCCAGACTCCCCCTCTTGGGGTGCTTGACCATTCGGAGCTAGGCTAGGCTGAGGAAGAGTGGACCACGGGAAACTACAAGGCAAGGAGGGCCAAGTCTCCATGGGGGACGTTCCCTGGGCCACCCACCCTGCCCCATTCTCATCTCCAAGGTCCCTGACCTTGCTTGAAGTTTTCCAGGTTGCGGAATTCCACCAGGCTGTTTCCATAGTAGTAGTTAGTGACGTAGATCCTGTCATCCCGTGCGGTAGGGTCCTTCATCCAGGCTCCCTCATGGCGCCCATAGCTATGGTGCCTCACAGGGGGGTCCACGGCCCGGAGGGTGCCCTCGCAGCTGGCCCCTCTGCCTGTGGGGAGTGAGGGGTGCAGCATTTAGTACCCAGACCCACAGGCCTGGAAACGCCATCGGGGGCTAACTTAAACCCCTCCCGATGTTTTGCTTGCAACCTTTTGTTTTTTTCTTCCCTCATGATCAAAGCAATGTCTGATCATTGTAAAAAAACACACAACATTCAGAAAAGGAGCGGGAAGAAAATAAAAAGCATTCAAAATACCATTATCCAAAGAAATTTTTTAACATGTTGTAGTTCCTTCCTTTTCTTTTTTTCTTTGCGTGCACAGTCATGCAGACATACTTTTAAAAACCCTGGTTCTTCTGAATATAGTTTTATGTATCCCATTTTTCCCCTCCACTGAGCAATTTCTCATACCATTAAATGGCCTTTTAATGATGTGATTTCAAGTTTCCACAAGGCCACCAGACAGCTGTGCCCTGAATTGATTTAACCAGTCTCCTCACCGTTAGACCTTTAGATTATTTCCAGTTTTCTGACATTAGAAATAGGCTGCAGCTGTTGTCCACATGGCTGATGGATCCTAAGGAAAGATTCCTAGAAATGGAGTGAGTTTGGACCAAAGCAGGGGATAGTTGTACAGCTTGCACTCACGGGAAGCCAACATGCCCTTCAGCAGGATGGGCTCGCGGATTTGTACCGACAGGCACAAGCCAAAACCACAAATGTGGACATAAAAACAGGGCCAGAGACTGGGCAGAGGAAGTAAAGAAGTGAAAATAGTTGTTGGTTTTGATGATGGAGCTCTGGGTGACTTTTTAAGAAGAATTTGTTGAAAATACTACCTGTCACGCTGTAAATGTCATCAAACTCTTTCTGTAACCGATCAGACAGTAAACAGACCATATACCTTTACTCCAAATTCTTTTTTTTCTTTCTTTTTTTTTTTACAACCCTTTAAAAATGTAAAACCATCTTGAGGGCTGTACAAAAACAGCCTGCAGGCTAGATTTGGTCAACAGTCTGTAAAATGGGGCTGTTGTGACGGCAGGGCCTGCCTGATCCAAACTGAGGCTATTTAGGCAAGGGTCGTTATCTCCTTGTGAGACTTACTCACCTTGGCTGGGGACTTCTGGGCGTGAAGGTGGCTCAGTGGGCAGGGCACTGGTGGTGGCGGTGGGGGTGGGGGTGGTGGCTGGGTTTGAGGAGGTGGTGCCAGGGGCTAAGTCTGCTCCCTCTGAGGCCCTGGGCCCATCCTCCTCGTGCTCCGGCTCCGCCGAGTTGGGCTCAGGTGGCCTGCCCTCCGCTCTGGGCGGCAGCTGTTCCAGCCAGGAAGTGCCCTTGAGGGTGTTGTCTGTAGAGAGAAGACCCTGAGCTCACATCCCATGAACACCTGTTTCTCCCAGGCCCACTGGACTCCCAGCTCTGGGGCCCTGAGGCCCTGGGGAGTGAAAAGTCTGGAAAAGTGGGCTTCAGGTCAAGCAAACCAACTCTGAGTCCCCTGGCTGAGTGGCCTCGGCCAAATCCCCGGCCCCAGTGGGCCTCAGCTCCCCCTTCTGTGAAATGAGTCATGAGGCCCACTGCATTAGGCTGTGTTGATTAAAAGAAAATATATAAAAACATTTGCAGATTCTGGCAAATACGAGGTGCCAAATATGAGACCCCTTTCCCTCCTAAGTGTCAAACACCTTGTATCAACTCTTTCATTTCTTAGATTCAATCCCAGCATTCAGAAACCCTTCTCCCATTTTACAGACTTTCTCCTCTTCCTCTCCCCTGAAACCCAACCCTTAGTTTCTCTCACCCAGTATTTGACACTTGAAGTAGGGAGGAGCAAGTGCAGCCAGCATCCTCGTTACCTCCGGACCCCAGGCCTCTGTTTCTCTGCCCCTCACTCCCACCTCTCAGCTTTTGTGGCACCCCCACCCCCCACCTCCTGCTTCCCCCGCCCTGCGGGCACAGGCTTTGCTGACAGGACTTGGTCGGCATCCACAGGGCCAGGTTTGAGGCCATCTGGGTCATCCCCGACCCATAAGCTTCTCTGGGCTGAGCTGGATGGGGTCTGGGTAGGCAAAGCAGAAAGACTCAGTGCCACACAGCAGGGGACAAAGACGCCTCAGTTCCAGGGACAGAGCCTTGAAGGGGTCTAAGGCAGGCTCTGCAGCCTGCTGACCAGAGTTCTAGTCCTGCCTACTCTCTGTGAAACCTGGAACCCGTCACTTCACCTTTCTGAGCTTGTTGCTTCACCTGGATCAAGTGCAGTGCCATGTGAAAGCACTCAGAAAGCTGTGATGGGGTGTGTGGGGGGGTGTGGGAAGGAATGCTGCTGTTGCTACTGTGATGGAGTGGCCCCCAGGGGGTACACTGAGGCCCTATGACTCCAGGACAATGACCTGATTTCTTCCTGTTCTCTTCCTGCTGTGGGCCAGCCCCTGGAGTCTCTCAGGGATGGGGGCACACCCTCTGGTCAGGGGGGGCCTGGCTTCAGCAGCCTGCCAGAACAGGGGGCTTGTTCCCACAGGTCTCGTTGGCAGAGTCAGATGCCTGCAGCTGTTCTTGGGCAGTGTCCCAGCCAGGGGTCAGAGGCTCTGTGCCGTGGTCAGGCTGAGCTGGCAGGACTCAGGGCCAGAAGCTGGCACCAAGGGCTGGGGGAGGAGGCCCCTGAGCTCTGAAGCTAAGAATTGAGGGGGCTCTGGAAGGAGACAGGTCCCTCACAGCCCCACCTCACAGCCCCCTTGGACATGGGCTGGGCAGAGGCCTCACAGGAAGAGGTAGTCAGCAGGACCCAGAAGGGGGAGTAGGCTTGGGACACTTCTCAGGGACACTGGTGGAGAGCGGGCATCTGGGGAGGGTCTCAGAGGAAGAATCGGGAGCCACACTATCGGGGTTGGCCCAGAAATTCGGGTACTCTTGGAACTTTGTCTCCTGTTTCTCAGTTAATTACTTTGTTGCCCTCCACTGTGACCCAGGAGGGGGCTGCAGGAAAAATATAGGTGTCCATGGGGTTTTCTGGGGGGAGATAAGAAGTGGGAGGCGCTGGAGAGGTCATCCACTCCCAGGCCAGTCTGGAAATGTGAGGTGCAAAGGCCCCACGTCACTTCCGGCAACCCTGGCCTGGCCGCAGCCTGTGCTCTCCCTCCCGACCTGTGGCAGCTGCCTGGTCAGGAGTAAGGTTTTCCCCACGCGATTGTGAGCTCTGGGTCCGGCAGAATCTCTGGGAGGTACATCAGGTACACAGTGGACCTTCAGCAAATCTTTGAATGAAGGAGGAAAAGTTCCCCGAGGGTGGCGATGGCTGTGAACACTGGAAAGGACCTGAATGGCCCATTGTGTTGATTATGTCATTTCATCCCCAACAATCCCACAAGGGAGTATTAGCCCACTGTGTGCATGACCAGTGGAGTGAAATCTGGGGCTCTCTGACTAGAGAGAAGATCTCGGTCCCCTGGGGGGGATCCTTAGGGTGTGGCCATCCATCAGCAAGCCCCCACTCCCCAGGGTTCCAATCCCTCCCCCACTCACCAGCCTCGGTGGCCTCCTTCCGGCCTGCCTTGTAGTAGGTGATGCCTCGGATCACTGCCTGCTGCTGGGCCAGGGCCCGGGGCTTGGCTGTGGGCTGGGGGAATCGGCCCTGGCCGCCCTCCTTTCTCACCTTCTCCGCCTTCAGCAGCTTCTCCTTAGGAGCTTTTGGGAGGGCCCTGTCTACAAAGCTCTTCTGCACGCTGCCATATTTGTTACTGTCTTTGCCTTTCCCTCCAGCTGTGTCCTGAGAGAAAAGGGAAGTCTCAGACTTGGGAGCTGGTTAGAAGGGATGTCGTCGGGGGTCATGGAGGCTCAGCATGTGGGGGCTGGAAGGGGTCATGCTGCTCCAAGCCCTACATCCCAGGTGCTCATGAGGTCACAGCTTTCGTCCCACAGTGGCTACATCCGTGGCCGGGGTGTGCCTCGTTTCCCCACTTGGCTTTCTAGCTCCCTTGCCGGCTTAAAGGCCGCCTGATTAGTTAGGTTCTTGGCCCATATCCTAACTGCTGTACACTCCCACAGGGGTTTGCCTATAATGGGAGGTTGACTGTAAGCGGGGTGGGGTGGGCAGTGTCAGCTTCTCATCCCTGTCTCTCCCACTCATTGTTTTTTTTTTTTGTGGGCAGAGAAGAAGTTCTCAGGCCCCTAGGCAGGGTGACCAGCTCATCCCAGTGTGCCCGGAACTTTCCCAGGTTTAGCACTGAAAGTCCCACATCCTGGGAAACCCTTCGGTCCCAGGCTGACTGGGACAACTAGGATGGCTGGTCACCAGGGCTTTGCCCTTAGGGCATGCGGTTTCTAGCATTTTGTGAACTTGGTTATTTTCACTTCTTTTCAAATGCCTCCGATGCAGGCTTGGCACAAGAACACAGGGCCTGTGACATCAACCATTGTTAGGCAGACTCTCCAGGAGATACAGCAAGTACAGTATCGAGGCCTCTACATGATTCATTTGCGCCTGTGGAACTGGCACGAGGAGGAGCAGGAAGCCGGCTCTGGGCCAAGGCACCAGGCTTCCTCCACGCGCTGTCGGCATCGAGGCGGCCCCAGCTGCAGACGCAAATGGCCCCATCATCACGATGTCAGCAGGCGAGGCAGAAGGGTAGAGACGGAGCGCATGGGCTTGGCAGGCACATGCACCCGGGTTCTGGTCCCAGTGCAGACACCCTTTCCTTGCATGACCTCACTCCACGTTTCCTCATGTGCCAAGTGGGTGATGATCAATTCCTCCTTGTAGGTGGTTATGGGATGAACTGAGATAGTGTCTGTGAGGAAGTCAGGTTCAGAGCAGGATTCTACATCAGCTCTCTTCATCCCCCACGCCCCAGAAAACAAGGCCGCTGTGGAGAGTGGTGTGACGTGTCCTGAACGAGGGTGACTGGCCAAAGGGGCAGGAATGGGGCTGAAACCTAGTCTGCCTCATTTGCCAAGCCACACACCCTGGTGTGTGTCTGTCCTAAGAAGGAGACTTTGTACAATTTGTCCACCCAAAGGGGGCAGGCACCTTTCTAATTTATCTGTGCAGAGGGAGAGCCTTTACTATAATTTGTCTGCTCAGAGGAGGGCCTTTCTCAAATTTGCACAAAGGTGTGTTATATGTCAAGGGTGCCTCTGCCAGGTGACAAAATGTCTGTTCACTTTGTGCTCTGAGCTGGAACATGAAATGGCTGGGGGTTTGCTGCAGTTCTCCACCCCAGGCTGAGTTGGGTGAAGTGGCATTGTTCTGCAGGGGTCCCTGCGGCATGGCCTGTCTACCCCAGAGCAGGGGCCCGGCCACAGCAGGGGAGGCTAGAAATGGTTTGCTGCAGCAGACCTGGTCTCCCAAGGCCAGGGAGGGCGGGTCATCTCTACAGCCCTGTCCCTTTGGTAATAAGAATTCTGCCCAACAACTGGCTCAGGGAACAGAAACAGACCCCTCAGCTGGATCCCCATGTGTGTTCCCAGCTCACCTTGCCCATTGTGCTCACTGCACAGCGGCACCCTCTGCCCCCTGCCCCGCCCTGTGCACTCCAGCTGTGCCAGCCCTCGTCCTGTCCTATAGCCCCCAATCTCACCCAGCTGGCCCTCAAGGCCCAAGTCCTGGCACACTGTGCTCCCAAGCCCACCCGCCTTCTGGCCTCCAAGTCAGAGCCATGACCTCACCTGAGCCTTGCTGCCGGGGCCGGTGGCTGGGGGCGCGGCGGGGGCTGTGGCTGCGTCCTTCTGCAGCAGCTGGAGGCCCAGGCTGGAGAGCTCCTTCTTGATGCTCATCATGATGGCCGATTGGTTCTCATAGTGCTTCAGCTGCTCGCCGAAGTGGCGCATGCTCTCCCTCATCACTTGGTTCTCCTGGCTCAGGTTGGCCTTGATGCTCTGCGGGAGCAGGAGCAGAGGTCTTTCCAGCTTCTGCCATCAGGCTTTGTGGCCCATTCTCCTGAGCAGGGCCCAGGGGTGCGGGCATGGGGGGGCACCAGTGAGCAGGGGTGGAATATAGCATGCTGCTAAGAGACCTTGTAGTGACTAATTTTTTATTTAAAAAGTGAATGAATGAAAAAAATAGATAATATATGTTCGTAGTACTAAATTAAAAAGATACAAACGGGTATAAAAAATATATCTTCCTCCCACCTTTGTTTCTCAGTGCCCACAACTGTTATGGGTTTCTTTTATCTTTGTAATACTTTGCCTTTTCACTTGAGCCTATTTTGGGAACTCTTCTGTACCTATATACAGTGCCCGCCCCCCCCCCCCCGCCATTCCTTTTACTGGCCACAGAGTATCCCACTGTCTGGATGGGTGATAATGTAGTTAGCCCGTCCCTATAAATCCATATTTTAAGTTGCTACCAATCTTTTGCTACTTTAAATTTACCTTTTATTTTCACAAGTGATACATAAGTACCTTCTTTTAATAAAATGCTCAAACAATGAAACTCTGGGGTTTTGCCATGGGTGACACCCTGATCCCTCCTGGTCGCCAAGTCTCCGACTTCTCTCCGGGATAGTGTTGGGTCCTCCACAGCACTGAGCACCACCTTTACTTCCAGTATTGTGCTCCTCTCGGGACCGCCTCCATCTTACGGGGGACCCTGCCTGGCTTTAGCAGCCCCCAGCCACACCCTCACTGCCCCCCAGTCTACCCCTGGCTCTGAGTCCTGCTGGAAACAGATGGACTGCACAGAACTACCATGTTCCTCTCTGGGGATCCCCCAATCTAGGGATCCCCATTGCTGGGCTGTTGCCCAGGCTGGCCTTGTCCATTGGGCAGGACTCAGGAAAACTGAGTGGCCTGGTATCAGCCCCAGGTCCCCAAAGCCCCAGCAGGTCTGTGGTATGTGTGCAATTTCTTTATCTGAGTCTACTCAGCGGAAGCAGGAGAGACTAGAGGCAGATGCAGAAAGCACCTCTTTGCTGGGATGCCCTGGAGCATCAGAATCATGAGTTCAGAATTTCATGGATGTTAATTTTTACAAAGGAGAAGATAACCTAAAGGTGATTTATGTCCGGTCAGCCCTGGGTGAGCACAGAGTCAGGGACCAAGAAGCAGCAGGCAGGAGTCAGACTGAGCTGGGTTCAAAGTTTTGCTCTCTACTTCCTGGCTGGGTGACCTTGAGCTAGTGACTTTACCTCGCCGAGCCTCAGTTTCCTCGCCTGTAAAATGAGGATCTTGATCATAACAACAACTAAATATCAGGGTGACTGTGAGAACCAGAAAGGCTAAGGAACAAGAAAGTGCTTTCTAAACTAGATCACAGGGCAGAGAGAGGTCAAACTGTACAAGGCAGGTTTCTCCGCCTCAGCACTCCTGACATTTGCCAGGGGGTTGTGTGCTGTGGGGGATCCTGTGCATTGTAGGGTGTTTAGCAGCACCCCTGGCCTCGACCCACTAGAGGCCAACAGCATCCACCACTCATCTCCCCAAATTGTGACAACCAAAACTGTCTCCAGGTATTGCCAACTGTCTCCTAGGAGCCAAATCGCCTGTGGTTGAGAACATCTGGTGTAAGGGAAGAGAGCAGAGGGGGCCAGCTCCTCCCAGGTGAGGCTGTTATCTCCACCTCCTCCCAGGTTAGCAAAAAACTTTTTTTTTTTAAAGATTTTATTGGGGAATTGGGCAAGGGGGACAGCGCTGGGGAATCGAGGAAGGAGAACAGCAAGTTGCTGTCCTTTTGTCCTTCATTCTAGTTGTGGAGAATGTCGCTTCACTGGCCCATGTTGGTATTATCATTGCGCTCTTCCTAGCTG
>NW_017731640.1:286617-292502 GCF_001890085.2 Hipposideros armiger
AGTTTGAAGGGAAGGGCTGGGGTAGCAACAAGGGGCAGGGTATAGGATGAATGTGCCCTATCCCCCTCCCTTAGAGGCTTCCTCTAACCTCCTCTCCTGGAGGGCTGCCCACAGAGAGCCTCTTTCTGAGGGAGGGGTAGCCAAGCCAAATGGGAGAGGCCTTAGCCCTGTCTCATACTGCTTCTGCCCCTTTCTCCTCTTGGGGTTCTATGGGTACCCCTGGAGTACCCGCCCCAGCTCCTAGGGTGTGAACCCCACACCCTACAACCCCACCTGGTGGGTCAATCCCACCACCACCCCATTCCAGCCCTATAAGGCTAAATGAAACCCTCCATGGTGGCTGTGCACCAAAAAGGCCTGAGGGACAATGGCTCCTGGCTAAGAGAGCTGCCCGGGACCCCTCCCCTGGGCAAGAGAACATAGCAAAGAATTCCTGAGTTCAAATCTTAGTGCTGCCAATTTCTTGCTGTGTGATCTTAGACAAGTCACAATCCCTCTCTGGGCCTTAGATTCCTCCACAAGTAAAGCTGGGACCATAAGTTCCCTCTCCAAACGGTTGTGGCAAGGACTAAGTTAGCCAACTCTTATGAAAAGATTTTGTGTAACTTCATGTCCAGTAGTTTGAGAAATTATTTAGTTATTGAGGAGTGGATTTGAGCAGAGGTTGGGTTTGTCTCTGTAACTGAAGACTGGCCAGTGGCCTCAGTGCCTGGAGTCTGCAAGGCCCTGGTGACTCCCCAAGGAGAAAGTGTGGTCCAGGGACTGCCAAGTTGTCCAGAGGTCACTTGGCCTAAAAGTCAACCCCCTCACCCCAACTTTGAGAGGTTTGGTATCCATTCGGTTGTTACAAAAATAAAACTAAAGTTAAATTTAAAGAAGACATTTTTAGGTACATGTTGGGATATGGTTCTTCACAGGCCTCTTGCTTTTCTGCACGTCTTGCATGCAGCGGCACTGACGTTCTTTGTTCCAGGCCATCTGGTTGTACAAGGAGCAGCCCTGGAACACAGAGACAATGTTTCCTTCCAGAGCAGGGACGGTGTGCTCAGTGTCCATTATAAAAGATTTGGATCCTCTAAGTGGGGTCGCCTCTCTTGAAAAACACCCTACTGTGTGTGCAGGTGTTCTCTGGCCCTCACTGTATCACCCCATGGGAACTGGGGTGGGAGAGTCAGGGCAAGAAGATGTAGATACTCTGGCTGCTGTGAGTAATAACATCCTTTGTTTCTGACCCAGGAGGCTTGTGTCTTCTGCTAGCATCCATGAAACTGACAGGGGAACTTGTTGGCTTACATGTAGGGTAGTAGCTCAGTACACTTCACAGTCCTTGACACCAAAAAAGCAAAACAGACACCCACATATTTGGAAGAAATTATAAAATAAAAAGATACTCTCAAAAGGACCAAATTATCTGGTCCATTACAAAAAGAAAGTCAGGAGAGCAAGGTGGTTTAGAGCACATGCTTTGGACACATTAGGACCAGGGTTCAAATCCCAGCCCCACCAAGGACCGAGTTGAGCATGGTATGAATGGCGCGGAGGTGCCTGGCTGGCTGTGGGGACTGCCATCCAGCCTGCACATGCCTATTCAAGTCGTGGGTCCCTGGCATGGGGTTGTGTCTCTCAGGGGTGGTGCTTCTTTCTAATCTGCCTATGGTGTTGGGGGGTGGTGCAAGCACAAAATTCACATAAAAGTATGGTATATAAAAAAGCATGTCATTAAGTGAGAGCTTGGGCCTGTGACCTAACTCCTCCAGACCTCAGTTTTCTTGCCTATAAAATGAGGACAAAGATTCCATATTTCACAGAATGGTTTAAGAATTTAGGTAGGGCNGCACCACTCGGCCAGCCCCAAAAGACCTTTTTTAATTCATGGAATTATCACTTAGTGAACAGAAGCAAAGCTCAGAGAATGCAAAACAGGAGATAATTTAAAAATAATTTCTTGGGCCACCCGAGTGTCTCGTTGGTTAAGAGTTGCCTTTGGGAGCATGAGCTCTGAGCAGCAGGGCCGCCGGTTTGGATCTCACATGAGGGCCAGTGACGCTGCGCCCTCTACAGCTAAGATGGTGAACAACAGCTCGACCTGGAGCTGGGCTGCCGTGAGTTGCCAGCAACGGCATAGGCTGTAGTGGGCTGCCATAAGCTACCATGAGTAGCCAGCAGCCAGCATGAGCTGCCGTCCAATGGCCGGCGACCGATCTGCCTCACTCAGGAAGAGTACAATGACCACAATACCAACATGGGCCAGTGAATCGATGTCTTCCACAACTAGACCAAAGAACCAAAGGACAGCAGCTTATCTGTTCCGCTTCCCCAATTCCTCAGTGCTGTTCCCTCTCCCAATTCCCCCAATAAATCTTTGGGGGAAAAAAAATCATTTCTTTGTGGCTGTGGAAATAGTTTCTGATTCCCACCGATTCTCCAGTGCAGCGGATAGACCCTCCAGACCGTCTGGCTCCTAGTTATGTGAAGTGAGTTAACATTTCCTAAGGTTGCAAAAGGAAAGGTAAAAGGATAACTGCAGAGCTGGCAACAGGAGAGCCTGGCATGTGCTAAGTGCACAAGAAATGCTGGTGCACAGTAGAAATTCAACAACTATTACCTTTCTCCCATGCTGGCATGGGCCTGGTACATAGATGCTCACCAAACGCTTTTTGAATAATTAAAGCCACCCTGACCCCCAACTTTGGTAAGGGGTTAGTAAGGGGTTAATCTCCCACCCTGGGTCACAGGATGCCCAGGTGCCCCCTCCCTCTGGAAAGGAAGCTGGGAAAGGAAGACCCCACGCCCGCTCCTGGCAGCTGCATGTCCCAGGCTCCCAGCAGCCCAGCAGAGGCCGGATGCAGGAAACAGGCGGAGGCCAGGCTGTGCCAGCAGAGATACAAACTTTGAACCAGCCGCCTGGACCCCTGCGCTCGCCCACCTCTGTCCCTGTCTTCGGGGGGCGGTCCTGGCTGCCTGCCCAGCCCTCCAGCACAGCTGCCCTGACCAGAAGACACTCAGCACCTCCGCCTCCACTGTATGTGGGTACTGGGATGGCTATGCTGCCTCGAGCCTGGCCCCAGAGGGTTGACCAGTCCTGCACCATGCTGCACTACCCCAGGGTGGCACCACTCACGTGGTATTTGTGTAAATGGTGTCCCTGGCATTGTGCAATGTGTGGGTCCTGGTCTTGGTGAACTGAGGGCAACTGCAAGTTCCAGCCCCCTCCCCCACCCCCCTTCATAAAACCAGCAGGTGCCTCAGTTTCTGCACCCAGCCTTCCGGCTTCCTGCAGGCCCTCAAGCCCCCGTGAGACTTCCTCCTCACAATCTGGATCCTGTGGACTGCATCTCCCTCTCCCAGCTCCCTGCTCGAGTCCAGCTTTCAATGGCCACCAGTGTCAAGACAGACTTGCCCAGGCCCCTTCGGACACTGCCCTTGGCCCCCAGCAATCTATCAGCCTGGCCTCGGGCTCAAGCTCTGCCCTTACCTCTTCCAGCGTGTTCATCTGGGAGGCCACCTTGTGGACGTAGGCATGCACTTTCATCAGGTCCATGCTGTACAAGGCGCCCTCCAGGAGATCCACCATGGACTGCAGCTGCCCGAGGAAGGGTGAGGTTAGGGAAAGGGCAGAGCACAGGGCACAGCACAAAGGGTGCAAAACCCCAGAACCCCAGAGCCTCAGAATGGCCTGCCTGGGCCCTCAGCACCCACTAGACCCAGGATGCTAATAATCACAAGAAAAGCAAAAGAGTCCATCTTTTGAGCACTTATGGCCATCTTTTGAGCACTTACCACGTGGCAGGTACTGTACTAGGGGCTTTAATGAGCTACTTAATTCTCACAACAATCCTACTAGGTGTGTGGGGGACACCAGAGGAGCTTCATCTATACCCCGTGGGGGTCCTTCCTACCGTTTCTTGTGCCCATCACTGGCTTTCACGTACCTCTCTATAAAGCCTACATCTGTGACTCTCTTCAAAAAGCCACTTTGTCCCCAAAGTGCCTGGAAGTGTATGTCCTCCTGGGGTCGCCCTTAGGCAATGTCTGACTGGTGTGGGCATCTAAAAGCCAGCCCCAGTGGGACATCTGAGCTGTCATTCACACGCTAGTGTACCCTGGGGCTGAGGCTAGCACTGGACTTCCTTCCTTCCCTTCTGCCCCCATGTCTCCTACTTGGGTACCAGTTTCTCCTGGGAGCCCTTCTCTAATAAATCACCTGCACAGGAACCCCTTGCTTCAGGGTCTGCTTCTAGGGACCCAACTGAAGACAAGCTTTAAGCACCTTCTCTCTTCATGGTACAGACTGGGAAGCTGCAGTTTAGAGAGGTGAAGTGACTTGCCTAAGGCCACCCAGCTGTTCAGTGGTGGAGTCAGGAGCAGAACCCGGCTTGGTTAAACCCAAACCTCTTTCCTATCATGCTTTACTACTCCTATCTTGTGTTCAGATGGGTAAACTGAGGACAAGAACAGGGGAGGGGCTTGCACAACAGGCCAGTGGCAAAAGCTGGGTCTCCCTTGCGCAGCCCAGGGCCCTTCTTTATAGCTGTCTGTCTTCTGTCCCTCTCTGTCACACCTCATCAGGATATGACATTTCCCTCCAGATGGCTAGGATGCCAGCGAGAGTGTCAGGGATGCGTCGGCACAAGGGGCCGCTTGGGAAATCAGCTTCCCCTGGCTTCTCGGGTCCACCCTCCAGCATGGTTCTATCCCTAGCGCTCCTGTCTGGCCCTGGCCCGCTGTTTCCAAAACAGTTTTACTCCCACTCTCCCAAGGTTTGAAGCCAGAGGGCTTTTCTCTGAGTAGATTTTAATCTCTAAAGCAGAAAATGGGGGTGGGGGGCGGCTCTGATGGAAGCAGAGGTAGGGCCTTGAGTCTTCTCTGTTCCCCTACAGCCTTGCTCAGGCCTTAGGTTGCCCATAAGCTCCATAGGGCTCTGTGGAGCATTTTGAGAACCATGCACAGATTCTCCTGTGCCTCAGTTTCCTTCTCTGTGAAATGGGGCAGTAGGGTTGTGGTTAGGAGCAGGAATGTCTGGGCAGGACTCAGCAAGGGCTTCGTGAATATCAGCAATTATGACCACTTACCAGGGGGCTACATGGGAACCTTCCTGCTTCACTCTGCTGACTTCATGGCCACCAAAGCTGGCTTCCCAAAGCACAGCTTTGCCCATGGGTCTCCCCTGCTAGAAACTTCCTGTGGCTCCTCATTGCTCTTGTGTGGCTTCTCCTGTCCTGAGCTTGGCATTTGTGCTGTCCTTGGTGTGCCCCTGCTACCCTCTTCAGCCTCAGCAAATGTTTACTCTGGGCCCAGCACTAAGGACAGTGATGAGTAAGACAGAAACAAGGCATCCTGGTCCTTCACAGTCTGCCAAGGAATGCAGAGAGTAACAGAGAGGTGCCCGGGTTGGGGAGCACAGATGGTAACACACAGGTGGCCAGATCATTCATGATGAGGTGTGACCTTGTCTGGGAGTGGGTGTGGATTAGTAAAGTTGGCCAGGGAAGAAGTCTGGTTTGAGCTGAGCTCTAAGGCAGCAAAGATGGCAGGAGAAAGGCATTCTAGGCCAAGGGAACAGCTTGTGCAAAGAACTGGAGGTGACAAAAAACATGGTGTGTTTGAGCCGTGCTACTTGAAGAGTGGTCTGGACCAGTGCCAGTCCAAACTGCTCCTTACCAGCCCGTGATAAAACAATTATGAAAAGTGAGAGTAGGCTTTCATAGACTTTTAGAGCCATTTGAAAGAGCAATTTTTATATCTGTTGACTCTAATGTTCAAACATGGGACTTGTATTTTGCATGTCTGTTTTTGTTTCATTTTTCTAAGAATTCATTTTTAGAGTATTTTACAAAAGTATTGGTTCTTAGGGCCGGCTGAGTGGCTCAGTTGGTTAAGAGCTC
>NW_017731640.1:295137-309872 GCF_001890085.2 Hipposideros armiger
AAAAAAAAAAAAAAAAAGATTAAGAAAAGAATTTAGGTAAAATAATCTGTGAAAAGAGCTTAGCACATCATCTGGCATACAGGTGGTACTTAACTATGGGAAATATTACTAATTAAAAACAATAAAATGGCACAAAATTAAAGTGTAAATACTATATGGAGGTGCCAACAGATGAACTAGTTTGGGTAAAATACAGGACACTGGACTTGATGGTAAGGGTAAGTGCTATATAGGTAAACGAGCCAAAGAATGCCACCTCCATCATTTACTGGCCGAGTGATCTTGGGCAAGAAGTGGCTTTAACTCAGGAAGCCTGTTTTCTCACCTGTGAAAGGGGACGATCACAGCACCTGCAGTAGAGTTTGTGGACTTTTCACTGTAAGGACAGCCTGGAGCCAGCCCAGGCAGGTACTTGCGCAGGAGGTGTTCCCATCCCCACCATCAACCCAGAAAGTCTACCTTGAGCAGCTCGGGTGCCTGCTTCTTGAGTTTCTCCATCTTCCACTCGTTCTCGCAGGGGTTGAGCGAGGAGGGTGGCGCTGTGCAGGAGCAGCGGCAGTCGGTCCCGGAGCTCACGGTCTCCACGGTGTAGAAATCCTCCACACGCGCCCGCCCGCTGCGCACGCGGCTGCATGCGTCCTTGCTCAGCGGCCGCATGATGCACTTGCAGCGGCAGTCGGAGCCCTCGGAGGTCATCCGCACCTGGTCCACATCACCAAACATCTGCAAGAGGGGTTTGAGTGAGTCACAGACCAGTGCTGGAGGGAGGGTACAGAGGAGGAGGAGGAGGAGGAGGGGACAGGTAGCAGAATCCAGCCTCCCTGGCTCTGGGGACTGGTAGGAGCAAACAGCCCTTCCAAGGAACTAGGGGCCTTATAATAATAACCCCAAGTAAAATATTAATGATTGCTGTGGAAAACAATTTCGCCTTTCCTCAGTAAGTTAAACAGAATTACCAGCATGGTGTCAGGAGGGTACCAGACTTATTGAAAGCGATCACTTTGTAAGCTGTATAAATGTCTAACCACTAAGCTGTATACGTGAAACTAATATAACATTGAAAGTCAACTGTAATTGAAAAATAAAACATAAAGTAGGGATACATTTTTTATTTTATTTTATTTTTTTTAAAGATTTTTATTGGGGAATTGGGGGGATGGGAACAGTGCTGGGGAATTGGGGGAAGGGGAACAGACAAGTTGCTGTCCTTTTTGTTCTTCAGTCTAGTTGAGGAGGTCGTCGTTTCACTGGCCCAAGTTGGCACCATCGCTGCGCTCTTCCCGGGCGAGGCAGATCAGTCGCTGGCTTCTGGATGGCCGCTCACTGCGGCTGCTGGCCGCTCACGCTGGCTGCTGGCTACATACGGTAGCCCATGGCAACCCACTGCCACAGGGGCTGCAGCCTACGCCGTCGCCCGCGACTCACAGCAGCCCAGCTCCAGGTCGAGCTGTTGTTCAGCATCTTAGCTGTAGAGGGCAGTGTCATTGGCCCTCATATGTGGGATCTGAACCGGGGCCCTCTGGCATCCCAAGCCAGTTCTTAACCATCGCGCCACTCGGCCGGCCCGGGATACATTTTTTAAATTACCAGATGACCCAATAATTCTACTTCTAGGTATATCCCCAAAATAATTGAAGACAGGTATTCAAACAAAGACTTGTACATGAATGTTCATAGCAGCACGATTCACAATGACCACAAGGTGGAAACACCCCAAATGTCCATCATCTGATGAATGAAGAAACAAAATGTGGCACATCCACACAATGGAATATTATTCAGCCATAAAAAGGAATGAAGTACTGATACGTGCGACAACATGAATGAGCCTTGAAAACATGATGCTCAGTGAAAGAAGCCAAACACAAAAGGCTACATATTCCATTTATATTAATATCCAGAACAGGCAAATCCATAGAGACAGAAAGCAGATTATCGGTTGCCAGGATTTAGCGGGAGGGAGGAACGGGAAATGACTGCTTAGTGTGTCCGGGGTTTCCTTTTGGAGTGATGAAAATGTTCTGGAACTAGAAAGGGGTGACGGTTGCACAACACTGTGAATGTACTAAATGCTACTGAATTGTGTACTTTAAAGTGGTTAAAATAGTAGATTTTGTGTTATGTGTATTTTACCATAATAGTAAACAATATGAATGGAGACCTTTTATTGGGCACTTACTCCATCCCAGGTTTCACGTACATCATACCCTTTCCTTATACCTGTGTATGGGGAGGGGGTACTGTTTTCTCCAAAGTCCTTACCATGGCCTTCAAGCCCTATGTGAGTTGACACCTTTTCCTCAACCTTCTCTTGCCACCCTTGCCTTCACTCCACTCCAGCCTCAGGGCCTTTGCAGATGTGGTGCCCTTATCCTGAAACCCTTATCCCCGAAATTCCCTTGTCTAGTCTCTCACATCCCTTACACAGCACCTCCTCCGAGAAGCCTTCCCTGGCCACCCACCTTCCATTACTCAGTCCCCTTATCTATTGGCTTTGTTTTTCTTTATTGCACCTATTACCATCTGAAATATTATATCCGTGTTCACTTAACTTTTGTCTCCCCTCTACTGAAGGCACCATTAAGAGGCAGGAATTTTGTCTAGTTTCCTCCGATAGCCCCAGAACAGTGCCTGCCTGACCTGTACTTGGAGCTCTGTAAATATTTGTTGGATAAATGAGCCTGCATTTTGCAGACACGTGAAAGCGCAGGGCTAAGAACATGGTATCTGGACCCTGGGATAGTGACTGTGAGCTGTGGGCCACTCGACCTTTCTGTGCCTACTTCCTTGTTTGTAAAATGGGCTCCTGCCTCGTGGGATTGTTGTGAAGATTAAATGAGTTAATATAGGTAAAGAACAGAGCCTAGCACATAGTGAGTGTGAGCCATTAATATAGCTGAAGAAACAGAGGCTCCAAGAAGTGAAATCACATGTCTAAGGTCGCACAGCTTTGGCTGTGGCCGACTTTGGATCAGAATCACTGGTCTATGCTGCTTCTCCTACAGACCTGTCCCCTACACCCTGTGTGACCTTAAACAGGTTACATAACCTCTCTGAGTTTCATTCCTGTGGTAAAATGGATGACTCTCCATATCCGGCCTTCTTGTAGTGAGAATCAAATGAAATAACGTGACCTCCATTTAGTAGTTTCCCTCCCCTCCTCATTTTTTCCTTCAATCCCATCCCGGGAGCCACACACCCAAGGGTCTGGCTGTGGTCACTGGGGGCAGCAGGACTTTGTGCCTTTAGCAGTCAGCTCAGTGAGATCAGTGACAGGTGCCTGGCTCAGTCATCGCCTGCAGCCTGTGTTGCCCTGACACACCCGCTGGGCTCTGGAAGCGCCAGCCAGCCACACCCCTGGCTGGCTCAGCCAGCCCACCCCGAGCTCCAGAATCTTGGGAGATAGCTCTTCATGGCTCAGTCAACAAATACCCCAGGTCTCATGGCTACTCGGCTCTCACTGAAGCCACCAAGACCCAACTGCATTCTGGGCTTTCTGCCCAGCCAAGCACCCATGAGTGTCTCCCCACAGCCCTGTAGGGAAGGGCTGTTGGCACTCCACGTCTGCTCAAGCCCTCAGATACCTATTTGAGCAACTGGCCTCTGCCAGATGCTGGTTGATAGCTGGAGGTGCAAAAGAAATAGAACAAGGTACGTTCTTGGCTTTTCTAGCCATGGGAGAAGTTGGCACAGCGAGCTTTGAGAACACAGAGACAGACACCCATGACGATTGCTCAGAGCGCACCCATGGGGGGCATCTTTAAGGAGGAGGGCATTCCAGGGAGAGCAAATCAGATACGCAAAGACAAGCAAGGGCCTGGCACCTTGGGGACTTGGAGGAGGTTCACTCTGGCTGGTGCTTGCAGGGAGCCTGGGGTGTTGGAGGTAAGGCTGCGGGTGGCAGGCAAAGGATGGAGGGCCCTGAAAGATGGCTGAAGATCTTGGCTTCTTACTGAAAATACTGGGGTATCACAGAAGGGTTTTAATCAGGGGGAGCCAGGGTCAAATCACCATCATGGGAAGTTCACTCAGCTGCTTGGTGGGCAGATGGTGGAGGGGGCAAGCCTGAGGCGCGAAGTCCAGGGAGGAGACATTTATTGAGAGCTCACTGAGTGCTGGGGAAGTGACTTAACCTCTCTGTGCCTCAGTCTCCTCATCAGTAAAATGGGGGTACTACTAGCGCCTACCCAACAAAGGGCTGTGTGAGGACTGAGAGATGGAAGACCAGGAATACGCTGAGTCAGGCGCCAGGAGCACACACTGTGGTCCATATATTGTAGCTGTTATTATTACCACCAATAATCCTGAAAGGGAGTTGTTTAGCCGATTGTTTCTCCACATGGGTGCATTGGTAGATATTCTTAGCAGCGTCCTACAGATGAGGAAACTGAGCCTTGGAGCCATCAAATGACTTGTTCAAGGGCCCCTGGGGGATGAGCAAGGTGGGGAAGGGGACAGCTATGGGTGGAAGCTTTACAAAGTGTATTGTGGGCACTGTGGGGCAATTCTCCCCTGCCCAGGAAACACTGCCAGCCATGCTAGGGGTCCTGAACATTCATTCCTTAGATCACCACTAGTACCTTAAGCCTGCCTTCTCTTTGAGACTCCTGGACCCCCTTCCCAGCTCTGGTGGGACCTCTAGCCATCTCCACCCACTCCCCCAGGTGGGGCTAAGAGCCCAGTGGGTGGATGTGGGTGTGTTATGTGTGGCCAGGCCAGAGAGGCCTCCTCCTTGGGACCCACCCATCATCCCAACACCCTCCCCCACCAGCAACAGCCTCCACATCAGACTGCAACATTCCTTCCCTCCTCAGATGAGGTGCTACGTCCTGATGGGGGCGGAGGCCAGCAGTTGGAACAGGGCCTCTGCTCCCAGCCCCAGCTGCCAGGAGCCCCGGCAGGGCCCTATCTCCCGTGATTACTACGTTCTGTGGTGCTTTGATTGGAGGAGGCAGAGCGACAGGGTGAGGAGCCAAGCCTAGACTAAAATCCCAGCTCCCACATCTCCCTGCCTGGCCTTGAATCCTGTAAGCCTCAGCTTCCTCCTCTGTAAAATGGGGAGGCCAACAGTCCTTTCCTCGTAAACTCACCCTGAGGCTGAAATGAGTTAATGCATGCAGAGTGCCTGGCACCAAGCTTGGCACAGAGTAACTGCTCTCTAAATGGTACTTGCTATTCAAGTTGCTGCCAACCACCCTCCCTCACACTTGCACATCATTTTCTACCCTTCTTTGCTCTCACCACAACCCCATCTTAGAGGAGAAATCTGAGCACCAGAGAAGGCTAGGGGCTTGCCCAGGGTCACACAGCACAGCCTGACTCCAAGATTTGGTTTACATGCTGTTCATCCCATGACCACCCATAGTCACCAGGCAAGGGCCTCTCCACCAGCTGGGACAGAGAAGGGGGCCCTGGGTTGGGCTATGGGGGAGCATAGGACCTGGGGCTCCCACTGGGCCTGGCCCACCCTGCTCTTGGCATGAGGGCTGGAGTTGCTGCCAAGCAGCAAAGTCCCTGCCTCAGCTCCCCATCTCTCCCTGCAGCCTCCTCGCTCAGCACACACAGCTGCCAAAGCCCCCAAAAGTGTGGGTGGATGGTGTTTTAAAAGGTCCCTAGGTATTTGCAAGGAAATCCCACAATGAGATGGCCAGAGGGCGTACTTGAGATTTTTCTGAAAAGAGATGGATAAATCTGGATAGAATTGGGAAGAGGGAGATTCAAGCTGTGAAATGTTCTAGAACTGGAACAGGTTCAAATTATGTCACCTTGAGGCTGAGTCTTCCCTCTTCTCTCATGGCCAGCCCAGACTCATTGAGAGGCAGCTTCCATGTCCTCCTGCTGGCAAAGACCACCTGCCCCCCCACACACACACACACAGCCCACTGCCAGCTGGACACCTCGCCCTGGATGCCTGCAGGCGCCTCCAAACTCAGTCCATCCATAACTGGACCCAGCATCGTCTCCTAAACCGGTGTCTATCTACCCTCCTGTCCACCCCAGATCTGAGTCTCCTTCTTATTCTGGACAAACCATTGGTCATTTTCTTCCGATTCTTCATCTTAAGTTATTTCCCATCTCTCTCCCTTGCTCTCCACACCATGGCTACAGCCCGAGTTCAGTCCACATTAACTGCTACCTGGACAGTAGCCTCCTCTCTGCTGGATCAATCTTCCAAAAGCTTCTCTTTGGTGATCTGTTACTCTCTTGCTCTACAAACCTCCATGGCTCCCTGTCACCGCGAGTTCTCAGCTAGGGGATGTGCCTCAGAATTACCTGGGGTGCACTTGGAAAATGCAGATGCCCTGGCCCAGCTCTATACCCCTTGTCTCAGACTTGCAGGCTCCCCTGGCCATCTGGTTGCCCACTAAAGGCTGGGAATCCTGGAATCCCAGGATTCTCCAAAGTCCTCAAGCTCTGTCCAGGATATTTGAGCAGCCCCACCTGCCTCTTTTGCCCCCTCAGTGTTTATGTCTGTCAAATGGGGAGGGTCCGCTGAAGTATCAGAGTGTTGGGAGGAGGGTTGTGTAAGATCCTGAAGTAAGTGCTGGGCATGGGGGTTGGCACACAGGATGTTTCTCAGGGCTTTGTCCTGGGCGTCCCAGCCAATGGGAACGTTAGGGGATACCCTCCCTGCGAGAGACTGTGTGTGTGCAGGAGGACTCCATCACTGTGCATCCCTTGCCTGCTCCAGAGCCTGTTTCCAATTACACCCACAGGCGGAAACTCCAGAGCAGAGGCACAGCAACACCTAAGCCCCTGGGGCCAGCCTGGCCTGGAACTTCTGATCCAGCCCGGGACACCACTGCTTGCTTACTCCAGCCCCTCCTGCTCCCCTGGCCCAGTTCCCTTGTCTTGGCTTTCTCCCTGTCCTTGGGCCCTGGTCAAAGGTAGGGCTGACCAAGGACCCCCTTCCAACACATGAATGCGTGGAGGCACCAGCAGCCCTTTCACAGATGGGGAAACTGAGGTAGAGATGGGTAATTCTCAGCCACATTCCAAGGACACAGAATAAAAAGCAGGCTCCCAGAGGTCTCTGGTGCCATGCCTGGGTTTCATGTGGTTACCTGTCTGTCCCTCCCAACCTCCATGCTGGGCAGCCCCTCAGAAATGCCAGAGATGCTGTGAACTCTGTCTCTCATTCCCAAGCTGGACAAAGCACTTCCTTACATGGAAAGTACAAATCCTGTTTAGGAAAGACCTTGCTATAAACACGAAATTCACACGCTGAGAGAGGAGCTGGCCAAGACCACAGAGTTCTGTGGTGAGAACTGGGGTTAAGCTGCCCTACTGTACCCCAGAAAGTACTGGGCAGCAGAGGGGGCTGAACCTCCTAGGAGCAGGATGCCTGAAGAGGGGCCAGCTTAACTCATTAGAGCCCTAGATGGTCTTCAGGTCCCAGGCTGGCCCTCCCAAGTGCTCCCCACAACCCAGGAAAAGAGGACAGACCGGGCTTGGAGAGGCAGGAGGGAGAAGGTGATAATGAAAACAGCTTTCTGCAGAGCCAGCAGGAGTCCGGCTGTGCTGAGGAATGCGGAGTAAATTCACCCATTACTTGATTTTTATTTTTCCCAGCTGGCAAAAGCAGCGTGGGGTGGGAGGTATCTGGGGGAGGGCTGTGCTGAGTCCCCCAGCTGCTACATCCTCCAAATTCTAGGATGTGCTTCCCCACCCCACCAGCCCCAGCTTGCCCTGGGACAACTAAACACACACACACACCCCCAACCTAGCAAGTGTTTGGCTGACTCACTACATAAACAGGGTGTTGGGTTTTCTTTGTCTTTGCTTTGTTTTGAATGCTAGCCCTCCCCCACAAGCTCTACAGCCCTCTATGTGGCTCAGAGGATGCCCAAGACCGAAAGTCCTCCCAGCCAGAGAAATCAGAGGGGCAAAACAATGATCAGGTTTGAGGGGGGGAAGTGTTTCTGCTCACTTGTTCCCATACCTGAGCCAGGTCAGGGAATCCTAGAAGGCCCTATATAGAAAGGAAGATGGGAAGACATTGTTTTTCAGATGGGGAAACTGAAGCCCACAAACAGGCAGTGACTTATCCAAGGTCACAGAGCCAAAGAACAACAAAGGGCCAGACCTAGGGTTTTTGATTCATAAGCCAGTTGCCTCTCTATACACCCTAGTTTCCCCATCTGTAAAATGGGAATGATATTTATTCCCCTCTTGTCAGGACTGCAGCACATGGTCAGGGCTACAGCCCACTTGTTTTCGTATTCTGAGCTGAATCTTTAAGCTGAGGGTCTGACCGCCAGTGTCCACTGCTCATATACTTACCATGTGGTCAGTGACTTCTGCCCTTTACCTGTCTGTGGAACAGGCAGCCTCACTTTCTACCCAGGAAAGAGGCTGGAGAGACATCGAGAGAAATCACTCCTTTGCTCTCATGCTCCATGAGCAGGGCCCGACCTCCTTCCTGCCCCTCACTAACCCCAGTCCAGTTATCATCCTCAACTGGGTCATTTCCAGAACACCCTTAAGGTCCCCTGCTCTGACTGACTCTAAGTGCTTGCTTTCTCTACCTTCTGGATATCACCCCCTTCTGGGTTCCCTGTGGTGAGATTTCATAATCACAGTGCCATTTGTTGGGCACCTACTAGGTGCCAGGTGAGGTGCTAAAAGTTTCCCAGGCATGATCTCACTAATCTAGAGATCATCAATGCCAGGCGTTGGGACTGTTAACTGTTCCGGTATTTACAAGTGAGGAAATGGAGGCTCAGAGACGTAAAGACCAGAGGTCGCCCAGCTGAGAGGTGGAGGTGGGATTTGAACCGAGGTCTGCTGGACACCAGAGCAGATCCTTTTAGCCACAACTGAAAACAGCTCAGGTCATTTCTGGAGACGCGGTGTCCTACAGAGGGTGCATCAGATCCCTGGCAGGCAAATGACTAGTCCAGCTGGGTTCACTGGGGAAGGACTCTCGGTCCCCAGCATGGCCCGAAAGCCTTCGGCCAGGGGCCGCTGCAAACCTGGGAATCGCTGGGTAGCAGTTACCCAGGGGTCTGCCCCCACGTGCATCAGCCTTCCATGGAAACTGAGCCAGATCTCCAGGCTGCCTCTGCCCAGCGCTCCTGGGAATCCCTTCCCTCGGCTGGGAACTGCATCTCCTGTCCGCGCCCCCTCCAACCTTTCAGCGCCCCCTCTCCCTGGCCCTGGCTTTCAGTGCTGACCTCCATCCCGCACTGGACTGGGTCCCAGCGCCCCTTCCTCAGGCTCCGGGTCCCAAGCACCACTACCATCTCCAGCGCTTCTTCCGTCTCGCACTCCTCTCCCGGGGTCCTGGCTCTAGCAGCTTCCGTGTTATGCTCAAGGTCCAGTTTACCCTCTCCCGGTGGGGTTTACGCTCTCCCGGTCCTTCGCTCCCGATCTGGGACACCCTTGGTGCGCACCCCCAGCCATAGCGCCCCCTCGCGCCCGACTCCCCGCCGAGCAGTGCCCGGGTCCGAGGGCTGAGAGTACCTTACTATCAGCGCGCACAGGGCCCACGCACAGCAGCAGCGGCAGGAGCAGGGTCAGCCACCGGGTCCGGGGCGGTAGGGTGGCCGCTGCCATGGCAGGACGGGCACGGTGGGCACGGACAGCCGGGCGCAAAAGCTGGGAAGCGCGAGCCGCACTGCAAACTCTGTGCCGCCGCCAACTCTGCCCGCGCGGCACGCCCCCCGCTCGCCTGCGGCTCCCCGCCCCCGCGCCCCCTCCCGCGCCTCTGGAGGCGGAGCTAGGGTGGAAGGGGGCATGCCGCCCCGCCTAGTCGGCTCGCTGTGGGGCCTCTTTGCCACCGGGCGGCTCTCCAAAGGGCATCCTGCAAGGACACAAAAAAGGGTCTTGTTCGAAGCCCGCAGGAACAGCGGGGCATTAAGAGCAGCGCGGATTCCCCACACAGAGCCCTGTTCTGAGGTCCTGTTCGGCGACATGTGGGACCTTGGGCATGTCTCTTCGCCTCTTTAAGCCTCAGTTTCCTCGTCTGTAAAATGGGGAAATTGTGCTTTCCCTTTGAAGTGGTGTAAAGTTCAGATGAGTGAGGTTTCCAGGGCAGGCGAGCCTTTGAACCCTCCAAACACCCCGAAACCGCCAGCTTTACCCTTTTCACGGCTCAAACCCTTCTCTCTCGCATGTTCCATTTCTTCCTCCCTCCAAGATCCCACCCGTCAACCCCCAACTAAACTCCAGTAACTCCTACCTTTTAAACACCCTCCCTCATCGTTATCATGAGGACGGAGCGCCTCATCTCTGATTCTCAGGCAGCAAAACTTTCCCCTGCAGCAGCCTTAGTCGCCACTCCTCAGGTTCCCTGCCCATCCCTTCACTGCAGCCGTCTTCGGGCTCACCGTGGAAATGCCTTGTTGAGGTCCCCGGGAACTCCTGTAACCGACCCAGGGCGGCACCTTTCTACCCTCCCAGGATCTTGATCGCGTCTCCTTCTCAAATCGTCTTCTCGCTCGGTTTCTTTCGGATTTCCCCTCGCATCTCACCCCCAGCTCCTTCTCAATCACTTTTGCAAGTCCTTTCGCCTCTGCACACCCCGGGGGGCCGGACTCCTTCTCGTCCTTCCCCACACTGTCTCTGTAGGTGACCCCTCCCCTGAGCCCAAGATAGGGTGGCCACTTGTGTCTATTTACCCGGCTTTGTAAACTTCAGCTGCTCAAAAAGAAACTTATTTGTGCCACGAATGTTTCTGCCCTCCACTCCTGCCCCACCCCTACTCTCAAGCACTTCCTCCTCACCCACACCCTCCCCTCTTCATCATAGAATTTATCACTCTATGAAACTCTTTCCATCTCGTATGTGTGTTTCTTTAGGTCATTGGTGCCTTCCCTTGGGGGAGAGAAATAAGGCCACCAGTGCACATACTTTGTGCGAGAGCAGGTAGCTCAGTAGTCTCAAAGTGTGCTCCCAGGACAAGCATCCCCTGGGAACTTGTTAGAGATGCAAATTCTCACCCCCACTCCCCCCAAGGATGCAGGAACTCTAGAGGTGGGGGCCCAGCAATCTGTATTTTAACAAGCCCTCCCTGGGATTTAAGGTTTTTGAACTGCCGGCCTAGCACAAGTTCTGATGTTCCGTAACTCTTAGCTCAATTAAGAATCACGTGTAGTAGGTGTTTAGGACAAGTTAGCTTCTTTCCTAACTAGAGGTCCTCTAGGGAGGTGTCAAAACCAGGGCTAGATTAGTGTAAAAAATAAATATGGTGTGTGTTTTTATGTGCACAGATTATCTGGGAATGGACGCCATAAATCCAAATGGTAGTTATCTCTAAGGAGGGGAACCAGATGTTGGTAATCAGAGTAAGGAGATAAGGCTTACTTTTCATTGAATACTTTTTTGCATACTGGGGATTTTGTAGTGTGTGTCCTATCTATTCAAATAATAGAAAAAACGTACTTTAAACAAATGGAACCTGGTGATTTCCCTTTCCCAGCCCTTTCTCCCCATGCAGCCTGACTCTGACTCTGGATGAGGTCCTGAACAAGCAAGGCTGCTGTCACCAGGGAGCTCTGCCCCCAGACGGCTATTTCTCAACATGGCCCCATGGTCTCCTCCTCTCCACTCCTCTCTCCTTCAGTGAGCTCCAGTCACTATGGATTCTCAGTTCCAACTTAGCCTCAGGACCTTTGCACATGCTGTTCCTGCACACGCTGTTTCTTTCACCCAAAACTCACTCTGCCCAGTATGACTCACTCCTACTCATCCTTCCCATCTTATTTCAATGCTCCTTATCCCCAAAAGCCTCCCCTAATGATCACCCAGGACCAGAATGAGCCATGTCACACACTCTCATAACACCAGGAACTTCTGTGTTCTCTTGTTAACATTTATATGCAGTTATGGGTTTGTGTGATTGTTTGATTTGATTAGAGTCTGTTTCCCCCACCACAGGGCAAGGCCCTCATGATGGGGTTCACACCTGCCTTGTTCTTAGCTGTATCCCTCTCTTGTCCTGTTTGTCTGCCTCTGGCCTCAGGACCACTCCCCTGCAGAATCCCTCCTTATCCTTACTGTCCTTTCCAGCTCTTCTGTCATGAGTCCTCCTGGTGGTGGGAGTCCTTTTCATGTGTCTTTCTGTTTCATTTGTAAACTAGGGTGTGTGTGTGTGTGACAGAGAGTACTGATTCCTTAGGACTGTTGGGGGACACTGGTGGGGAAAGGCTCCATAGTAGGTGCTGGACACATAGTAGGTGGTTACCTCACAAGACCCTATACTTAGGACAGTGGCTGGGATCTCAGTATATTGTCATTGCCCTCAACTTTCTCAATTTTGTGGTAGGTGATTCTTCCCAAGAAGCATTTTCAGAAGAGCTGTAACTGATATTAGGACCACTTTTTACATTAGTTACATTAGTAATAGGCCCCATTTATTGGGCCAGATCTTATACTAATTGCTTTGCATGCATAGCATCACCTTATTTAATTCTTGTAACAATCCTGTGAGGTAGCAACTACCATTATTATCTCTTACCCCTTACAGCCAGGTATTAATAACAGTGTCCCTGAGATGTTTGAACAGGATTTTGAAAGATGAATAAGGGTTTGGGAGTGAAGTGAAGCCAGCAGCATTCCAGCTTGAAGGAACCAAGGGCTCAGGTTCTAGTTTCTAACCCAATAGGTTTGGAATCCCTCTCTCTGCTGTGTGACTTCATCAGTGTATGACAGGGACAATACTGGAGCTACCTCAGAGTGGGTGTGAGGTTTAGACAACATAATGTTAATGTAAATCTCTCAGAACAGTAGTGAGGCACAGATTAAGGATGCAATACAGGTTAACTAATGTTAATAAGGAACCCTCAAGTGCAGGGAAAAGTTGCAAAACCTCCTGCGTAGCAGGTGAAGGGAAGGGCATGATGAAAAATGTGGGCAGGGACAGACCACACAGGGATACAAATGTCAGGATGAGGGCTTTTTGAAAATTAAGGAATGACATAGACAAGCCAAAGGATTGGTGGGGCGGGGTGGAGAAAGGGCGGGAAATGGGCAGCCAGTGAGGAAACCGCGGCATAACCAGGCAGGGTAGAGGCGGGCAAGACGTTAGTGTTCTTGTTCTTTGTCTTCAAGCAGGCCAGGTAGGGCTTAGACCTTGGGCGGCAGCCGCGAAGTCCTTCAGTGAGACGGTGGCCAAAGGCAGACGCCCCGGCAGGTCCAGAGGCTGGTGTCCGCGCGCCACCTGGTGTCCGCAGGAGATGGGCTCAGCCGCGAGCAGCAGGCTTTGGAAAATCCGGGAAACTGAGGCGGGGAGCAGGGGAAGGGGGTTGGGTATCTTCCAATTGGACCTCGACCCGATTCCAACCCCATTTTACAGACAGGGAAACTGAGAAGGGAAGGCGAACAAAGATAGGTAAGGAGCCTCTCAAACCGAGAGCTTCAAGACACCAGGAATTAAGAGTCTTGAGAGTTCCTTTTTTTTTTTTTTGGTCTTTTTTTAGCTGAGCCATCCTGCCACCTGTTGGCAGCTCAGCGTTAGCTCAGCTCCGGCTGGGAATCGAACTGGGTTGCTCAGAGCTCGCACTCTTGAGCGAGCTCTTAACCAACTGACCTACTCGGCCGGCCAGAGAATTTCTTTAATGGCAGCAATGACTTAGAGCTTAGTTCGCCATTCTGTTCTACGGGAAAGGCGGAAAATGAAAGAGGAGGAAGAGAAACTTTAGTCTTTCCCGCCCACCCGGAGGTAAAAGGCTTTAAAGAGTACCCCGGAAAGTAGAGTTTTATAGATTCTATTTGCATACGAACGCAGTCACCTCGAGTTAAACTCCGGTCCTTTAATCTCGGGTCCAATTTGTCCCGAAGCCGCGGAGGAAGGCCCTAGTGAATACCTCCGAACTCCGCCCCATCCGAGCCCCGCCTATAGGGCTGGGCTTCGTTGCACGTGCTCACCCGGCTCCTTCTCGACCCGCCTCCTAGGAAAGAATCATTGTCGGGGCGGGGGGATATGAGGAATCATAGGGAAGGTTGACGATGCATAAATCACAATAAAGAAAAGGCCCTGAGTAATCTTTGTTACATTTTTACCAGAAATTTTTAATCGGTTTCATGATCTTGACAGGACTTGGATTTCCCTTCTTCAGGGTTGGTTCTCCTTCTTCCCACCCCTTCAGTTGGCGGAGTCCCGTGCGGACGGCCTCGCCGGGAGGACTCCAATACCCAGCGTGCTCCGCAGGGCCGTGCGTGGCAGCGGCGCGTGACGTCGGGGGAGGGAGCTGGCCAGTGCTGAGGGGGCGCGGTGCGGAGGGGCTAGGAGCCGGGCGACTGGCGGCCCAGAGTGCGCGGCGGCCCGGAGCCCGCCGGCCCCTGACAGCCCCCTCCCCCTGGCGGACGACGACGACGGCGGCAACGGCGCTGGTCATGGCGGAGCAGCGAACCGAGCGCGGGCCTTGAGCACCACCGCATGGAGCGGGACGAACGGCCGCCTAGCGGAGGGGGAGGCGGCGGGGGCTCGGCGGGGTTCCTGGAGCCGCCCGCCGCGCTCCCTCCGCCGCCGCGCAACGGTGGGTGAGGGGCGTGCAGAGCCCGGGCCCAGCAAGAACTGGCCCTCTGTCCCCTACCCCGGGGATCCCCCTCCTTTCAGTGGACTCTCACTCTGGGAAGCTGCAGCGACCCCGGGTCCCCTCGGCGTGGACCTTCACCCGGGTCCCCCTCAGCGCGGACCCTCCCTCTCCTCTCCTGAGTGTGTACCCTCCCCCTCCCTCTCCGGTCCCCTCCGCGCGGATCCTCCCCCTGCCGGGTTCCCTCCACCCCGACCT
>NW_017731640.1:309997-352713 GCF_001890085.2 Hipposideros armiger
ATCTTCTCAGCGCGGAGCTCTCCCCTTCCCCCGGGTCCCTTCAGGCCGGTCCTCTCCGGTCCCCATCTCAGGTCCCGTCAGTGGGGGCTTCCCCGCCCCCTCGGTTCCGCTCTGCTCGCAGCCTCCCCTTTTGTACCCCATTCCGGGGTCTCCTCTGTGGGGGCCTCTGCCCCAAAGGGTCCCTTCAGCGCGGAGCCCTCCCCTCCCCCAGTCCCCTCCGTGCTCCCCCACGCGGGTCCCTCCTTCCTCCGCGGACGCTCCCTCCTCGCCCTGCCGACCCGACGCCACACCCACGTCCCCTTGGCTCACTCTGCCCCACACCTTTCTGGAGCCGCTTTCCTTCTCTACCGTCCCGCGCGCTCCCCGTGCGCCCCGCGTACTACTGCGAACCTCCACCTCTGCGCCCACCTTCAGATCGTTAGCTACCCGTCCGGCGTCTCCTTCTTGGACTCCTCGGTGCCTGCTCCGCACTCCGTTCCCCTCTGCTCCTTTCCCGCTTAGCCCCCTTTTCTGTTAGCTCAGATCTCTGGCCCAACCGGGTGCTGGGGACACCTGCCTTCCCTCTGACTACGGCAGGTCCCGATCCGCGCTTTCCCCACCTCCGTTTTCCTTGTCCTTTTCGCGATTCCGGATCCCGGACCCGAAGAATTCCTCACCTGGCCTGGCCCTTCCCACCGCTGTTCCCCTGCCCCCAGGTCCCGGCCAAGTCCTTAGGTTCCTCGGGGCTATCTCTGGGGTTGATTCGCCCTCCGCCGCCTGGCTCCCTCCCCCTGCGGGGTGTTTTATTTGTTTCTGTTTGATATTTTCTCCCTCGGTGTTTGCCGCGGAATGTTTTTATTGGTAACGTGTAAGGAGCTTTTGTGAGGTCGTAAAAGGTGAACTTTTGAACTTGGAAAGCGCCCTGGAGCAATTAGCGCAGGCGATAGCCCCGGGAGGCCTGAATTACAAAGGGTGCTCGTACGGGCAGGCAAACGCTCCGGCGGCAAACCCGATTTATTTATTTATTTGCCCTGTCTTCTACCTTTCACATCTCCTCATTTCCGAATAAAGGGCAGGCTCTTGGAGATCCGTGCCTCCTCCCCTCTCTGTGCCATAAACTCGCAATTCTCTGAAAGATCTAGGACCGAACAGTGTCTAACAAGTAACAGATTTCAAATTGAATGCAAACACCCGGGACAGTTAGGAGGCACTAAAAATTAATTGCTTCAGCAAGAAGTTTCTCAATCAGGACAGTGACCTGGCAGGTGTGAGGAAAGTACCTGACTATAAGTCACTTAGGCGCTCAATTGTTGAATGAATGAGGAGCTACGGAAGGAGAGGAATCTTGGGGTGGACCTGCACCTTCATACAATTATTGCCAATTCAGTAGACCTGCTGTTTTTACTAGTTAAGGGGTAAATTCTGTTTAGAGGACAACCTGGTTAACTTCAGTTGATGTTGCTAACCAAATAGTGATATGTTTTCAAAGCTCCTGTCCTTTTTAAAGATGTCTGTGATGTGTAGTATCTAGGTGGTGGGCAGTCCCATGGGATGTCTTTGGAGACTAATTTCTGAATGTGAACATGTTTGAGATCAATAAAATCCGGTGTCACAAAGGAGGAGGCTGGAATCCAGTTAGGGTAGAAGGAGACAGTATCATAGGAACAAAGGATTTCTTGAATGCTTTTGACTTTTTAAGCTTTTTAAGTGGAGTTTGGTTTGGTATTAATGTGTGAATGTTGTGAATCCTGATCTAAAATTTACCATGCTGATTTTTTACCCAAGCCCCAGATCTTGTAGTGTGTATTTTCATAGTGCCTTTCTGTGTGTGTATACTTCCTGTACCACCTGTGCATAACATGTAGATGGATTTTTGCTGCAGACTGATTCAGTTCTACTTGAGAATATTGTTGTAAGGGAAACCTAGGAACTGCATTTGCTATTAATTATTCATTAGTACATTTTAAAGAACTCAGTGGTAATTTTAACTCTTAATCAAATTTCCCATTCATAGTCTCATTTCCTCAATTGGTCAGAACCATTTAAAAGAATGTTATCGAGCAATCCATATAGGCTAGGCTGGCTTTAATATTTTACATCAATCCTACTTAGTGCTTGCAAATATTTCCTATTTATTGAAAACACAATGGGACTTTTGGCAGTTTGATGGTCTTAAAAGAAAATACATGAAACACCAGACTGTTGTGGGATGCTTTATTTTTCAGTGTAAAAATGAGCATTGTGTCCTGTCTTACAATTTATGTTATCTAGTATCTCTTATAACTTAACATGTTCACAGAAGAATTACCCTCCTCCCCCCAAAAAAAAGAAAAAGAAAAGTTTATTTCTGGAATGGTGGGGACATCTTTTTCTTTTATACTTCCTAATTGATATTTTTCTCTAAAAGTAAATGAAACTGCTTAAGTTCTAAGCAGAAAAAATGAATTCTTCTGCCTTTTATCCTCCCGACTGATTTCCATTTTGTATAAAATATTGGCAATAGATAGCTATCTACAATAGATAGGAGGTCTTTTGGTTTGTGTCATGAAGAAATAAACTGGAGGTGGAATTTTAGAAATGTTTTCCTGCCGGAAACGCCATTGATACTGAATTTACAGTCCTTTAAATGGTTTTTATTATTCTGTTGGAACAGAGTTGCTAGCCTTTTGCTGCATCATCACCCTTCCAGGAATTCCCTGTGCTGACTGTGCTAGATATTTTCAGTCGCTGCTTGTAGGTTTTCATAACAAAAATGAACTCAATTTAGTCATAATAGAGGACTGCTCCCTTTTGGGGTTTCAAAGGAAGATGAATGATTTGAGGAAATATATGCTGAATATTTCTTTTGTTCATTTTATTTTAAGAGAATGAGGCAGTAGGCTTTTAATGTTTCAAGCAAAGGAAGGTTATATAAGCCATTATCAGTAATTAAAAGGGTTTTTTATAATTACACTTGAGAGGAAAAGAGAGTTCACTAAATAACATGATGCGTTTTTTTCTTGCTATGACCATGCTATCCAAATGTTTGTCTCTGAAAATAAATTAGTAAATATTTTCCATGATAATTTAACTTCAGTTTTGTGACTTTAAAAATTAAGTTAATTCTGAGTCACCTCGGAATTTTCTACTTTGATTTAAAAAATATAGTATTGTTTTTTAGAACAAACAGCAGGTTTTTTTGTTTTTTTTCTGTTTTGGTTTTTTTAGTATGTTCGGGACCTCCACAGAACACTGAAAGGCAACATTGAACAGATTCACTGGTGATTTTGAACATTTGAGATGTGAGATGATCACATTTCCAATCTTAGATTTACCATCCACCAAATTTTGAGTATTTCTGTCCTGTGTAATCAAACTGTGATTGTGACATGCTTCCTAATCTGTAAATCATTCTGAAATTTATAGCAAAAAGTTGTGTGTATGCATTCATGTCTTAGCACGTGAAGGGGAGTTAGGTTGGGGGTTGAGGAGGGTGGGGAATCGTGCATTTCCATATTTTATTCATAGTTTCTTGGTTTCTCAAAATTTTTTTTCTTTTTCTCGGGTTGTGGGGCAAAGGTAAAAAAATAAACTTTAGATTAAAATACCTAATTTGAGTTTAGTAGAATATGGGGGTAGAAATGCCAACTGCTGCTATGATAGTGATGAGGGAAGTTTCTTAAACCGCTTGTATTGCTTATTGTGTAGGTTGGCTTTAAATTGCTAATAATGCTTGCATGTTTTGGGGCCTGGGGCTGTGTAAGTGAATTTCATCCAGTATTAAGACACCATTACTTCATTTTATAACTAGGTAGTTATTTATTGGTTTTTGTTGAATGAATTGGCCCATTACTGAATTGTGCTCAGATGGCGACTTGTGGCTTCAGAATTCAGGATAGTTCTTTCAACATAGGAGACTTAATTTTCAGCATGCTCATCAAGATCTTGGGGACCTTGTCTTAGTTTTTTGTTATGTTTATTTTGGCCTTTTAGCCAAGTTAAATGACATTTCTCTTTTTAAGTATTTTTTCCATGTATATAATTCGGTTGAAAGTTAAATTTGGGCAAGATGCCTTTTAAGAGTAAATTTTACATTGTTGGTCAAATCTATGTATTCTTTTAAAATAGGACAATAAGAATGCCTTATTTTGTGTGAACCAATCTCATGTGAAAAAGGGTCATAGAAAAAAAAATCAAAGTTCTAAATCAACAGATAAACAAAGCTTGCATTTCAGCAAAGAATAAAAGTTTCCTTGAAACAATTTTAAACAGAAGGTAGCTATTGAATATGCATGCCCACACAAGTAGTGATCTAATGTACCCAACTCTTTGTTATACTTTGGAAGTATTTCCCAAACCAACAAATTCTGAAAGAAAATATTTTCTTTCAGACTTTCGTATTCTTAGGGTCAGCTTTTTTCTGGCTCAGGTAATTTCTTAGGGGTTGATGGATACCTTTGAATGGTAACTAGGGTTTAGAAATACCTGCATTATTAAAAGTCGGCAAGAAGTACTGAGCAGGTAATTTTTTTCAGGTGTGGAGCTCCTGTTAGAGCTGAAGTTTCAGATTCATCTTAGCTTAATCTTAAATTTAAAAAAAAAAGGATATCTCTAGATGTAACTTTGATGTACAGTATTCCTAGAATCAAGCCTAATCTGCTATTTATTGCTTGTTTTCCAAAATGACTTGTCCCTATGAAAAAGATAAGGCTGTTAGACCTTAATTTCCTTAATAATGGAAAATTAGAAGAAAACCAATGTGAGAAGTCTAACCTGCTTTTCAGTATGGTTTAGAAATAACTATAGAATAGAGAACTTTATTTTTAAAAATACAATAAAACATTACCTACTTTATTTTGTTCTTTCCTTATTACCTGCTTGTTAAAAAGTAGCCTGCGTAGACCAGCTTCTCAAGAAAACAGATTTTTTCCTCTGGTTACGATTATTTAAATAAGACTTTACTGTGTAACTCCGTAATTCCAATTAACAGTGATTTCGTTGGGGAGAAGACCAGGATTTCCTCAGCTGGCTGTTGGGGAGCTGAATTGCTTTTTACCCCACCCCCAGCTGCAGCAAATCTTTTGATCCCTAAGCTACAGTGGTTGTCATTTGAGAAAGCAAACTGAGAGAAAATAACCTGTGAAAATAGGGTACTTTTAGCTTCATTTGCATTTTGGAATTGTTCTTAAAAAAATACAGGAATAATTGAACCTTCAAATTTTATCTTAAAGTGAACAAACAGACTAAACTCTAAACAGTTCCTGGATTTCCTTAAAACTACATTTCTTGCTTTAAAAATTTTGGGAATGTTTTAATATTGATAATCATTATTTCAAAAGAGAAGTTATCCTCATTATAAGGTCACAGGAGACATTCAGGTGTTTTGAATTTCCGAGGAGTTTGTGTTTGGGGAAAACAAAAGTTAGCCCTTATGTATTGTAAACATTTTCATTCAAGGTAGTTTGTGGTTTATCCATCCGCATTATGGAATACTAAGTTCAAAAAGAGAAGCACAAATGCTTATGTCGTATACTAAAGAAACTGCAATTTGTTATAGTAAGAGTTAACTTTAAAAAGTATCTTCAAATGATGAGGTCTTTGGATCCTAATTGTGAACAGTACACCCTTCAATTTGTTTACAAGCTATTCAAGCATAAACCACAGATGGCAGTAGTAGCATATTTTTCTGTTTTCTGGAAAGATTCTTGCCTTTAAGTTGGTGTCAATTCTATGGGCACTGTTGATAAAGTCAGCTGGCAAGTGTAATGTTTCCAAAACCAATTCCCTAGGCAGCAACATGTAATGTATTCTGGAAACAAATCCTGGCGGTTTGATTTGAAGATATACTCTGTGGGTGGTTTGAACCAGAATAGTGACTTTGCTCTCATTGTCAAAGTGAGAAATTATAAAAAGAATTTGGTAATGGGGATAGAGGGAGTTGTTTGCCTAAGGAGCTCTAGCTCATTGGACCTGTAGTGATGGTATTAGCAAAGGATTTATCAGGTATAGATGCTTGAACAACTATTATTTGCATTGGAAACGATTTATAATTCATTTAAAAATATACTCAAGGATCATATTTGAGAGAGAGAAATGCACAACTAAATTCCTCATGTGGAAGAGGTGGATAGGCTTCTCAGCTTTTTATTTCCAGCTGCTTATGTTTCATAGTATCATAGAATTTTAGATTTGTCTATAAAAGCATTCAGAGGTCAATGAGTGAGTTCTGCTTGCTCTTTCAATCCATCATTGTAGTGTCAAAATTTGTGTTCTTTTTTTCCTCTAAAACCATTGATTGAAAAAGGACATGATTGAACAAATTTTTAAACTTTCTATGATGTTTCCTTTGAGTCCAAAGGAAACGAGAGGTATGATTCCATGGTTTCAGGCTCAGGAAACATTTCATAACAAATCTGTGCCAAAATGAAGGACAGACTGATGCAGTGAAGGGAATTACTTTAACCTGTATTGAGTTTTCGCTTAAAAAATTAATTTTATTTAATTCATGCACTCATTTCAGTCCTGAAGCTTATCACCTTGGAAGGATTAAAAATTCAGTCTTGATCATTTTTGTTAATTCCTTATGCCCTACTGGATCAGATGCAGTGTTCTTTTTATCACAACTCCAATTTATGCAATTTAATTTTTCTCTCAAAAAAAAAAAAACACAAACCACGGACAATTCTGTGAAGCCTTATATACTTTTTATCCTGCTTCCTCATCGCTTGCCTTTTAAATTTATAAAGAAGTAATGAAATAATACTCAGTTGGATTGTATTATTTTCTACCATTCATCATTTGTTGATCATTCATTACTGGGTTGTTTCAGACTTAATCTCTTCCCACTTATTGAGTCATTAAATGTGATTTACTGTATTATCTAAACCAATGTTTTTCAAATTGTGGTCCACGAACCTCTGGGGGGGGGTCCCTGAGACCCTTTCAGGAAGCTCTTGAGCTCAAAACTATTTTTATAGTAATATATTATTTGCCTTTTCCACCATTTTGACATTTGCATTGATGTTGAAAAAACAGTGATGGGTAAAAACTTGGCACCTTCGCAGAAATCAAGGCACTCAACTGTAATAGTAGTGGTTATATTCTTCACCTCCATATGCTTGTATTAAAAAAAGCCATTTTCACTTAAGAAGCCTTAGATGAAGTGGAAATGATTAATTTTATTCTCGACCCTTGAGCACACTTGTTTCGATACTGTATGACGAGTACACAAAGCATTTCTGCTGCATACCAAAATAGAGTAGTAGTTTTAAGGAAAAGTGCTGTACTAGCTGTTGTTTTTTTTTCCATGACCACCATTTTTACTTGAAAGAACAATTAACAAACTATGGTTTGTTCAGATTTGGGTATTTGGCAGACAGTTTTTTTGGAAAATGAACAGGAAGCCTGTAACTCCAAGGAAAACTGACAGTGTTTGTTGCTAGTGAATAAAATTTGAGCTTTCAAGCAACAATTAGAATTTTGGAGATCTTGTACCTGTCACTTTGAGCTTGACAGCTTCCTAATACTTAAAGCCTTTTCTGATGAGACAGATGGTAATATTATTAACAAATGTGATTTTTTGCTATTGTGTAACGAAATGTCAATATTTTGAAGATCACCTTATTTTAGTGAAGGAGTATTTTTCAAATCACTGGGTGTATGATATTACAAAATCCTGCATGGGTAAAAGATCTGTTCAAAATGTCATACAGACCAGTGCATTTTAATGTAACAGAGTACACACAGTTCATTGATATGGTTTTAGATTTCCCATTGAACTAACCTTTAAGAAACAAGCATCTACTAAGTTTTGGTGTATTAGCAAAGAAAAATATCTACAATTATTTTAATAAGTAAATACTTCTGTGTGAGGCTAGATTTTCTGCCTCTATACTTCAACCCAAATAATATATCACAACATACTGAATGCATGTAGGAGAATCTAGCTGCCAAAATTTAGCCAGATATTAAAGAGATTAGAAAAATACAAACATTGCCACTCTTTTCATTGATTTTTTTGTTTTGTTGGAAAATAATTATTTTTCCTAAAAGGATATTATTTATATTAATACGTAATGGATTAAGACCACTCACACCAAAACATGTGGAACCCCTGTTCTAAATGAACTAACGTAATGTGTAAGAAAATGGTGACTTCACAAGACACTGTTATTAGTACTCAATTACTTTGGTGTTTCTTTCGTTTCCTTTCTTTTTTTTGCCTCCGTAAAAGGGCTCCGGAGGAAGTAAAATTGAAAATGAACTCATTTAAGTTTTCTTTGCTTGAGACTAAATGAAGTGCGTTATAGTTCACCTTCACTGAATTCTCTGATAAGGCTTTTTTGCTACCTGCTACATGAAACCTGTTGCTTAACTCTTAATTATCTTGTGGCAGAAATTTCCCAATAGAGCCTGTTTCCTCACAAAGGGTAGATTTATAATTATAGAAAGATATCTGACAACATAAAAATACTTTCTTACTATTAAGGGTCATTGCTGTAAAACTAATGAAATATTTATATGAGATTAAAAATCCTGTCTTTTTAAAACTTCCCATCAAGAATAAATAGCTTGCTTGTTTGCTTTCAGTAGACATGTTTGGCTTTTTGAGTCTTCTAAAGTTGTGATTTTGGCAATGTCATTTTGTAGATTGGTTTGCCTTTTAACCTAGTTTTCACTGAAGGAGGTGGTGATAGTCTCTATAGGAGAAGCATCTCCTGGCTTAAGAAAACCCTTTCCTAGTGTGAGTAACATTTTAGTGTAAATCAGTTACTGTGTTGTTAAACAGGGATTTATTCCGTAGGATAGTTGCTAGGTAGAATTCATTCTGTAGTGAGATTGTCGGCAGAAGAAATGCCACATAACAATGTGAATAACAATAAGGAGTTACTGGATCAGAATTTAAGATGAAGCTTGGTGGGTAACAAAAGATCAGGGAGATACTTGGGCTTCCTTCCTGAGAACTCTGTAATTATCTTGATGTTCTTGGAGTGTCACGTAATGTACCTTTTAAAGCATTTTTGTGTTCTGTGCGGGTTGCAATTTAGTCATAAGAAACAATCCTTTCCTTTCTATTTCAGTGCTTGGATTTTGTTTCAGATTTCAGATGAAATCTTTAAATGCATTCTTTATCAATTGAGTTAAATTGCTTTAATTACTAAACGTAATAGCTGAGGCAGATTTGGTTTTTTTCTTCCATATTGTTGCTGTACTGTTGAAATGTAACCTGTCAGGAGACTTCCTTTCTCGCCTTACAGTCCTTCCCCTAAAATGCCCTTTTCACAGGACAATAAACCACCTGGGGGAAACCCCCCACTGGTATCTATTTAGAGAGCTTTGTTTTTTAGAAGTGGCTGTAGTAGTCTCAGCCTGGGAGGAAGGATTTTGGTTAGATGGTGTGAGAGGGAAAGAGCAGCGACTCTGGAGTGTGACAGAACAAAGATCACAGCTGTGTGACTTTGTCACTTGACTTCTCTGAACTGTAGTCTTCCCATTTAATAATAGCAGCTAACGTTTATATAGCGCTTATTATGTAATTTCTAATCTCTTTATCCTCATAACCCCATGAAGTAGGTGTTTAATTATCATCTCCAGTTTACAGATGTGAAAACTGAAGCCCACAGAGGTTAAGTCCCAGATTTCACAGTAACAGCATTAATAATTTGTTTCCTAGGTTTAATCTTCCCCCCAACCCTCCTCCCGCCCCCACCACTATAACGTTTCTGAAATTCACTGTAGGGTTATTAGGATTAGTGACAAAGTCTGTAAAGTGCCAAGCATAGTGTCCGCCCCAGAGCAAGCACTTGTGAATCCAGGCATTTATAGTCGTTGAGGAAGCCCAGAACTCAACTCCCTATAGATTAGAGAGAGTCACAAAGATCCACTCTTACAGATGCAAGTGACTTTGTTTCTTTCATGTTGGCTTTAATAAGCCAACCCAAAACAGTTGACCAGAAAACAGTTTTGCAGGCTCAGGGACAATCCTTGATGAATCTAAGGGGTGCTAAGGAAAAAAGGGGTTTTGAGCTGCTCAAGGCAGAGGTGCCATATCTTGTTATCTGTATCCTCAGCACTAAGCACAAGGAATTGGGTTTTTCATGAATGTTGAATGAGTGAATGAAAGAAAGGAATGACCAGGTCAGGAATCTGAGTCCTTTGCTGGTAGTTGGAGAAAGTCTACAAAATACAAGGGAAGGGAATGTGCTTTTCAGTCACTTGAGACAGCTAGGGCCAGTATATAAGTCAAAAGTGTGTTGAAACTGAACCCAAGATTTGATGAGCCCTCCTGGAACCAGAATGTAGTTTCTTTATGGAAATGTGGCTCTTCTTGTAACAAAAGTGACTAGATGTACCAGATTAAGACGCGATGGCCAATAAACTCCTGGCTGTGTGCTTGGCTCATTGGGGAATGCAGTTTAGGAAAAGGTGGACTTTGTCCCTGGTACCTTTTTTTTTTTTTTTTTAAATTCCTGCCACACAGAAGGTGGCTATATGAAAGAGAGGAGAACCAATCCAAGAAGGTTGATGTGACCCTTGGAAAATGGAAATATAAGAGCCAATTGTCCAATAGAAAGTGATTTCCTAGCAAAGAGAGATGACGAGAAAGATGTGGCAGTGTGGGTTAATAGTTTATGGTAGCAGTGTCATTTGAGTAGGAAAGGATTTGAGAGAGGAGGCCAATCACATTATTTGAACAGATATGAGCTGCAGGAAATAGTTGATGGGCCTGGGGTTTGCCTGGGTTCTGATTCTAGCTTTGTTAAAAAGGCATGTCTCAATGGGCCCACCTATAAAATGATGGAGCTAAATTAGATAACCCCTGAACAGATATTTCAGCTTTATGATGGAATGAATTGAGTAAAACAGGAAATTGCAATTTAGGAAAGCCCTACTTAAAGCACATAACTATGGTGCCCACAGCTAGATTCTCTGATGATTCTGATTTCAGATACTGTTCAGTCATCCCTCAAAGAACATCTACACTGTTATTCTGTTTTGATTTTAGAATTCCTGGCTACTTTAAAATTTGTAGGATCACATAATTTACATGTAAATTCCATTCTCTGGGTTCACGTTATAGAACTATTTACAATTAAAGTTCTAGTATTTTGACAGTTTGTAATGTAAACGTGAAATTAGAAGTAGTTATTTTTTTTTCTTTTAGATGTCGAGTTTTCTTTTTTTTTTTTTAAGATGATAATTTTGCCAATTTATAACCCCTCCATGGCACACTTTCTCTTTCGTAGGTACAATTTCGTTCACTGAGTAACACCTATAGTTAATTTCAGTTTTTCCTCATTCCTTGTAAAGGGATTTGTATCTGCAGAACTAATTCAGCATTGAGAAGAGTCCTATCCTCTTAAAAGTAAATGCCCTACATTTGAGAACGTGGGTTCATTAAGGAAAATTGCAAAACCTCCTTAAATGCCATCGGTTTTTAAAAAGGGAACCCAGCAGGAAAGGGGCAGCAGTGCATGGGGGAGGGGGTAGCAAGGGAGCTGCAGTTGAAATATTCATCAATCATTTTACTGGCACCAGGAAACCAATCAGCCTTTTAGAGGAGAGAACTTAATCAATCACCTAATGTGGGAAATTACAATTGCTTTCCCACAAAAAAAATTATTCCCTTACTTGCTGACAGATCAAATCTGTTAAGATAGTTGGGCTGGAATTTAGAGCTGAGGGCAAGCAGTTACTGAAAGTACTACTGTGATGAAGAAATGCATTTAACATTTGAAGATAAAATTTTCTAAATGCTGTGAGCCTTTTCAGAATATTTCAGAGGAAGTTTGCTTTTCATATAGTGTCCCCATTAATAAAAAACAGTTACCGAGCATTTCTAGGTCATATGAAATGTGTGAAATACTGTAAATTTATTCTCCAAAGCTAGTTTTCAGGAGCTTAGATGGGCTTCTGGCTGGGGAGTACCCAGTGCTTCCAGTGCCTTATTTGTAAAGCAACTTAGAGCATTGTCGAAGGAACACATCAAGGGAACACAGTTGGAAGTGCTTGCATATAAATAAAAGCAGGAGGGATTTAGCATCTTGTATTTAAATTTCAAATGGTGTGATCTCTTCCAATTTAAATGGAATTGCCTGTGGCCCTTAGGTCCTTAGGTGTGAGCTGCTTAGGAATCCAATGTTTTTAAAATTAGAAATGCATGATTACTGTAGAAAATGCAGAAAATGGAGGGAAAATTACCTATAATCTTTCCTCCAAGCAACTTCTATTAAAATTTTCTTGTTTTCTTCTGGACTTCAAATCCTAGGGGTTTTTTTGCTTGTCGTGATCATTATATATACCATTATGTTTTATGCTTTTTGTTTAAAGCTTTTTTCTTATGTACTTTACTCATTTGACACAAATTTATTTAAAATTTTTAATAGCTATATGACAGCCCATTGTTTTTCATCGTTGGACATTTAGATAATTTTTAGTTTCTCCCTCATGTAACTAACAATACTGCCCAGACCATCTTGTGCTGTCTTTTATTTTGGCTTATTTTGGGGGGATAGATTTTTAGATGTACCTCAATATACCTTCACCGACATCCAGTTCAATTTACACTAAGATGTCTTATATACTAAAATCTAGTGTCAGCACTACTTAATTTTAAATAAACGCCTGGTACCCAGAATTAAGGCACTATGGTAGGCTATTTGATCTGTTCTCATTTTTTGGAGGTTTATTGGTCATTCCCAATGCCTTTTGTCCTTTGATTCTTAGATTTCTAGCACCAAGCTTCACATGCACTTGCCTTCCCACGTCCCCATCCCGGCATCTCCAGCCTGGTCAGAGCAGTGCTTAGGGACTCTTCTGCGGCCACCTTCTCTCTATTATAGATTATGGGGGAATGGGTGGCGAAGACTCTGGAGGAGGGAGAGGGAGAGGGAGGGAGAGGGAGGGAGAGAGAGAGAGTGTGTGTGTGTCTTCTAATAATACAACTATGCCATCTTCATCAAAGTCTTGAATAAATCCTGAAACTACAACTGAATTTGATCAGAAATTAAGTGCATGGAGAGTGAAGTTAAATTTACTCCTTTAGAAATTCTGCATAATCTGCACAGGTTCCTCCGTGGCTGGTTTCTAAACTAATCCTGCACAGGGTTTGATAGTGAAGAGACCTGAATACATCTTACGCTGATTTGAAAGGCATTTGCAGTTTTTAACAGGGCTGGTTTCAGATGGAAATAGAAATATTTTGGGAGTCTGGCTATTTACAAATTTTGAATTAAAGCATAAATCATATTTGTTGAAATTAAAGTTAGAGTCTTCTAGTGATTTTTAGTTTATGTTGATTGAGAGTAAATACAGATATTTGAAGATTATTTGCTCTGCTTCTATGTGCTCACCACTGGTGGACAGAGAAGTTGCAATTTATCAAGACACAGTTTTATAATGCTTTTAAATAAGAAAGTGAATAAGCCAGCTGCTTTTTCCCCTCAACTATACCAATTACAAACATCCTCAAATCCTGGTTAGTAATTAAAAGCCTTGAGATGACCTTGAATCTAACTGAACTACAAAAGCTGCCTTGAGTTAAATTTATAGCTTTTGTTTATTTCAAAAGAGGCTAGGTAGAATCACATTCTGGTAGCTAAAACATTAAGGATAGCCTTGGGTGTACATTGGAGATCAGAAATAATTAAAAGGAGGCACTATTAGAGTGGAAAAGAGATGTCTGAAATGGACGAAAAAATTAAGTTTGTCATCTCTTCGTTGAGCATTTAAAATATGTACTTGAAATGGTTTAAGGTAGGGTGGCATTTTTCAGAGTGTCAGTTTGCAATATTCAGATTTGCTGAAAAGATCTTTTTCCCCCATCTTAACATCAAAGAGATTTTTGAACCCAATGAGGAATCAGAACAAATGTTTAATGCTTTTAAAAAGTAACCGGTTTAATTGGTTCTTAAAATATTTTACAGGAATGGGAACTTTGTTAGTAAAAGTTTCTGGTTATACTCAGTGTAAAAGTAAAAATATTAATGTTTTAAATGCCTTATATATGGATTTTTATCATAAGATCTGTGAATAGGGAATTTTTCTGCTTACCATAAAGGGCAGAATATGTTTTCAGTTGTTTAGAGATCCTTAAACTACTATCTTATATTAATATAAGAAGGAAACTTAATTATTACTGTAAGAAAAGTCAGGTTTTATGTGTCAGTAGGTGAGATAAGACATTATAAATGTGATAAACCCCTGAAGAATCCAGGAGTAAGACAGATAGTTTGTGTAAGCACTAATGTCTTACATAGATCTTGTAGATTTTAGGATTAGTTTAGTTTTCACATTTATTTAATGAGAACAATCTAGACTTTGATCAAAATAATTGACCAGAAAATTGTATGCTCCCCCCCAATCAAGATAATGAAAGGAAAAAAGCAGGGATCCCCAGTTTGGGACCCCTAAAGATGTTAATTGGGGTTCTCAAGCAGTTTTAGTTTTGCAATATTTGATCTGAAATCATGTGTAAAAAGGTTGTCCAGGCTAAATAAAATAATTAGATCTCTAAAATTTTGACTTTTTTCCTGAAATTATCCCAGTTTAGTCTCGCAACAATACCATTCAAACTCTGAATAGCAGATAAAAATTTTTGCAGAAAAGGGCAAATAGTTACTGTATATGATAGACAAAATTGCATTGGTGGGAGTGGCAATTAAAATTATTTCAGCAAATTGTTATTATGATATAGTTACCACAGTAGGAGTCTAGGAATGTTAGAGCATGAGCTTTAGAGTTAGACTTGGTTTTAAATCCTTTCCTACTTTTGTGTGGTTGTTTTGTTTTGTTGATTTGGGAAGGTGGTGGTGAAGGAAGTAGACTCACCACACAGATATTACTTACGAATGAAATGAGGTAATGTGTGAAAACCTGCAGTGTAGCTGTGTTACTTTTTAGGAAAGTTAACATTTCTCAATTTTCTTATCTGTAAGTAAGGTTAATATCACCTGGTTTATAGCTACACAAGCCAGTTTACTGAAATCCAAAGTCATTGAAACTAGTTTGCGAAATGTTCAATTTACTCAATAGCCAATTCAGCAAAAATCAATTTGCTGAATCTGATTTGTTGAGCTTACAGAATTTGTTGTCACTCTCCATCTTTTTAATTGCTACTCTACCGTTTTTTCCCTTTTTCTTTCTCCCATCACCTGCAGCTCAGACGGGGCTGTACCTTTCTACAACACAGCTCCTCTCTTGGCCCTAGTTCTTCCAGCAGAGACACATTGACCATTCTTGAAAATGCTGCTATCCTGTCACTCTATTTGGCAGAAATCTTTAAAAGCTAATTAAACTGTCACATCAATATAAATTATTATAAACTCTAAATATTTGAAACAGAGTTTTGGTAAATTTAGAGAATTGGCTATTTGGAGATTTGGCCATTTGGTGAATTAATTGACTTGGAACTACCTCACAGGTATGTTTGGAGAAATTAGGCAATATATGTAAAGTAAAGTTCCTATTACTACACAATGGTTGGACTTACTAAAATATTCAGTTCCTTTTTTCTGAGCACTCCTACTTAGGGAACTGGGAGCCATTCCCCCTCCCCCCCAAGGATTCTTTTACCTGTGGGCTCTAGTTGGACAATAGCACATGATCAAGAGATCAGGGCTGGTTTATGGACCACCTAGTGACTTCCCCTCCCATTATAGCATTGTTGAATTTACCCAAATTAAATAACTTTTTTTAGCTTGGACATCTGTTATAAAGTGGCCCTGCCTTTCTTGTTATCCTTTGGGGTCTGATTTCTCCGTGATTTAAGATATGTACCACTTTTCTGAAGCACTTTATTCCCAGTCACTTGTAACTAGAATTATGAGCCTTAGGAGAGTAAACTGCAGCTTTATCAGGGTAAAAAGCAAGACCAGGTCCCTGGAGGTTCTTGGTGGGAAGTATCACAACCAAAGCAAATGCCCAGGCCTCTAATACACAGGAAGCCTGGCTTCCCCACCCCCAACCCAAAGCCTCTCTCTCGAGGTCTTTAAAAGGGCTTGCTTTCTGTTACAGCCTTAAAAAGGGAAGGGAACAAATGGTTGTTTAGTGTTCAGTGTGTGTCAGGCACTGTACTAAACTATCTAATGTAATCCTTCCCACAACTTTCCTTTGATATGTGTGATATTTCCATATTACAGATGAGTTAACTGTGGCTTAAAGTTGAAAATAACTTACCACTACTTATATCCTTAGTCCACTATATCAGTATTTTTTAAACTCTAGTCTTTCCTGTATCACCATCATGATTTTTGTCATTTCCTAATATATTGTTTGTTGAATGTTTTAACTATTGAATAGTTGGTTAATACTTTGCAATTTCAAATTTATTTTAAAAGGAAATTTTATCATCTTAAATGAGAAATTATCATAAATAGAAGGTAACAGTAAAAATAAATTTAATTAAAATAATATTGTGTTAAATTCTAGCTAAGATATTGTCTGCCCAAGTGTCTCTGATCAGGTTTTTTTTAGAAAGGGAGATTAGCAAGCGTTAGAAAGGCAGAAAGGCGATAGACAAACTAGCACCAAACTGAGATTTTTCTCCTGCTGTAATTAGAAGGATTGAAAGAGAATTAAAGGTAATGACTTTGGAATGTTTTAAAATGCTTTCTCTTTGTACCACTTAAAATCTTCCAGTGGTCTCCTCACTTTGGGAAACTGACATAAGTGATGGTGTGCTCATTTTCCACTTGAGTAAACTGAGGGGAGGAAATTGGTTGGAAGTTAGTTGAACCACAGTTTCACAGACCTTACTGTCTAGGCTACCTTTCTTCTCCTCTTCCCTTTTTCTTTCATTCCTCCCCTTTCATCATTCCTCTTGCTTCCCTTTCTCCCCCACCTCCTCCCACCCCCATTCAGCAGGAGAATTCAGCTGACTCCAAGGTAGTGTAGAAAAGGAGATTTTTAGATGCATTTTTCTGATATCTTTTTCCCCCCATTGAATGGCTGTGAGTTAGGATTTTATCTTAAGGAACTCATGTCTTTCTCCAAACATTGCATTTCTTAGTGCTTATTAAATTCTGGAAGTTGGGTGTAAAATATAGTGTAATTTTGTAGGTATTTGTACGCCTACATAAAGTGTTTATTGAAATACCTATAAAGACATTATAAACCTTTCTATGATTTCTAATTAGATAATGTTGGAAAAACAAGTTTGAAAAAGGATACTGCCAGCAGTTTTGAAACATGTTATCTCAAGTGCAATAAAAGGCAATTGCTTTTATTTTATTGTCTTTTATAGTTGTAATTTACACTTATAATAATTATAACCTAATTAACATTTTATTGCATTATGTTTCGATGGAGATAATAGATACCTGATATAACTCTTCCATAACGAGTCTAGATTATAGTTTGAATATTAAAAAATTCCATTATTTTAAAAAGATTGTTTACATTTTAATTTGATTTTTTATCTTTAACACTTCCTGAATAAGAAAAACCATTTTCTACTGTCATTTTTTCCTTATTTAATTTTGTATTGTGTCAGTTGCTTGTTAAAATACTTGAGGAATTCTATTTTTTTTAATATGAATTTTATTGGGGAACCGTGTGTTTTTCCAGGACCCATCAGCTCCCAAGTCAAGTAGTTGTTTCAATCTAGTTGTGGAGGGGCAACTCAGTGACCCATGTGGGGATCGAACCCGCAACCTTGGTGTTATGAGCACTGCACTCTAACCAACTGAACTAACCGGCCGCCCCCAGAATTCTATTTTAATAATTTGTTCCTCTAGCTATTATACAACGAAAAGTTTCGGTTCTGGATTATTTTATAGCATCTTTACAATTCTTCATAGAAACATTTTGCACTTGGAAAGAAATTATGAGGACTTTTCTTAGAAGTCAGTTATGATAATATGCAGATCTAAAGATAGAAGAGTTTTTCTTATTCATGGAGTTTACTTTGTGAATTGATTTCCTGTATCTACTATATTGTACTTTGTGCTAGGCATATCTTTGAATATTTCCTGTGAATTCTTGATAAATCATCTTGCGAAATGTATTCTTAATAGGTTTCTAATTCCACGGTGTAGTGTATAGTGGGCCAAATGTGGTTTAATTGGTATTTTAATGAAATTTGTTTAATACTTGGCATAAACCAAAATATATAATTCACTGATTTATGACACTTTGTACCCAGGGTTTCAACCCAGAGCTTAGCCCAGGGTAATATTTATCAGTGTGCTTTGGTATGAAGTAATAGAGACGTCAAACCAAGAGTCTGAAATTTTATTACCAGTATGTGCTCTGTCTAGAATTTTACCATTTAAATTGTAAATCACAAAAACTTAGTTTCTTTCTCGTTTAGAGTGTACATTAAACTATTTGTGTTCATTCTGTTAAAAAGAAAAGTTTTTGTCTCAAACTGATTTCTTAGCTAAATTGTGATTTAGCAACTCTGTTCATGTGCAAAATCAGCCCAAGTAGTACTTGGTTTGTGACCATTGTCTTTCTCTGAAAATTTTGTGGTTAAGGGTTTGCCTTTTTTCTTAAAGTGAAATTTATTGTGTGCTCACCGTGTGCTAATTATATGCCACAACCTTATATGGAGAGTTACATTATTACTGTCATTTGCAGGTTAGAGAACTGAGTGCAGTTACTTGACTTGGCCCAGTAAATGGAAGAGATGGGATTCAAATCCAGGTCTGTCTGATTCCAGGGCTCACACTCTTGGAATCTCAGCATCAGCTTCAGGCAGAGGAGGATCCTAAGGACCATTTGTACTTTAAGGAGTCTAGTACAGTAATACCTTGGTTTGCGAGCATAATTAGTTCTGGAAACAAACTACTCGTATTGCAAGACCACTCGTTTACCACATTAAAATGTACTAGAAATGTTTGCTCGTCTTGCAGAACACTCTCAAACCACCTTACTCGCAATCCAAGGTTTTACTATATTTAGAAGACATTACTTTAATGGTGGATGCAAAATTAAAACCAAACTTCAGAGTAATGTCTCCTCCATTTTTAGGCATGGGGACAGGTGTGCTCTTTGAAAATTGCTTGTTTAAAATTTGTAACTTTTTTTTTCTTAACTGGCTATGATATTTTTTTAAAAAGATACTTTATGTGTTTCCAAGGAAAAGAACAAAGTCCAAAAGACAGTTTGTGGTGTTGGAGAAGTATGCTATTGTGGAGTTTTAGGACAGATCCTTGCCAGTGGGGAGGCAGAGCTGGCCCCTGGCATACGATACAGAAGCTGATCTCTCTGTGTGAAATGGGAGGGAATTTTAATTCTTTTAATGCCTTTCAGAAAATGAAGCAAAATAGCATTAGGCTACTTAAATACTATTTGGAGCAAGATTAAAAGTGACGAACATGAATTAAAAAACATGAAAACTAACATGGTAGGGACTGTAAGTAACCAGTATGTCTGCACAGCTTCAGTTTCCAGGTCAGCTTGTATTTCAGTCTGCCTTGTTTACCTCACAAGTATGCTCTTCTCATATGACATCATTAGCCAATATTTGCTTCTGAAAATTAGGGTCACTTTGACTTATTTAGGAATGTGAGGCACATTCAGAAAGAGGATTGCTAAAGTTAGGTCAGAACAGCTGTATACCAAATAATGGTCTCTTGCCGTGGAAGCCTGACGTTGTTGGTATTTCACTTAATTTTCGGATATAGGGAAGTAAGAATGCTACTTTAACATTATCTTTGTGCCAGTGCTAATGCTAATGCATGATAATGCTAGAAGAACTTTACCTTTAAGTTGATAGAACTTATAACAGGTATCAAGAACTCTAAGGAAGCATGCATTATACAAATAGAGTGTAATTTTAGTGAGGCAGCGTAGACTAGTGTCTTGCTCTTAAACATGCCCCAATCATTTATTTTATTCGTCTGATGATCCAAGATCTGAATGGTTGACTCAGAGGTCAGGTTTCATGTGAATGCTGTAGCCTCGTCAAGAAGCCAACAAACATCTTATAATAGCACTGGGTGATGACTTAATAAAAGGCCCTATGCCCTTATGCTTGTGCAGAGTGGAACAGTTTCTCTATAGCTGCTGCAAAGTGGTTTACATTTTTAAATCAAGAAATCAGTTTCCTAAGTATATCCCAAACTTATATTTCTGGTTTGGAGGGTGGAGGTCAGAATGACTTTACCAGCTATGATGATAATGGCTAACTCTTATTGAACGTTTACTGTACGCCAAGCATCTCTTATGCTTTAAATTTTTAAAATTTCATTTAATCCTCTCAACAGTCCTGTGATGTGTAAGTACTGTTGTTCCCATTTTTAGATTAGGAATATGCCAAAACCGTTAGGACCATGATTATGTTTAAGTTACAGAGAGATGCTACAAATCTTTCTCTGTTTATACACTTTCTCCTTCCTGTAATGAGGATTAGGGTGGTATGGAAGAGATTAGGGATGATTTGATTTATAAGGTTCCTTCTAGTTAAAAAATAATCTAAGAATCTTGGCAACCCCTCAGGGGTGCCTCAGGTGTTAACATTATATGATTTGTACCCCTAGTACACACAGCTGCCAACTTTTGATAAACTCATACACTGTAGAGCTGAAAGTAATACTAAGACAGTGGGGTAGGTTCTCCTTTTACTGAAGAGAAACAGAGCACAGTAGATCACTCAGCATTACAGAAATGGCTTATTAGTATAGTGGTTCCTTGATAGCTATAGGGGATTGGTTCCAGGACCCCCTCCCTCCTTGGATAACAAAATCTGCAGCTGCTCAAATTCCTTACATAAAATGTTGCAGTATTTGCATATAACTTATATTTGCATATAGGCTACAGCAAGGTACAGCTGCATCTCACTTCATTTGCATGGTTTCAGCATAGTGCTTGGTGCAAATTTTGCTTTTTGGAACTTCCTGGGATTTTTTTTCCCCCCAAATATTTTTGATCCATGGCTGGTTGAATCTGTGGATTCGAAACCTATGGATGTGGAGGATGGACTGTACCAGAGCAAGGCTAGTGGTCGGGTGTCTGCCTCCCTAGTGAATCACTTTATTGATATCTCAATATTAGGAAATTGCTTTAACATCAAAGTTGGCATAGACATTTTTATCTCTGTATAAAGAGTTAGAGTTTGGAAATAGGAATGTATTCCCTTTTCAAGCTTCAGGAGGTGTCAGGGAAATAAAAGTTGCAAAAGTAGCTTTTCAGTTATTGAATTTGTTTATTTTTGTAATTTAAGACCATGAATGTCATGCTAAAGAGTTGAAGATGGGGAGCCAACAGAGGATTTTTCAGTGGATTAGGAAATTGCAGTTCTCGGAAGTGAGCGAGGAAAGGCAGCAGGCAGAGCACTTATAACAGCCTAGGATTCTAGGGTGGGGAAGAAGGCTTAAACTAGGTCTGTGGACATTTGAGAGAGAATGAAAATGCCCTGGTGATTGATTATGTTGATTGTTGTGGGGATTTGAGGGAGGATGGTAAAGTGGGAGCCTAGGAGGCTTCCCTGGGGATCTCTGGTTTAAGGGATGAGAGTTGGTGGTCCCTGGAACCTGACTTGGGAACACAAAGAGAAAATAGTAGGTTCAATTTGACATGTTGAATTTGATGGAGCCTATACAGGATTCACCTGGTAGATATTGACAGTAGTGGGAGTTTGGATAGATGGGTCTGTGGTTCAGGAGAACAGTCTCATTTGGAATTGAAAGTTTGGGGTTATCAGTTGGAAAGTATAGGTGAAAACGTGGGTGGATGAAACTCAACCCAGGATGAGGGTAGTGTGTGTGCTGGGATAGGCGCTTCTGCCCTCTTGACTTCATTTAGGAAAGAACATGTCAGACGGGACCTCTATAATCTTTATCTGTTAGGATATGACTGCCTCTGGGGCAGATATTTGCCAACTGTGTGTAAGGACATCCAAAAGATATATATGGCTTGCTGAGAGTTATTGACAGTCTCTGTCTATTTACATTCTCCCTTTCCTTCCTGACTGACCCAATTCAAGTGCCATTCGCCATCAAGTCTCTTCCAGTTCCCCTAGGAAGAAGTAAGTGCTGTTAAGAAGAAATAAGACCACTGCTGCTAGCTTCTGCGTAAGGACATTTACTTTGTAATTCCCGTGTCCAGTCAGTTGTTTATTTTCCCTTTTACAATATGTAAGACTATAGAGGCAGTCAGCTTTGTCTTCATATCACTTTTGTAATCTAGCATCGTGCCCTGTCCGTTGAAAACGCTAGGTAAATATTTGTTGAATTTAATTTTAGGATGCAGACAAGTTTAGCATCTAAGAAGTAGTAGTTTTTTCCACCCATAATCCTGTTTGTGGAGTATCCTTTGTATTTATGTAGTGCTATAAACCTATTGGTTAAACAACATGTTGGTTGTTATTCTTCTATCTTAACTCCAAGTTTGAATAGTTTTTTAAAATTTCTTTTGGCGTTATCTCATAGATATGATTAACTAGCTTTGCTTCAGATTTCGAAGATCCTGGGGTGAAAGGTTAAAGATGTTGTATGTCTTTGCTGCTACACAATGGATTTCCGAAGCTGGGTGGTAGAAATGGTACTGAGCTGTAAGCATTAATGACTGACTACTATGTAAGAAAGATTAGTGCCCAGAATTGTGTTTCTAATAGGAAGTAATTTAGAAATTATTTAGAGAATATCTGGTAGTTTTTTGGTCTCCTTTGGTTGAAGTGGTCGATTTAGAGAGTTTAGCCAAATCATTTTGTTATTAGGATTTTTTTTTTTTGGCTCAACCTTTTAATATAAAAAATTCACGAATGTACAAAAATGCAAAAGTGTGACAATGACAACATATGAAATCCTGTGATTGAAAGTCCCCTCGGGTGCACGTGGTGGTGCACACACACCTGCCCACACAGACTCTGGCGTGGAAACACAAACTAACACCAACCAGTGCTACCAAGAAGTGCCACCACGTGTGCTCTCCACGCCACCAATCACAGACCAGCATCTACTCCAAACATCAGTAACAAAAAGTGCGGCATCTTCCAGAAACAGCAAGGCAGGCTTCTTACTCCTGATGGACCAGCACAAATAAACCCAGCAAAAACAGCACTGCGTACTTAAATTTAGGATAGTCATTCATGAGGATCGTCACAATCCCAATATAAGGAACAAATCCCCTCGCTCTTCCCACAACATCTTTTTTCTCTAGCCAATGTTGTCCTTGTTTATAGAGGCCTCGATCATCAACTGCATTATTATCTCCTTTGGTCAAAAACTTGATGTGTCCATTTTGCTTTTCATGAATCTTCAAGACTCAGTGAACTATAGGGATCTCTCCTCCTTCTATCCGAAAACAACAATTTCTCCCACTCGTATGGAATCTTCAACTCGATTTATTAGAAAGAGAAGATCTCTATGAAATGCAGGTTTCATGCTGCCACTGAGCACCACTACAATTGGACTTTCACTTCCAGTTATGACCATTAACCCCTTCCAGATCATTAGTGCCAAGGAGACAATCATTCCAAAATTTAGGACTTGGTAATAGAGCTGCCGCTTGTTCATCTGCCGCACATTGTCCAAAAAATTTAGAGACAACATGGTGGGGCCAGGGAGCGGGACATAGATAAGAGAGAGGGCGCGATGTGACTGGCAGACGGAATGGCTGGCGCCGGGCTGTTATTAGGATTTTTTAAATGCACATTTATCTGTTTATGAAAACAGTATATTTTCAGTCCGAAAAGTAGAATGGAGGGGAAAAAATCATCCATAAAGCCCACACTTAGAAATAATCTCGGGGAAAAAATATAGACCAAAATGTGCCTTTTCATGTATATGGCGTGTGTGTGTGTGTGTGTAGCTGAGCTTATTTTGAGAGAACAATTTTTTTTTCTTAAGTTGCAGAAAAGGAGTTTATTCAAAGAAAAAGATACATTTCAAAGAAACAGAAGCAGGCCCCAACAGTAGTAGAGAATGGCTCAAGGGCCATTATTAGGAAAAAAAGTACACTCCAAAGAGTTTGGAGCGGAGCCTGAGCGAGGCAAGGCTCAAAATGCTCAAAAGCCTTGAGAGAACAATTTTATGTCATGTGTTTTAAATACGGTATTTGTCCATTATAAAGTCTTGATAAACATTTACAATGTTTGCAAAATACTCCATTTAATAGAGTGCTATAATTTAATTAATCCTGTGGTTGAATTTTTAGGTGGCTTCCTATTTTGTACTTTTTATTGTTGACCCTTTTCTTAGGATAAATTTCCAGGATCCAAAGGGACAGACATCTTCAAGGCCCATCAAGCATCCATGCTGTTCCATTTTTATATGGTAGTTTTCAAAGAGAATAAGGAAAAGGCACATTCTGCTGCCTGTGGGGCGTCTCTTTGGTTGCTTCTGCTCCTCACTAATGGATTTCCTGAGCAGATCTGGCTTCTACGGTTCCATCAAACCATCTGTTGAGGATGGTATGGGAACTTGCTGAAATGACCTCAAAAACTCTCTGTGTTCAAACTAATTTCTGGCCTATGTGAAAATGAGCCAAAAAAGCTCCTTCACTTTCCTTACTCCTGCTGGGAGCAACTTAATAATTTTTTCAAAAGAAGCTGGTTCTTGCCTAATTATTTATTCTTTCATTTATAGTTTTATACTTTGTTTTTATCTGGTTGGTGAAGTTACTCTGATTCTGATATGGACATCTTGGATTATTGAGGAGGAGGAGGTTTGTAAATGGACTCATAAGGTGTGGTATTTCTTCTTGGACGCTGAGGCCCTGCTGTTGTGGTCGTGTCAGGGTTTGTTCTATGAAATAATGTCAGATTTCCTTCTATCTGGCTTTTGCAATGTAGATACTGGGCAAAGGTGGGGTTTTATTAGTCAGACTGCTCTGAATAGAAGTTCTCTTGGTTTGACTTGTGGCTTTCCATATAACACAGTATAATAATCTCTTTTAACCTATAAGATGTAGCTACTATTCAGTAAGAATCTTGTAAAGCGTCAAGCCAATGCCTGGCACATAGTAAAGATTCAATAAATGGCAACTGACAAGATTGTTTTATACATTTTCTTGTATGTGTACATTTTGAAATTTATTTAACCTCCAGGCTGAATCGAAGGATTATCAACAATCCCTTTTGTTACTCCAGAGAACCAGAAATTGTAAATGAAAGATGTCAGAGGCTCATCAGTACATGCAGTTTTCTGAGAAATGCCTGTATTATATTTCCATAGAAACACTAATGACCTCTGACTCATCAAATCGAATTGCCTTCCTAAACTGTTTCCACCTTCTGAGTCTGTATGCACAGCCTTGAAGTTGTGTACTGTTTTTATTTTTTTTTAAATGTCTTAAAATTGAAATGTCATAATCTTGGGCTGGCTTTTCTGTTTTCATTCTGGTTTCAAGGCTGTAATTACAAAGCTGGAAGCTTGAAAAACTGTATGAAAGGTGATGTAGGTTGATCAGATGGAAGTTTATTAATGTTTCCATAGAAATGTAGACACTTTATGAGCAACATTTAAGCTGAGCAAATAAATATGTGGGCGCGATAGGTTATATAATTGAGTCCTTGGCTTCCCCTCCCCCCACTCATTTTATTTGCCCCTAAGATTTCATGTCAAGAAAATAACATTAGGAAAAGGGCATTGTTTTTGTTGCACTTTTTAAAATGTGACCTTGACATTTGTGGGTAGAGAAAGGGAAATATAACTTGAAGCTCTGCCAGCCAGTGCGGACTTGTGGGGCTATGTCCCTGCATTCAAAAGCATTTTCTGTTATTCCTGAAGTATGGTTTATCATGTTGCCTAAGAGAAACAAAAGCTAATGGCCCAAGTGGCACTCCACTCACTGGGTAGAAAGGGAAGAGGCAGATGTGAATTTAATGCTCAGTCAGTCCAAAGAAATGTGTTTTTGGATCTGCTTGGGTCTGGGACTAGCTTGCAGGCTGCAAACCTGGCTATAAGGCAGGCCATGGCCTAGCTAGCTAACATTTGTTGCCCAAAACAAAAAACAACTACAGTCTTTCTCACCCTCTACCCAAGCCATGCATTGTACCAAAAAGAGTCTAGAAGATGGAATTGGGGGAGGGCCCTGAAAAATGGGAAATTCCTAGAATTTCAGGAGCGGTGGATGGTTTCCCATGTGTATGTTGACTACCCAACAAAGCTCCTTTTTTTTTTTTCCCCTCCTTTTCGCTTTGTGCTTTTAGTTTCCTGGTTGAAATTTTAGAGCCCGTATATTGAAGGCTTCAGAGCAGGGCTGACAAACTTCCAAGGTGTATACGTTTGTTCCTTTCCTCAGTGACTCGGTTGCCTAAAGAACAAAAGCCAAAAACAACTCGTGTGTATGGCAGTTAAAAACCATTTATGATATGTCCCTATCTAGGGCTCCAGCCCATCAAATTTACCGGGTGACATTGTTTCCTCTCTGCTCATGCCCTTGTGTCTTCCTCTGCATATGTTTCTCGAACAGCCCTGTCTGTCTGGTGAATGCTTGCATATCGTTTTTACATGCCTCTGGCCCCATGGTCGTTGCTTCTGCTCTATTGATCACAGCTACCAAGCACTTTCTATTGACCTAAGTATGTCATCACACTGAATCTTCACAACAATCTACAAATGAGGATGTTGGCTCAGAGAGGTGAAGCCACTTCCTAAGATGACATACTTAGTAAATGATGGTGTTGGGACTCAAACTTACTCTCATATCAAAATTTATGCTCTTAACTACTCTGCACTACTTCCCAGTTGCATCTTATCCATCTGTCTCAATTTACCTGTCTATCGTTTATTCCCTACAGTTAATTTTTGTAAGTTATTTTTTATTTCACTATCTTTATTTCATTAGGCTTTCTTTCTGTTTTTATTGTAGTAGAATATATATAACATAAAATTTACCTTTTTAACCATTTTTAAGTGTACATTTCAGCTGCATTAAGTACACTCACACTGTTGTGCTTTACAGCTAATTTTTGTCCATTCTGTACCCCTTTAGACTATTTATTCTCTGCCAGTAGGGACAGTCTTGTTCATATGTATATCTTCCAAGCCAGGACCTGCTACAACATGGGGAGGTACTTAATAACATTTCAAGGAATAAGTGACTGTATTTGCAGGCTGATGGAAATATTTTTCTGATAACAACTGACATACTTATAAATTGGATAGTAAATAACACTAGCATAAGCATTTCCGAAGTTCATTTTCTTTAAAGCTGTAACAGAATCCAAAAGGTAGTATAATAAATTTAGCAAAATAGAAAGCCTCTTTCTAGTCTTATCTTGTCCATCATAATAGCCAGTGGCCTTATGTGGCTACCTTAATTAATTAAAATTAAATAAAATCAAAGATTCAGTTCCTCAGTTACAATAGTCACATTCTAAGTGCTCAGTAGCCACATATAGTTAGTGGCTACCGTATTGGACAGTGTAGACAAAGAACATTTCCATTGTAGGAATTTTTATTGGACATCACTGTTTTAGACTTTAAAGGCAGAGGAGCTTGAACTGGAATTCATTGTGATGGCATTGTGGTTTAGTACTATTGCTTTTTGGAGAATTTGAATTCAACTCTAACTCAGACAGATGCCCTTTTCACTATGCATTTCTCTTCTGAGTTAAAATATGGTAAGTGAATATAAGGTTTGCACTGGATTTCAGATTGCTTATGAGCACACTGACTTGGTGATATATCATCTTAGGAAACAATCTGTGTTTCTTGTCTGTCCCTTTTTAAAGCAATTTATGTCACCAGCCAAAGATTTCTCAGAACATATCTTACCTTATCTGTTTAACATGTTGTAGTCTGTGAGGCGGATGGTTTTGGGGGTATGTTTATGTATTTGTGTGGCTTAGGAGTCTGGTTTTTGCTGAACAACTCTGATATCCTTTGCCTTGGTGTTGGATTGAACTGAACAAACGTTGGGGTTACTTCTAGCAGTGATTTGGATTCTTCAAGCCAGGAATCATTTTGCTAGCTATAATAGATCTGTTTGCTGAGACCCTGGGAATGGTAGCCAGATCTAGCCATTCCATTCACTTGTCATCTGGAGGTAGGATTAGCATTGTTCTCCGTATCTCCTCAGGCCTCCTGCACTAATGGTGATCTGTAAAACCAGAGACAACATTATTAGCCAGTGGTCTCAGGGCTGGGTGGAGGAAATGTAGATATAGTTACTGAATTCCATAATCAGGGCTCTTGTGACCGTGAAAGGAATTTGTTTTAAGGCAAATATAGAGTCCTTCTTTCTCAAGGGGTAGCAAACATCTGGAATCACTGCATCAAGCAATTTACAGGCTCAAAATATAAACAAAGGTTCAAAAATCATAGTATATACGACTAAAGTGATATTAGTGATGTTAGGGTTCCATCCCAGGTCTTTGAGAACGGTCATGAATGGGTCAGCAGTTACCTTCCTATAATGCGTTCTTTGCTACCATAGACACAGCACTGGATTGGATGGACCTAGAAATTAGTTAGGAGTAGTTCACATACGAGTATGTTGAGCTCTGACTTCGTCAAGTACTGGGCAGAGCCTTTACATACACCATCTCATTCGACAGACCGATAAGGTAGATACTGTTGTTAACCCCAATTTATTTATTTGTTTGTTTGTTTGTTTGTTTATTTTCAATTTGAAAGCAGTCACTGTTTATTAACTGATCAGATTACAAAAATAACCATGGTAGATTCCTTAGTCCATCCTTCTAATAAGCCTGTTGACCTGGTTTTCCATTGCCAGCATCTCCACCTTCCACAAAATGAGTTGTCTTTTTCTTCATTCTACCTAGTGGAGAAGATAATTTGAAGGGCCACAGGAAGTTGTTTGCTTCTTTGAAGCATTTTCCAAAAGTATAGATCTCCTGAATCAGATCCTCCATGAGATGATGCCATATTTACCAAGAGATTGAACAATCAATGAGTCATCTGTCTGGGCAGTTGGCTTTTTGTTGCTTTTGCCATAACCATGCTTGTAGGTCATTTCATTTACTGACTTCAGGTTTCGTACCCCCATGCAATGTATGGTTCCACAATCCTCAGCGTGCTCATTGAGGCCTGTTGAGTTTAACAACCCTCCGCATGCTAATTGACGCCATTGACGATCTGGTGAAGGTGAAGAAGCTGCAGTACCTTTCGGACCTTTGGCCTCACACCGTTGGTGCCTCTGATCCTCATGACAAATGCCAATCTGGGTTCCGCAGGTACATAGAAGTTGCCAGCTTGTCTTCCATCGTAGGCATTCAAATCTCAGGTCTGTACATCTGCCTGTGTTCTTGGTGGTAGTGCTTAGCTTTTTAATAGATAAGCTTCCTTCTTGCCTTTCGAAGCATCTTTTGGGCAAACTTCTTTCTTAGGTGCTTGATCTTCAGCTCTCTGATAGTCTCTCGCTTTTTGTTAAGGGTTTCTGGTACAGTAGGAACCTTCTTCTCTTCTGCACCCTCCATGATTCCGGCCAAAAAAAGGGCTATTGTTAACCCCAGTTTATAGCAAGGTTAGGGTCCATATTATTTGGGTCATATGCACTGAAAGTGTAAAAGGGAGAAATCTCCCAAGAAAAAGCAGGATGCCATTAACAGAAGGGGGCAGTGGTTACTAGGCAGATAAAAGCAAGAGATGGCCACTTTAACTATTTGTCTTAGTATTTTCTTTGTTTTTTAGTCACCCTCTCTATATTTTATTTAGTTACTCTGAGTTCAGAATGTTGTTTGTTTTCAGAAAAGGCATTAAGGTTTGTCCTTCCTTAAGACTTCTAGTACAGTCTTTTCATTTAATGTCCAGAATAGGGAGCAACTTGCCTAAAGTCATATAACTAAACTAAAAATGGCTTGGACTAGAACTTGGGCAAGATCTAACTTACTGATTACACTACCCTGCCTTCCCATGCTTTTGTCCTAGTTTTAAGTCAGTTTATATTAAGTGAACGTTTATTCCCAGTTTCACTTCTGGAAGGATGTTCAGTATTGAACCCATTGTCTGGCATCTGTCCACAGCTTCTCTGATTCCCATTTCCTTTATGTAGAAAGGCTTTAAAGTTGCTCTGAGGGGAGCCTTCTCAGGCACCTCAGGCACTTTTAGCAGCTTCCAAACTCTGGTGTTCCAGATCCAATTTTCTCATTCAGACCATCCACACACCTTTCAGGCTACACTTAGATTTTCAGATTTTGTGACTTTCTTGCCCCAGACTGTGACCTAGAGGCAGGTCTGTGTTTTCTGTTCAGTTTATCCTGCATTTGAGCACCTCCCATAATGTATCGGTGACTGTTCTGGGCCTAGAAGCAGTTCCACAGGTGGGTATGACCTGGTTCCCACCCTCGAAGAGCTCACTTTCTAGAGGAGGCAGATATTTAAATTGTTCCTTTATCTTTTGGTGAATGCAGGAGGGGCTGCTCCTTTTTTCCATATTTTCCAGTGGTGGTGATATTTGAGCTGGATCTTGAAGGATGACTAGTTCTTCACCAAGTGGAGAAGGAGGAGGAAACACAGGAAGGCAAGAAGGGATGTGTGTGGCATGTTTGGTGCATGGTGTGGCCAGAACAGTCAGGATTGCAAAGGGCTTTTCAAAGTTGTGTTTAAACAGTTGACCTGCTACTTGAAGCCCTCGTCTCCATGTGACTCCCAGGTGCTGGTCTGGCCTTTGGTTCCCTAGCTCTGATAGGAAATGTGCTCTTATACCTGTAGTCCTAGTTTTGCTCCATAATTTTTGAATTTACTGTTGTGATACTACGTTGATGTTTATTGAACAGCTACTTTGTTCTTGTGAGAGGTAATAGGGATATACCTATGAACAAGACAGCCAGGGGCCGGCCGAGTAGCTCAGTTGGTTAAGAGCTCGCTCAAGAGTTTGAGCTCTGAGCAACAGTGGTTCAAGTCCAGCCCGAGCTGAGCAACCGCTGAGCTGCCAACAGGTAGCAGGATGGCTCAGCTAAAAAACAAAACAAAACAAACAAACAAAAAAAACAAAACAAAAAAAACAAGACAGCCAGGTCCCTTGCCCTGTGGAATGAACATTTTAATAGTGGAATCAGACATTTGAACAAGTACTTTCTTGTTGATGAATACACAAAGTATTATAGAAAATTATAATGGAACTTTGACCTTGTGTATGAGACAAGGGTAAGGGAGGCAAGAAAAAGCATTTCTGAGGAAATATTTAAACTGATAATGAGTAGAAAGCAAACCTGAGAAAGTTGGCAGTCATTCCAGGAAAAAACAACTTTTCATCAACTATATATAGAACATCAACTATGTGCTTGCCTTTTGCTGTGCTTGATTTTTCTCTTCAGTATAATAGTTACACACCAAGCAGACAGATGTAGATCAGACTTTTGGGGCCTGAAATATGCTTTGAAGAGGTATTTATTCCAACCTGGATGCCATACTTATTAATGGAAGAATTGCTTCCATTTGTGTGTATAGGTAAAATTTTTCAGCATCTGTGAAAATTTTAAGTAAAATTACCCTGTTTGATATTTGTCGTAAGTTCATATTTTGTGTATTTTGCTTTCTTTTGGAAAATAATTGATAATGTTAAGTAGAACATGACAGATATTAAATGAATTCCAGTTTTCCTATGAATTTTTTTCCCCGCTAACATTGCTAATTCATAATTATTAGTGCTGTTGTTTACTGAGCCCCTACTGTGTGCCAAGGACCGGGCTAAATAAGCACTTTATATTAGTATCTCACTTAAAAAAATCTCATTAGTACCCTGTGGTAAGTGCAGTTACTATCTTTTTTTAATTTAAAGATGATGAAATGAAGGCTTAGAGAGCTAAATTGTTATAGAGCTAGGATTTAAATCCAAATTTGACTTTTGAGTCTGGATTTTTTTTTTTTTTTACTTTCATATTTGCATTTTCATCTGGAGTCCCTTGGAGTAATTTAAGAATCATAATCTCTTTTTCTTACTGTTTTTCTCTTTAGGTTTTTGTCAGGATGAATTGGCAGAACTCGACCCAGGCACTAGTAAGTTCTGAATGTTCCCCAGTGTTCATGACTAAAAAAAGGATGTGTGTGTGTACTTTTAAAAGTATAACTGAAGATGTCACTGATAGGCCTTATGGACTCAGATTTTATTTCACTTTAATTTATAATTATGGGGAGGGCATTGTATCTTTTCTAGTTATGTTTTTTTTCTTCTCCTAATACTCAGTGGCTAGAATCTAGCCATTTAATAGAAAATTGGTTTGCTAAAAATTTCTATTTGATATTTATTTCCTTTTCCCATTCTCCATCCTCCCATGAAGCCAGTAACAACAAAAATTGTGCTCTTATGTATGCACACATACAACCATATACCCACAACTACTTTTCTAAAGTATTGACTAGTTTTGACATAACTTTTTTCAAAGAAGAATTATGTTTGGTTTAGATATTTAAAATCAATAACATTTGCACCACAGTTTAATTTCTGAAGCACCTTCACCTGCATTCTTAAGGGTAAGGTACTAGAGTGACCATTTCAAGGTCTAATTAAATTATGCTTCTCAGGACTATATAATTCTTGATCAGAGATAATCGTCTGTGTTTCCAGTGTTCTCAAAATGTGGCATACGTCATCCTCAGATATGGTTATAACTATTAGAAATAGGACACTGGAATATCTAGTGTATACAGAGTTTATTTTGCTGTAATGCCAAAAGGTCGATTAATAGTTTGGATTGAGAATTCATGAGATGATTCAGAGTTATTTTTCTAGTTCTGGTACTTTTTAGGGTCATAGGGCTGGCTTTTTGTCACCATCCTGCACATAATCAGCTCTCTGACGTTATAGACCTTCTCACGTATTTTCCCTACACACCTTAATAGTATAAACGTATATGTTTGTTTACCTAATACTTACTAATTGTGAGGCAAAATGCTCACCAAACACCAGGGAAATAGATTTGTCTTTCTAGAAGTTGGAAAGTTCAGAATCAGTTTTGTAGGTAGTATAGGCTCAGTTTACCCCACCCTACCACCCGAAATCCCAGTACCTATGAGTGAACACAGTTTTCTCTTTGTCCTTCTCTGTGAATAGCCTTCACTTCGAAGGAGGAAAAGGTACATTCCCGAGACATGAAACATTTTTGGATACTAGGAAGGACATTGAGATGCTCTGTAATGTTTCAGACAGAATTACACATAAAACACACCAGATAATTGAGAACTCAGTTAAATATTGAGTGTTCTCTCTGCTCCAGGCCCATTTTTACCCTCCAGGGATACACAGATAAGTCTGGGTCCTGCCCCCATGTAGTAACTGTCTATTAGAAAATATTTCCTTGTCTGGAAATATTTGAAAAAAAACTTTTTAAACCTCTAGTTTAGCACATAGTAACCAAACTTATTCTCCTTTTCTGTACTTAGTAGCAATTCAAAATAGTTCATGCTCATCTTCTAAGAAAGGCCCCTGATATTCTCATAATGATTATTACTGAATGATTCTTCTTTCTGGGCCATCTGATCCTAACCCATTTAACATTTCTACATAGAATCTCTAGCTGGATATGATTTACAGACCTCTCCATTCCATGAGGATGAACGAAGACTGAATCATAATTTTATGTATCAGTACAGAATGGGAGCCATCCAGGAAAAAAAAAAATCGCCTTTCTTTTAAAAATTGTACTTAGCTTATGTGGCTAATGTTCTTAATCCCTATATTATCTTCGTGAAGTTAGTAGTGTTTTTATTCTTTCTCTTTGAAGAAATACATAAAGATCTGATATTATAATAATGAGCTGAAGTAAAGATTTTATCATCTTAATCTGAACCAGTCTTCGGGTTCAAATGAGCATGCTCAGCCCTACTGAGTGATAGGAATCCTTAAATCTAAGATGGGCTGTATGTGTTGTGTTAAATTGATTATTGTTGAGACTGCAGGTTTCCTGGCTTCTGACTGGGAAGGATTGACATCTCCTAGTTGATACTTCATGACTTTTGCACGTAAGATTGAGAATAATAGGGATTTCTCTGTGATGCATCTTTGGAATTCAGAGATCCCAGTGTCTCCCCTAATCTCTGAATTCCTGATAGGGAAAGCCTGCTCATATTGGCTTAATTTGGAACAGGAAGTACCATTGTTGCTGATTTCCCATTGTGCCCCACAGTGATTGTAGACAGCAAGTTTAGGACTACAGGTGGGATATGTTGGAACTAGATGAGGAAGGAATGACCTTGTCCAGTTCAAATACCCCCCCCCCTTTTTTTTTAAGCCTTTTCTGTGATAGAGCAGATGGATAGCCATGTTTAGAATATGGGCAGCTGTTCACACTCTTAACTGCCTTCCTATGATTCCTGGGCTTCCTAGAGTCCAATGTTACGGCACAGGTTCAGGCTAAGTTCATTTCTACAAGAAGCATCTCTGTACGCTGCCCATTAGCATAAGCTAGGGACAAGGGCAGTCAAAGGTCAAGAGAAGTTCAAAACAGCATAACCTTTCTGTGCTTCTGTTTCCAAATAACCCTAGTCAACCCTGCTCCTCGAGTTTTTTCCTCAGCCATCGTGTTTACCGTGTAGTTGTAAAACTCAAGAGAACAAGGACTGACTTGATACAAGGAAAGTTAAGAGAATTAGAAGGCATTGTTGCTTAAAACAGGAGAAATAATTGATTTATGTGTGGGGGCCAATTAAGCTATAAAACAGGAACAGTAAAGGGACCTGTGACTTCAGGAGAGCTACTTGCCCTGATTACTGTCCCACAGACAAGGGGCTCCCCAATAAAGGCTGTCAGCTTTCTAGGCTAAACTATTAATTCCTTTCATGCCTCTCAGGGATTGTAAACAGCACATAATACAGGAAAACAATTGATACTGTTCAGTCATTGGCCAGATAGAAGGTCAAAGGGTAAATAGTAGGATTAGCAACAGCTGTTCTTCTGCAGTCAAACTTCTGTCCCTTATCTATTTCAGCAAAGCCATTCCTGAGTTTTTGGCCTGTAAATAGTTAATTCCATTTTTTCTTCTTGTAAAATAATCCTATAAATAATTAGAGAATAAACATTGACCAAAATTGAAAATACTCATTTTAATGCAGTTTCCTAAGTTGAAGGTGAGCATTCTTTTTGGTATATGCTGACTATGTTGTTTAATGTTCAAAGGGTATTATCTCAAGGAAAGTAACTACTTGAAATCAAATAGTAAGAGCTTTTTAGCTGTTTTTATTCATCATCTGCTTAAGGATCTTGGTATAGCTTGATTAAAAGAAAAAAACATGCCTTTGTTTAAGCTGGTAGTAGGACAATGCAGGTTCATTGTGGAAAACACTGGAAGAAAAATACAAACACCCCTAATCCCACCACCTGGAAATAACCATTGTTTCTTATTTGAGAATATATCCTTCATTTGCGTCTGAGCTTATTTTTTTACGTAAATAAATAGGAATCATAATATATACAATATACACAATTTTGTATCCTATTCTCTACCTCCCCCCCACCCCCCAGCATTACATTGGGAGCATTGTCTCAAGTCATGAAACATTTTTCATAAATATTTTTAATAGTAGGATAACGTTTCATTGTAATAAGTTTACCATGATTTATTCAACCATTTTTCTATTATTAGGCAGTTAGATTGTTTCCAGTTTATTTTACATTATAAATAATGCCACAATGAACATGTTTTTTATATAGTTTTCTTGTCTGCCTTTCACTTGAGCCCTTTAGCTTTTTATATAAGCCAAAACTCTTCAGAATTAAGAGCATAGACTCTGGCTCAAGGTTGCTTGGTTTCAACTTGGCTTCAGTATTTAGTAGTGCTGTAATCTTGGCCAAGTTACTTATTTAGTTTCATTATTAGACATTTATATACCACACAAAATGATAACCCCCATAAGTCTATCACCCATCTGATACTCTACATAGTTATTACAGTATTGACTATATTCCCTATGCTGTACTATATGTGACTATTTTTTAAAAATTATAGTTGACATTCAATATTATTTTTTATTAGTTTCAGGTGTACAGCATAGTGGTTAGATTGGCTAAGTTATTTAACCTCTCTGTGCCTCCGTGTTTCCATCTGTAAAATGGTGACAATAAAAAGCTATCCCTACTTTACAGGGCTGTTGTGAGGATTAAATAAAGTAATATATGTATTTAAAATAAATCTTGGCAAATGGTAAACACTATTAACTGTATGCTATTCTAGGCTATGCTGCATAATGTTGAACTTCTCAGTCTCTCTGTACTTACGGGTTGTTGTAACTGCACTTTATTCAATTAAACTAGCCTGTGTTTCTTAATGACACAAAGATAAATCATTCCAGATGTTAACAGGTGTAAGTTACTGCTTCAAGTAAGTAGTTCCAGCAGAGGACCAGAGCTCATACACTGTTGACCAGTTTGGCCAAGACTATTTTTTGCCATCTGGTTGACTTTTAGAATGTTTTGGGCCCCTTCCCCCAACCAGCAGCAGGTAACCTCCCAAATGACCATCTGCCAACCCATTTATTTAACCTCTTAGGAAACTAAAGAAGTTAACCCTCTGTTTATTTAAAACAAATACTCAGATTATACACTCAATAGCAAGGCCTTATAGAGAGCATGCTGAGGACAAAAATTATGCAATTAAAAACATGTCCATTTCCATTTTATAAACACTACAGACTTTGGATTCTTGCTGACCCAGACTTTAAAATATATATGTACGTATATATGTGTTTTTTACTGATCAGGAACCTAGATAAAGGAGCATTTCAAAAGAAACTTGAAAGTTAAATTAATCTTTGCCATCTCTTGCCATCCTGATGGATGCCCACCAAGCAGGGATCCATGGGTGATGGTGGGATGAACAGGCAAGATAAAAAACAGCTTTAGAATAAGACAACCTAACTTCACTAGCTTGCTTTGGCTTTGTATTCATCTGTCAAGTATTCTGGGATCTCAAGGAGGCTTTCTGTGGATCCTTCAAGCTACAAAAGAGAAACGTACATCTCAGCTAAAGTAGCCATAGGATCTATTCAAATTCCCATATTTTGTATCATGTCCTAATGGGTCCATTCCTAATTGTCAAACTTATGTGTCACAATTTTTGATCTCAGAAAACAGTTCGTATAAGCCCAAGTGTGGCCTGAAGGGAATGAACTGAAGGCTGTGTGTTAGAGATCAAGGAAGGAAAGAAAATTAGGACTTACCGGGCATTCCTTATGTACCAGGGCACGTTGCATATGTTCAGTAGGAATGAGAAGGGTATATCATATAAATTTAATTTTAAATTTGACTTGGTAATAATACTCAGTCCATTGTTCTTTCCTTTCTTCCCCACTTCTCTTTTTCTGCTTTGATGTGTATGCCAAGCTAAGACATAACCCTAAGGGACTCTGGTTTAGTTAGGAAGACAGATACAAAATTTGATGATATGTGGCTTGTAGTAAATAATAATGATGATGATGATAGTTAAAATTTACTACACACTAAATGCTTCACATGTGTTTTTCATTAAGCACTCAAAAACTTGTTTAAAAAGATACTATCACTATTTTAAAAGTTGAAAACACTGAGGCCTGGAGAGGGTAAATGACTCACCCTAAAGTATGTAGTGGAGAAGTATGTGAGACTTCAGAGCTGCTGTTGCAACTAATCTTTATCCTGTCTCTAGTGCTCTTGACTGTGAGAAGGCTCAAAAGCTAATGGAAGAGTTTGAGGCAGTATAATGATTTCTAACATATATAATGGGGGCTTTTTGTGTACAGAAGAATAAAGACTTCTAAGTGTCATTTGGACTTTTTTGATTATCAGAATGATTCTGGACACAAGATAGAATAATTTACTGTGGAATAGGTTCTCAAAGAGACTTCTTCTGTGGCTCAAGTTCAGAATTTATCCACTTTTGTCAGACAGGTTCTTTCCTGAAACAAATGAAGATAAGTTCGCAAATCTCCCTTACTTCCTCTTTATGTCACCTTTCCTCCACAACATTCTGTTAGTGATTTAGGTAGTATTTTGCATTCATAACTGTTCCAAGAGTCTGCTTCCAAAACTTCAGCTGAATCTCCTGGATCACTGCTAGATCAGGTCTCCTGAATGTGTGACCTTTTGCTGAGGAGTTCCTTTCTGATAAGGATTCTTTAGAACAGGCTAGGGGTGGCAGGAGATCCAGAGCTTAGGCTGAGCTCTCATCCCCTTGACCTCTGCCCCTATTTCAGAGTTCAGACTGACTTGGTAGAGACTCCCTATGGAGCCAAGAGTTTAGGATTTGTTTACAATTGATGAAAAGATAGTATTGCATTCAAAGGCAGTTGTTGGGTCCTTGGAGAGTCATGGATCTCGGCCATTATCTCTGGTGGGTGCACAGAATGTGTGAACATGTGGGCCTGGAGATGGGTAATGGTTGACTAAGAAGGAATGACAGGATACTTGGAGGCTGCTGGTTAGGATGCTGAAATGTTCTTTCTGTGCGAGCAAGTACTGCAGTAGGATCTTAAGAGCAGAGAAAGAGTCATATAAGCCTATGTTTTATTTCATTTAAAAAAGGCTGAAAGTGGTTGTTGAAATTCAGTGTATGAGAACAAGGGGGATGTATGGGAATTTTTCTCTTTTTTGATGTCTCACCAAAGAGAAAATTTGCTGTGTTAAGAAACGTGTCAAGTAGTGGAGGGAAACCCTAGATTGCTAAAGCCACCCTCTTCAAACTTATGCATAGTTTTACAAATTAGTATTTTCTCCAAAAATCTCATGGTGCTGTGTGTATGCTGGGGAGAGTATAGCAACTCATTCCCAAATGAGTCATCATATACATTTTCTGGGAACACTTTGGTCAACAAAGACCACTCTTTAGCCTCTGTACCTGAAGTTACATAGCTTTTTTTTGTGTGTCCAATATTTGTTGTTGATATGAATCTGAAAAAATGATAAGCACCTTTTTTTGAAGAGTGCTAACAGTCACTGTGGACCAAAATTGAACAAATACATAGGAAAAGATGAACTTCATGAATAATAAGGTTCAAAGTGAAAATATAGTGTTACATCTTTTTTACGTTAGCATAAAATTCCATGCACTAAATGTAGTCTGGACTAGAGATGTATTTTGTTTGACTACCCAAATACATAAAAGCATGTTAGTTGCCAAAATTTAAAAGTTGCAAGAATTTCAAAACATTTTGGGTTATGGCCTTGATAAATTAGAAGGTCTGATGCTGTGCCTAGATTTCTACCTGGCACCTGTTGGCTGGAACAGAGTAGTGGCTGCCCTCTAAGTGAGCATGCACTCTCAGGTTTATCATAAACCCATGCAAGCCTCCTTCATCTATTTGTTTGTCAGTCTTCTGTAGGTATTTGAGTTTGTATCTCCTACATTAAAGAATGATAGTTGTTAATGCAGATGAAGATGAGGGAAAATGGGAATTCCTGGGGGTGTAATCTAATACCTGTCAAAACTGAAAATGTGCAGGTTTATTTTTGCAGACTTAGCCGTTTAAAATTTAAAATTGCAGGGCCAGCCGAGTGGCACATCGGTTGAGGGCTGGCTTGGGATGCCAGAGGGCCCCGGTTCGGATACCACATGTGAGGGCCAGTGACGCTGCCCTCTGCAGCTAGGATGCTGAACGGCAGCTCGACCTGGAGCTGGGCTGCCATGAGTCGCCAGCGATGGCAGGTGGGTTGCCATGGGCTACCGTGTGTAGCCGGCAGCCAGCGTGACCGGCTGCCGCTATGAGCGGCCTTCCAGAAGCCGGCGACTGATCTGCCTTGCCCGGGAAGAGCGCAATGATGGTGCCAACTTGGGCCAGTGAAGCAACAACGTCCACTGGACAAAGGATAGCAACTTGTCTGTTCCCCTTCCCCCAATTCCCCAATAAAAATCTTAAAAAAAAAAAATTTAAAATTGCAGATATAGAAATTCATACATATTCATAGGTATTTATCCTATAACAAATGACAGGTATGCAAAATTACAAAAATTGTATATTCATAGATATTCCTTTCAGAATTTATAATAGCGAAAAAAAAAATGGAAGCACTTGAGTGGTTAAATGGATTGTGGTTATCCATGCAATGGAATATTATAGAATCATTAAGGAGAAGGCAGATTTTTTTAGTCTGGAAGAAGATACACTGAACTGTTTGTTAACAGTGGTATCTTTGGGCAAATGGGATTGCAGGGTAACTTTCATTATATCTGTGTTTTGATTTTTTTTTTTTAAACAAGGCTCTTGTATTAAGAAAAAAGATACAGTATGTATTTTATAAAACTCTGTGGTTCTCATTTCAGCTGCCAAGTTTCCAAGGCTGTTCTGCCAAATTGAGCCACCTGGGCTCCAGCTTCCGACTTAGATCAAGATTTTACATTCAGAATCTCTTATCTTGAGATCACTCTGAGGAAGGGGAATCAGTGTCCTCAAGTAGCGGGAACCATGTTGAAGCCCCAGAACAGGGTAAAAGCCTTGAGTAACATTTTCAGGCTTCTCCTTGCATCTCTGCCTCTTCACTAATCAAGCTACCAGAATTTGCCTCCATTTCAGTGTCAGGCTTGACGCTGCTGTACTGTCAAGAATAAAGGGAGCCCTAGTAGCTTCCCTTATGAACTGTGCTTTCCCGCAGTTGCAGGGTTATGTTGCTGACAGCAACACTAGTGGGGGAGAGCGTGGTGCAGTGGGGAAAAACATGAGTGAGTTTACACCTTCGCCACTTCCTTGCTGAGTGACCATAAGCAATCTGTGAAGTTCAGTTTCTTCATTCATAAAACAGTAATTAATATTCCTTGTTAAGGGTTGTTTTAAAAAATAAGTAATATAACATATGGGAATTGCCCAGCACTTAGCTAAGTAGCTGCCCTAGCCATTCCTACGTGTTTCTCCCTTGCTGAAATACATGATGAAGGGTTTCTAATTTTTTTATTAATACTTAGCATTTACTATGCTAATGGTTTTGAAACATTATCTCATTTATTCTTTCTGGCAGCTCTATGAGGTTGTTCTCAGCTCTTGTTCTCCCCATTTCACAAATGAGGAAACGGAGACATTAATACTTGGCTAAGGTCACGCAGTTGGTAAATGGCAGAGCTAGAGCCTGTGTGCTTTCAAAGCCAGTGTTCTTTTTTAAAATAATGGTATGATTTGCATACAATGAAATGCACAAATAATAAGTGTAAGGTTCAAATAGTTTTCACAAATGCACATACCCTTGTAATCCATGTTCCGTCAAGATACAGCCCATTGCCGTCCCTTCAGAAAATTCCCTTATGCTTTTTCTCAGTTGATCCCACTCTTCTACCCCAAGAAGCAATAACTTCTGGTTTCTGTCATGAGAGATTAATTTTGCCTCTTCTAGAATGTCATATAAATGGAATCATACAACATGTGCTCTTTTGTGTCTAGCATTTTTTAGCATAACGTTTGAGACTCATCCATGTTGTTTGTTGCAGGTGTTAATAGTTTATTTCATTTCATTTCTGAATAGTATTCCATTGACTGTATCACAGTTTATCTATTTACCTGTTGATAACTGGGCTGTTTATAGTTTTTGGCTGTTATGAATAAAGCAGCTATGAAAATTTTTGTACAAGGTTTTTGTGGATATATTTTTTTTCTTAGACATACGAGTGTATCTAGGAGTTGTTAGGTCATATGGTAGATGTATGTATGTCAAACTTTTCATGAAATTGCTGAATTGTTTATACATTTTACAATTCCAATAGTTTCTGAGTTCCAGTTGTCCCACATCCTTGCAAACATTTGATGGTGTCAACTTTTAACTTTCAGTTATTCTAGTAAGCATGTAATGGGACTGATGTGGTTTTAATTAGCATTTCCCTGATGGCTAATTATGTTGATCACCTTTTCATGCTCGTATTAGCCATTCATATAGTATGTTTTAGAAGTCTCTATTCAAAGTTTTCACTATTTAAAAAAAATCATGTTCTCTGTCCTGTTATTGAGTTGTGGGTATTTTTTATTAATGATACAAATCCTTCATCAGATATATGTGTTGTGAATGTTTTCTATCAATTTGTGGCTTTCTGTTCTACTTTACTCATGTGTTTTTCTGATCAACAGAGTTTTACATTTCTATGAAGTCCAATTTATTAATTTCTTTTGTGATTAATGCTTGCTGTGCCTTCCCTAAGAAATCTTGGCCTAACCTGAGGTGACAAAGGTATTCTTCTGTTTTCTACTAGAAACTTCATGGTTTTAGCTTTCACATTTATGTCCATAACTCGATTTAAATTAATTTTTTGTTGCTATGAGATAGGAATCAAAGTCTTTTTATGTGAATATTCATTTCACCTCCATTTTTTAAAAGATTTTCCTCTGAATTTCTTTTTTTTTTTTTAAAGATTTTATTGGGGAATTGAGGGAGGGGAACAGCACTGGGGAATCGGGGGAAGGGGAACAGACAAGTTGCTGTCCTTTTGTTCTTCAGTCTAGTTTTGGAGGATGTTGCCCATGTTGGTATTATCATTGCACTCTTCCCCGGTGAGGCAGATCGGTCGCCTGCCTCTGGACGGCCACTCATGGTGGCTCTTGGCAGCTCACACCGGCTGCTGGCTGCTCACGTTGGCTGCTGGCCACACACGGTAGCTTATGGCAGCCCCACTGCAGCAGGGGCTGCAGCCTATGCCGTCGCCGGTGACTCACGGCAGCCCAGTTCCAGGTCGAGCTGTTTTGTTCACCATCTTAGCTGTAGAGGTCACAGTGTCAGTGGCCCTCATGTGGGATCCGAACCAGGGCCCTGCTGCTCAGAGCTGGCATCCCCAGCCAGTTCTTAACCAATGCGCGACTCGGCCGGCCCTCCTCTGAATTAATTATTTATTTATTTATTTATTTTTTATTGGGGAATTGCTGGGAGGGGAACAGCGCTGGGGAATTGGGGGAAGGGGAACAGACAAGTTGCTGTCGTTTTTGTTCTTCAATCTAGTTGTGGAGGACGTTGCTTCACTGGCCCAAGTTGGC
>NW_017731640.1:352888-371055 GCF_001890085.2 Hipposideros armiger
AGGTTGAGCTGTTGTTCAGCATCTTAGCTGTGGAGGGCAGTGTCACTGGCCCTCATATGTGGGATCCGAACCGGGGCCCTCTGGCGTCCCAAGTCAGTTCTTAACCAACGCGCCACTCGGCCGGCCCCCCTCCTCTGAATTTTTGATACAGTTGTTGAAAATAATTCAATCTTTATATGTGTGAATCTATTTTATAGACTCTGTATTATCTTCCATTAATCCATTTTTCCACCAATGTCTTGAGTATTACAGCTTTGTAAAAAATCTTGAAATCAAGTAGTGTTAATTTTCCAACTCTATTTTTTTCAAAGTTGTTTTGGCTATTTTGGCTATTCCAGGGTTTTGTTTTCATTTCCTTAAAAATTTTAGAATCAACTTGTCAAAATTTAAAAAATAGCCTGCTGAGATTTTGATTAAGTTGCATTGATACTATCAATTTGGGGAGAATTGTCATTTTAGAATTGAGCCTTCTAACCTATGAATTTCATGTGTCTTTCCGCTTATTTAGAACTGCTGTGGTATTATTTTAAAAATTTATTTTTTAATTATTGCTAGTATATACAAATGCAGTTGATTTTTATATATTGAGTTTGTATTGTACAACATTGTCAAATTTGTTTACTACTTCAAGTAACTTAAAAATCAATTTCTTGAGACTTTATGTGTACATCTGTGAATAAAGAAAATTTTACTTCTTTCTTTTTGATGTTTATGACTTTTGTTTGTTTTTCTTACCTTATTGCTTTGGGTAAGATTTCCAGTCCAATAGAAGATAAAAATGGTGAGAATGACATTCTTGTCTTGTTTTTGATATTGGGGGAAAGAGTCAAATATTTCACTATCTAGTGTGTTGTTAGCTATAGGTTTTTTTCTCTTATTTTTAAAAATTGTAAAATATATGTAGCATAACATTATCATCTTAACCATTTTAAGTGTTCAGTTTAGTGCCATTAAGTACACTCATCATTTTGTGCAACTATACCACCATCCATCCACAGAACTCTTTCCATCTTGCAGAACTAACACTCTGTACCCATTTAACAGTATGTGCCCATTCCCCCAGCTTCTGACAACCACCATTCTACTTTTTGTCTCTCTGAATTTGATTACTCTAGGTGTCATGTCAGTGGATTCGCAGTATTTTGTCCTTTTTTGCCTGGCTTCTTTTACTTAGCATAATGTCGTCAAGGTTCACCCATGTTGTAGCACGTGTCAGAATTTCCTTCCTTTTTAAGGCTGAGGAATAATATTTTGTTGTATATATTTATGACATTGTGTCTACCCACTCATTTGTTGATGGGTACTTGGGTTGCTTTTATCTTTTGGCTATTGTTATTAATGCTACTATAAATATGAGTGTACAAATATTTCTTCAAATTTTTATTTTTAATTCTTTTGGATATATCCCCAGAACTGGAATTGTGGATCATATGGTAGTTCTATTTTTAATTTTTTGAGGCACCTACACACTGTTTTTTCCATAATGGCTGCACCATTTTACATTCCCACCAACAGTGCACAAGGGTTTTAATTTTTCTACATCCTCACCAATACTTGTTGTTTTCTCTGTGTTGGTTTGTTTTAAAGATTTTATTGGGGAATTGGGGAAGGGGAACAGCCAAGTTGCTGTCCTTCAATCTTAGTTGTAGAGGGCATGGTCACTCAGCTCAAGGTGCCATGTTCAATCTTAGTTGCGGGTGGGCATAGCCCACCATCCCATGCGGAAGTCAAACCAGAAACCTTGTTGTTAGGAACACATGCTCTCACCAGCTGAGCCATCCTGCCACCTGCTGGCAGCTCAGCGGCAGCTCAGCTTGGGTACAGCTCACTGTGGGAATCAAACCGGCGATCCTGTTGCTCAGAACTCAACGTTGTTAACCAAGTGAGCCACTTGGCCAGCCCATTTTCTATGTTTTTGATAGTAGTGATCCTAGTAGGTGTGAGGTTGTATCTCATTGTAGTTTCAATTTGCATTTCCCTAATGAGGAATGATGTGAAACATCTTTTCATGTACTTACTGGCCATTTGTATATCTTCTTTGGAGAAATGCCTTTTAAGTCTTATCCATTTTTAATGTCTTTTTCTTAGTTGTAAGAGTTCTTTGTATATTCTGGATATTAACCCCTTTTCAGATATATGATTTGCAAATACTTCTCCCATTCCATGGAGTGCCTTTTCACTCTGTTTATTGTGTTCTTTTCTACACAGAAGTTTTAAATTTTAATGTAGTACAGTTTAATTTTTTTCTTTTGTTGCCCAAGCCTTTGCTGTTATACCAAGAAATCATTGCTAAATTCAATGTCATGAAGCTTTTACCCTACGTTTTCCTCTAAAGGTTTAATAGTTGTAGGCCTTACATTTGGGTTTTTCATCTATTTTGAGGTTAATTTTTTATATGTGGTATAAGATAAGGGCCAATTTATCCTACTGCAGGTGAACATTTCATTTTGCCATTACTGTTTGTTGAAAAGATTGTCCTTTCCCCATTAAATGGTGTTGGCAACCTTGTTGAAAATCATTGACCATATATGTGAGGGTTTATTTCAGGGCTCTGTGTTCTGTTCCATTTGTCTGTATGTTTATCTTTCCTGTACCACACTGTTTTGATTACAGTAGCTTTGTAACAAGTTTTGAAATCAGGAAGTTATGTGTTATTTGTAGATGCTCTTTATCAGCTTGAGGAAGTTGAAATTCCCTTGTATTTATAGTTTGCTAGGTTTTTTTTTATCATGAATGGTGTCAAAATTTTGGAATACTACTTCTGCATCTATTTATTAGATAGACTGTTAATATGGTGAATTACACTGGTTGATTTTTGAAAATTGAACCAGCCTTACAATCCTGGGATAAGCCTTATTGGTCATGATGTATTATTATTTTTTATATATTGCTGAGTCAAACTTCGTAATTTTTTTGTGTGGATTTTTGTGATTGTGTTCCTAAGAGTCAAAGCATATATTCTTAACCTCTTTGCCATACTGTCTCCAAAAGATTTTTATTTAACTCATTATTTTGGACACATTTGTTTTTGTTTTATTTGTGCGAACCTGTGTTAGTTTGTTTTTTTTTTAAAGATTTTTATTGGGGAATTGGGGGGATGGGAACAGTGCTGGGGAATTGGGGGAAGGGGAACAGACAAGTTGCTGTCATTTTGTTCTTCAGTCTAGTTGTGGAGGACGTTGCTTCACTGCCCCAAGTTGGCACCATCATTGCGCTCTTCCCTGATGAGGCAGATCAGTCGCCGGCTTCTGGACGGCCGCTCTCGCTGGCTGCTGGCTACATACGGTAGCCCATGGCAACCCACTGCCACAGGGAGTGCAGCCTACGCCGTCGCCGGCGACTCATGGCAGCCCAGCTCCAGGTTGAGCTGTCGTTCGGCATCTTAGCTGGCCCTCATATGTGGGATCCGAACCGGGGCCCTCTGGCATTCCAAGCGAGTTCTTAACCATCGCGCCACTCGGCCGGCCCCTGTGTTAGTTTTTTATGTAGTCATAAACCAACTGGTTTTCTAGGTAAGTTTAGGTGCTCTCATTCTACTTCAAATTTGAAGTCTCCATCTAGTGGTATCTTCTGGAAGCACAGAGGTGAAAACCTGTGATAATCCATTGGTGTTTATTCCTATGTAGTCCACTAGGTGGCAACAGGCCCTAACAGAAGAGCCAAGAGCAAGGTATCAGACAGAAAAATAGACGAAAACAATGCATGTAAAAACTCATAATTAAATAGAACAGAAAACTAAGGCTTTCTGAAAAACATTATTGCTAGGCTTCACATCTAAGAGAAGGAATGAGCCTTTAGCTCTTTCTAAGAGCATGTATGAAAATTCTAATTAAAAATGTGCAGGATTTGATTTTGTTGCCTCCCTTTCCTTCTCATACTTCAAAATCGTGGCTTATTCTGTGGCTATCCAGTCGCTTTTCTTTGACTATTAGGGGGATGGGAGGGAAAGGTGATAGAGCTCACCCTTCATGCAAAAGGATCTGAGTTTGGGGAGTGGAGGGCAAGAAGGATGTGTTCTTATATCCAGGAGCTGAAAATCTGTTTCTCGGGATACTGCAGGAAGACAGCACTCCATCCTGTCCCTTGGATCTGAGACTCTTTTCCTTCGGTATGAAGAAAGGAGCTTTTATGAATGTTATAGTCTAAGGTGTGGGTTTTCTTTATAAAAATGGAAATTGGGAGAACAGACATTTTCCTAGACAAGGAATTGTTTAAGATAGAGGTAGAGAAGGTCAGTTAAGGGGATGTGAGATTCCATGAAGCCACGGGTAAAGTCATGCAGTTGTGAAAATTAAAAGACAGTAGGTGGGGTGAGTTTATAATACTTCCTAAAGTAGTTAAGGAGAGAAAAGTTTCGCAGGACAACTAGGCTGGAAGCAGTGTGACCGCGCAGCCTCGGGCAGCTTGCTTGGTTGTGGCAGTGGTGCCAACTTTGTTAACCTCAGCTGATTTGCGCAGGACCCCATTACCTACTTAACCTGCATGTTCCTGTTTTCCAGCTGAAAACAATTCATTGGCAGTGGATTATAATGTACAAATAGATTTGTGGGAAGGATGATAAATGTGCTTTAGCAATTGAGGTATGGTTCATATTTGAAACATGACATATACATGTCAAAATCTAATTACTGGAGCATTTTATTAATAATATAAGGAGACTATTGGTGCAATACCTATCATCATACACAACATATAGCAAACTAATTTGAAAATGATATTGCTTATTGAGCCATAATTGAAGATTAAAATGCAAGACTAGCGACAATTAAAAGCTGCCACTAATTTCCCCAACAGTGATAGTGGAGTTCTTCTGAGAATGGCAAGATTTCCAACTTATTTTATGTGTGTATTTGCAGTAGGATATTTGCAACATTTTCACCCATTTTGTGGTAGTCCAGTCTTAGTATAATAGTAAAGAATCTTTTAATTTTCATTGATAAACACTGACTTTTGTCAGTCAGTTAACAAGTTACTTACAAGTAGCCTTTATTCATAAGTAGAAATGAATTGAACATCAGTTACTCATAAGATGGATGAATATTGGATTAATTTACTAGGAGGATCCTTTATGCTTATACCTTGAGAATCATGGGGCTAAAATATTGGGAAGGAGGTAGAGACGATTGAAAAATAACCACAGGCTAGCTAGAAAGAGGCTCAGTGTAATGAGCCTTTAGAGCTTAAGTGTGAAATAGAAAAAGGGAGCTGCTTCTGTGACTAATATCCAAATCTCACCATTCTGTTTGTATATGTGTATGTAGAGATGTTTATAATAATAGCTCTAGTACTGTTGATAGAATTACTACTCATTATGTGATGAGTTCTGTTGACAGAATTAATATTTGTTATGTGAATCTAACACCAAATGATTCTTCTAGGAATTGTTTTTTCTTATGTTGAATGGAGTAGATCTATAAAGTTGAGAAGGAAATAAAATCCTTTATGTAATGAATTTGTGCTGGGACTTTTGTTGATTTGTTTTGTGTCTGGATTATTTAGTATCTTTGTTGACCAGGCATTTGTCAACATAACTAAGATGCAGTAAAAGCCAAGCGCTAAACATGGTTTTTATTGAAATAATCTTGATTGTCATATATATATATATTTTTTTTTAATGGAATTGGGGGAGGGGAACAGTGTTGGGGAATTGGGGAAGGGAACCAGCCAAGTTGTTGTTCTTCAGTCTTAGTTGTGGAGGGCGCCAGTCACCATCTGGCTTCCCTTCGGCAGCTCATGGCCTCTAATCTCAAGGTGCTGTGTTCAGTCTTAGTTGCGGGTGGGTGTAGCCACCATCCCATGCGGGAGTCAAACCAGCAGCCTTGTTGTTAAGAGCGCACGCTCTATCCACTGAGCCATCCAGGCGGCAGCTCAGCTCATGGTGCTGAGTTCAGTCTTAGTTGTGGGCGGGTGTAGCTCACCATCAAATAGGCAGTTTTGTTGTTAGGAGCACGAGCTCTCACCAGCTGAGCCATCCTGCCACCTGTGGGCAGCTCAGTGGCAGCTCAGGTTGGGCACAGTGTCACTGTTGGGCACACTGTCACTGGCCCATGTGGGAATCGAACAGCTGCCCTGTTGCTCAGAGCGCGCGCTGTTAAGCTGACTCTTAACCAACTGAGCCCCTCGGTCGGCCCTTAATTGTGGTATTAATCTATGTCTCTGTGCCTCTCTCTGTGAGAGGTTTTGTTACAAACTTAAAATTAAAATGTCTTAGTCATCCTTTCCTAATAGTCTTGATAATTTTGGCCCTTAACTATCTTTCATCAAGCCTATTGGGTTGTCAGAAAAGTCATGACGCATTTTTGCAACGAAAACATAGAAAAAATACGTCATGACTTTTCCAACAACCCAATATATTACATTCTCTTCACTTAAGTTTGATAAATGTGATTTCTGACCAGTTAGTTTCAACCACTGACCTTTGTTTTTCTTTTGGGTAAAAATTTCATCGAGCACACATGTCTCATAAGCCACATTGGTAAATAGTGGAAATGGCCCAATAAGTGCTGATGAAAAATCACAGGGTCATTTTCAAAGCTTCAGAAATACGAGACTAGAAACAAATTTGGGAGAAATAGATTTTGATTGAGAGTTGTTATGGCTGCTTGCAAGTTAGTAATATAGCACTGTCAGATGAAAAGAATACCCAGCAGGAATTACTTTTGATTAGTCCTCTTAATACACTTGATGTCATTCAGATCCTAAATATTAGTGATGTAATTGTTACCTAATATTCAGAATTACAAGTTTAATCAAGGTAATACAGAAAAGAACTACCTTTATTGGGGTTTGCTGTGTGTCAGGTGCTATGCCAAGCACTTTATTCTCACCGTATATAATCCTCTTTACGACCTTAAGAAGTTGGTGGTGGCTTCCAGATGAGAAGCTAAGGTTAAAAGGTTAAGACTACACTGTCTCTCATTGCCCTGTTTATCATAGCCAAAGAAAACTTCAGAGCTTAGAGAATGTGATCTAGTTTTAGGGGTTTGTAAAGACACTTGGCATAGCAGAAAAATACGGGTTGAACACAAGGATCTGTATAGTGAAGTAACTGGTCTAATTTGAGTGTGAGCAGTGCTGGTGCCTGGGAAGTACAGACTGGTACCAAGGGAGGAACACAGAGGTGTGACTGGAATAGTTCAGTTGCAAGGAACAGAAACCCCCCTTAAGCTAGTTTAAAATGGGACATTGATGGAAGGTACAGGGTTTCTCTAGGGCCCAAAACTGGAGCTTTTAGTTGGATTTTTCATGAAGGATCAAGACCAGGATTTCTTTCCCATCTCTCTATGGCCATATGGAGTCTTAGCTCTACTTCTCTGGTGCCTCTGTGTCATATTTCTCTTTTTCAGACTGATATTCTTTGCTTCTGTGCCCATAATGGAAAATGGATGTCCCTTCCCTGCCCTGCCTTGTCACGTATTTCCAGCATCCATGCTCAACACAGACTACTGAAGCATTTGTGTTCAAATTTTAAATGCTCAGGAAAAAGGATAAGATCAGCATGGGTCGGGTGTCCATTTGTCCTGTCAGGGGCTATCCATTAACTATTTAGTAGAAGCTGGAGGTGTATTCTAAGAAGAATATGAATAGAGCAGATTGTTTCATAATCAGTCAGAACACAGGCAGGATGGTGAATTTAAGTGTGAGCAGTGCTGAAAACTCACCATTAAGTCTGGTGTTTGATGATAGTGCACAGGTAGGGCAAATTCAGGGCCATGATTGATTAGGAATTATTTGCTAGTCCTGAGGTGGAAGAGCATGGGGATCTGGCAAATGCACTGAGAGTCCAGGCATTAGGTGATTCTTAAACTTTGGCAAGTTGAAGACATGCTTTCAGTCTACTCAGTTATTGGCTGGGAGTATAAGCATTAAGACAGAGAACTCTTGGGTCTTGGGATGGTACTGTTCAGATGAGCTAAGAGTTGAGTCTGGTCCGGTGAACAAGGGACCCATGATAGATTCCCAGGCATATTGATGGGCTTAATTGTAGTGGCCAGGGCCAGCTGTAGTACTCAGCGTACTTATTTCTATAGGATCTATTTGAGCACCTACCAGGTAACAAGATCTAAGGCTGTCCATGTACTCCTACCCTAGCCCATGACTGGCTCTAGGGGTTGGTTCACATTATGTACACACAAAGAAGGCACTAGTGACTTAAATAGGCAGGGCTTTTGGGAAGTAGGAACTGGAAATGACTCTTGGATATTTAAATTTTTGTATTGTTGCCTTTTGGAATTGAAAATAATTCCAGTATTTTAGAATGACTTTATTCCTTTGTCTTTTCTCCTAATGAGGGACAGTTTCCCTCCTAAATGTATTTTGGGATTGAGTTGTATTTGAGCATTTCAGATGTTATGGCAATTGGGTGTAATTCCAGGAAAATAGATTTTATTTCAGACTGGCTGTTTGGCTTCGCCAAGATTAGGATTCTATCACTTTTGAGATTTGTAAAAACCTACCTGAGGACGAGATTCATTTTTGGCATGAGTGAGTGAGAAGGTCAACAAATGCAGTCCCCAGAAAGCAATTACAAAGTTGGACAAAACTATCAAAAACAACCATAGGCTTATAACAAACTGAGAAGCATTTATTCATAAAAACCAGAGTTTTGGATAAGAACACAAATTTGTGGTCTTGGCCCAGGATCGCTCCCATTTTTTTTTTTTTACAGCTGTGATAGTATAGTAGTTCAATAGGGGTGAGGTAGGCCATGAAAACCAACAGCTTCACTATTCTTGTGGAAGGGGCTTAATTGATTTGGGGTGTTGTTAGTTAAAAATGATGATGTTGGTGGCAAGTGAAACAGGGAGAGCCAGCAACTCTGCTAGCCTAAGGTTACCGTCCTGTTGGCACAAACAGCGGAGAATACTAGACGGCTTTAATAGAGAGATCTGGGAGATGAGACAACTACAGGGAGCTTGATAAGCTCTCCAGATATCCTGGGTTGACTGGGCGCTTTATGCACACCAGTGTGAGCCCAAGCCATCCACACATCTCTGGGCATACATCAAAGGATATGTGAGAAAGCAGAAAGTAAAGACTATAGCGGACTTGAAGACCTAAAGTGTGAGTGTGTTCCTCCATCCCAACCACAGAATCAAGCAGAGAGTAAAATGACTCAAGGTGATCGAACACCACTTCTGACCAATCGGTAAGCTATGCAGTCAGAGGGGTGACTCCTAGAAGCCAAGCTTCAAAATAAAAACAAGGTAGGGAAACCATGAGCCATCAGAAACCACACGTTGTAGTAGAGACAGATTTCAGATTTAGTCCCAGGAAGGAAGGAAAGAGGGAAGGAGGGAAGAAGGAAGGAAGGAAGGAAGGAAGGAAGGAAGGAAGGANAGGAAGGAAGGAGGAAGGAAGGAAGGAAGGAAGGAAGGAAGGAAGGAAGGAAGGAAGGAAGGAAGGAAGGAAGGAAGGAAGGACAAAAAACCATCGCCGTCACAAACTTTAGTGGGAGAAAAGTCAGAATCCAGAGTTGCTAACAGTATATTATTTTATGTGTTCAGTATTCAACAAAAAATTACAAGACATGCAGAGAAATAAAGTGTAACCTATAATTAGAAAAAAAAGTCAATCAGTAGAAACTACCTCTGAGTGATCCCATATGTTGGATGTGGCACACAGGCTTCAAAGCAGCTATTATAGATACTTCAAAGAAATAAAGGGAACCATATTTAAAGAATTAAAGGAAACGTGTGGTGACAATGACTGAATGGAGAATCTCAATAAAGAGAAATTACAAGAGAGAACAAAATGGAAGCGCTGGAGTTGAAAAATATAACAACCAAAATGAAAAATTAACTAGGAGGGACTCATCTGCAGATTCAAGATGGCAGAAGAAAGATATGGTAAACTTGTAGATCAACAAAAATTATTTTATTTGAAGAACAGAGAAAAAAGATGGAAAAACAATGAACTGAACCTCTGAAATCTGGGACATCAAATATATACATAAGGATGTATTGGGTTGTTGGAAAAGTCATGACGTATTTTTTCTATGTTTTTCGTTGCAAAAATGTGTCATGACTTTTCCGACTACCCAATACATTTATAGAAGAAGAGTGAGAGAAAGGAGGAGAAAGTATGAGAAGAAATAATAGCCCCAAACTTCCTGCATTTGACGATGAGTATTAGTGTACAGATCCAAGAAGCTTCATGAACTTCAAGTATGATAAACACACACCAGAGTCAAACTGCTGGAAGACAAAGACAAAAAAATCATGAAAGCAGCAAGCAAAAATAATGATTCATCACATGCAAGGGAACTGCAATAGGATAGGGCTGACTTTTCATCAGAAGCAGTGGAATCTTGAAGGTAGTAGATGACATATCCAAACTGTAGAAACAAAGAAAATTGTTAACCAAGAATTCTATATCTAGCAAAACTGTTTCCAAAATGAAGACAAAATAAAGACATTCCCACATAAAAGAGACAGGTAATTTGTTGGTTGGTTGCTGACCTGCCTTAAAATCCTAAAGGAAATCCTTAAGGTTGAAAAGAAGTTTACCAGATTATCATTTGACTACGTAAGAAAAAATGAAGAATATTGGAAATGGTAAATATGTGGGTAAATACAACTCTATATTTTTTATTTTCTAATTTTTAAAAAAGACATACGATTGTATAAAGCAATAATTAAACACTATTATTACGGTTATAACACATATGGTAATAACAGAAGAGGTGAATAGGAGATATATTGGAGTACATTTCTATATTTCCTGGAATTAAGTTAAAAGTTGTCCTAAGTGAAGATGCATATTGTGATGCATAGAGCAACCATGAAGAAAATAACAAAAATGCATAGTAAAAAGTCAACAGTGGGATTAAAGTAGCACACTAAAAAAATTTTAACACAAAAAGAGCTAGGAACGGAGGTTAAAAAAGCCATGAAACAAATAAAAGCGAACAGCAAAATGGTACACATAAATCTAACCATATCAATAATTATATTAAATGTGATCAGACTAACTGCCTATTCAAAAGGTAGGGATTGTCAGCATGGATAAAGAGGCAGGACCCAACATTGTTGTCAATAAGAGACATACCTTAGATTGAAAGACACAAATAGGTTGAAAGTAAGGAGATGCTAAAAGATAAATCATGCAAACAGTAACCATAGGAGAGCTGGAGTGACTATATTAATATTAGATTAAATATACTTTTAAGACAAGAAATATTACTAGAGACAGAGTAACATTTCATAAAGACAAAAAAGTAACATTTCATAAAGACAAAAGAATAACATTTCATAAAGACAAAAAAGTAACATTTCATAAAGTCAATGTGAAAGGAAAATACAATTATAAAAATATGCCTAACAACAGAGCGCCAAAATACATGAACCAAAAACTGACAGAAATTAAATGAGAAATAGACAATTCTACAATGATAAAGATTTCAATATCTCACTCTCAATAATTGATAAAAGAAGTAGATAGCAAATTAGCAAGGATATAGAAGACTTAGCACAATCAACCAACTTAACATAGCTCAGATTTATTGAATACTCAATGCAGAATACACATTCTTTTCAAGTGCACATGGAATAGTCTCTAAGAATAGTCTGGACCATAAAGTAAGCCTCAGTTATTTTTAAAGATTAAAATCATACAAGGTATGTTCTACCACAAGAGAATTAGAGATCCATAATAGAAATCAAGGATGTTTCCAAATATTTGAAATTAAACAGCATACTTATAAATAACCCATAAGTGAATGAAGAAATCTTAAGGCAAATTTAAAAATATTTTTGACTAAATGATATTGAAAGCACAACATATCAAAATTTATGGAATGCAACTAAAGCAGTGCTTAGGGGAAAATTTATCGCTTTTAAATTTATAAGTGTGTTCAGGCGTACCTTGGAGTATTGTGGGTTCGGTTCCAGACCACTGCAATAAAGTGAGTTGGAATCTTTTTGCTGGTTGGAGGGTCTTTCAATTTGTAAAAAATGCAACATCTGTGAAGCACAATAAAGCGAAGTGCAATGAAACTTAGGCTTCCTCCTTATGAAACTAGATAAAGAGAAAACTAAACCCAAAGCAGGCATAAGGAAGGAAATAATAAAGATTAGAATGGAAAATAGTGAAATAGAAACAAATCAACAATAGAGAACAATCATGGAAACCAAAAATTGGTTCTCTGAGGAGGTCAACAAAATTGATAAACTTTTACCTTGGAGACCAAGAAAATAGGACACAAATCACCAAAATCAGGAATGAAAGAGAAAATATCATTACTCTATAGAAATTAAAAGAATTGTAAGGGAATGTCATAAATAACTTTTTTCCAACAAATTAGGCAGCTTAGATGAAGTGGACAAATTCTAGACACAAATTCCTAAGATATAAATTATCAAAACTGACTCAAGAAGAAGTAGAATATATGAAGAGACCTATGACAAAGAAAATGAATTAGTAATTAAAAACCTTTATATAAAGACACACCAAGGCCTGGGTGGTTTCATTGGTGAATTCTATCAAACATTTAAAGAAGCAACAATACTAATCCTTCACAAACTCTTTCAGAAAGTAGAGGAGGAAGGAGCACTTTCCAGCTCATTCTGTGAGGGCAGTATTACCCTGATAAAGCTAAAGATAGCATAAGAAAACTGCAGACCAACATTTCCTTATTGCACACAGATGCAGAAATCTTAAAATTTCAGCAAACCAAATTCAGCAACATATAAAAATAGATTATATACCATGACCAGTTGGGATTTATCCCAGGCATGGATTAATATGTAAAAATTACCAGGGGTTGGCAGATGTTCTCTTAAAAGCCTAGGTCGTAAATATTTTAGGCTCTCAAACCATACAGTTTCTGTTGAAACTACTCAACTCTGCTGTTGTACTGCAAAAACAGCCAAGGACAATATGGAAATAAGTGGGCATGACCATATTCCAGTAAAACTTTATAAAAATAGCACATCATAGTTTGCTGACCCCTGTAATACACCATATTAATAAGATAAAGGTTAAAAAAAAAACCCACATGATCATCCCAGTAGACACAGGAAGAACATTTGACAAAGTCTAACACCCATGCACGATAAAATCTCTCAACAAACTAGGAATAGAAGGCAACCTTCGTAACTTGATAAAGGGCATTTATGAAAAGCCTGAAGCTAAAATAATACTTAATGGTGAAATGTGAATGCTTTTGCCCTGAGACTGGGAATTAAGTAGGTAAGAATTTCTGCTCTTACCATTTCTTTTCAACATTCATCTGAGGTTCTTGTTAGTGCCAAAGGGGGAAGAGGCATCTGAATTGGAAAGGATTAAAACCGTCTTTATTCATAGATGACATAATCCTATGTATAATCCTAAGTAATTCACACAAACAAAAATAGAACTAGTTGAGTTTAGCATGGTCACAGGATATCAGGTCAATATACAAAAGTCAGTTGTATTTTTACATACCAGCAACAATCCAAAAATTAAAGTAAGAAAACAATTCCATTCATGATTGCATCAAAAGAATAAAATACTTACAAGTAAATTTAACAAAAGAATTACAAGATTTGTAGGCTAAACACTAAAATATTGTTGAGAAATTTAAAAAGACTTAAATAAATGGAGAAACATTCCATGTTCGTGGATTAAAAGTCTAAATATTGGTAAGATGACCATTCCCCCCAAATTGATTCAATGCAATCTCTATTTTAAAATTTCAGCAGAGGGCCAGCCAAGTGGCGCATTGGTTAGGAGTTGGCTTGGGACGCCAGCTCTGAGCAGCAGGGCCCTGGTTCGGATCCCACATGAGGGCCATGACACTGCACCCTCTACAGCTAAGATGGTGAACAACAGCTCGACCTGGAGCTGGGCTGCCATGAGTCACCGGCGACGGCGTAGGCTGCAGTGGGGCTGGCCGGCAGCTGGCGTGAGCTTTTGTGAGCTGCCATGAGCCACTGTCCAATGGCCAGTGAGCAACTCCCTCACCTGGGAAGAGAGCAATGATAATACCAACATGGGCCAGTGAAGTGATGTCCTCCATAACGAGACAGAAGAACAAAAGGACTTGTCTGTTCCCCTTCCCCGATCCCCCAACGCTGTTCCCCTCCCCCAATTCCCCAATAAAATCTTTGGGGGGGAAAAATAAAAATTAAAAATAAAATAAAATTCCAGAAGACTTATTTGAAGAAATTTAATCCTAAATTTAGGTGTAAGTGTAAAGGAACTAAAATAGCCAATACAAATTTTAAAAAGAACAAAAGTTATTGACTTATGTTACATGGTTTAAAAAATTAAAGTCACAATAATCAAGACAATGTGATATTGGTGTAAGAATAGGTACTAGAACTGTGTTGAGAATAAAAAAATATATCCTTACATATCTGATCAATTGATTTTTGACAAAGATGCCAAGACAGTTCAGTGGGGGAAGAGATAGTTTTTATTTCTTTTAACTCCATGGGAAAATTGGATATCTGAAAAAAAAAAGGACTTGGACCCTTAATTTATACTAGATACCAACATTACTTCAAAGTGGATCATATACCTAAATCTAAAACTGTGAAATGTTCCCAGGAATATCTATGTGACCTTGGGTTAGGCAACAACTGCCTAGACATAACACCAATGGCACAAAGCATAAAAGAAAAATGTGATAAGTTGGCTTCATTAAAATGTAAAACTTTAGCACTTCAAAAGATGTAATTAAGAAAATGAAAAGACAAGCTACAGATTGAGAAAATATTTGCATATCTGATATCTGATAAGTATACAAAATATATAAAGAACTCGTACAATGCAAGAAGACAACCCAATTTTTAAAAAATGGATAAAAAAACACTGTATGATTCCACTTCAGTAAGAGATACCTAGAATAGGCAAATTCCTAGAGACAGGAAGTAGATTAGAGGTCTAGGGGAATCAGGGAATGGATAGTTATTGTTTAATCGATACAGAGTTTTGTTTAGGCTTATGGAAAAGTTCTGGAAATGGATAGTGGTGGTGGTTTCACAACATTGTGAATTTAATGTCACTGAAATTGTACACTTAAAAATTTTGTGTTTATATTTTGCCACAGTAAAAATAGATGAAAGAAAATTAAAAATAGATTAAAGACTTGAACAGACATTTTATCACATGAAAAGGGGCTCAACATCATTAGTCACTAGGGAAATGCAAATAAATTAAAATTACAGTGAATTTCCCTTTGGAATGGCTATAGACAAAGAGTATAAAAATATTCTAAAGAGTGTTGGTGAGGCTATATAGAAACTGGAAACTTTGTGTATTGCAGTGAAAATGTAAAATGGTACAGTCGTTTTGGAAGTCAGTTTGGTAATTTAATTAAAAGTTAACATAAATTTACCATATGATGGAGCAGTTCCACTCGTAGGTATCTACCCCAAGAGAAATAAAAACATGCGTCTACACAGAGACTTGTATGTGAATATACAAAGCAGTATTATTTATAATAGCTAAAACCTGGAAACAACCCAAATGTCCATCATGGATAAACAAAATGTGGAATATTCTCATAATGGAATGCTACCCAACAATAAAAAAGCATGAACTACTGGATACGTGCTACAACATGAATAAACTTCAAAAACATTATGTGAAGTGAAAGGCGCCAAACTCAAAACTATTACATATTGTATGATTCCATTTCTATGAAATGTCCAGAAAAGGCAAATTTATGGAGACAGCAAATTTATGGGTCTAAGGGTAGGAGTGGAGATCGATTGGAAACAGGCTCAAGGGGAGGTTTTGGGGTGATGAAATGTTCTGAAACTGGATTATGATGATATACAACTCTATAAATGAATGAATTTAATAGTCATTGAATTGTAAACTTATAATGGATTAATTTTATGGTATATAAATTACACCTGAATGAAGCTGTTAAAAAAACAACAACAAAAAAAATGACCCAAGATTGGTTGGAAGGAGGTAAAAGAGGAGACTTGGATAAAATGGTTTAAATTCATCAGTCAGGTGATGCCCTATTGATGACTTGTGATGTCTGTCATTAATCTTTGCCTTGGAAGCCTATAACCCCCCCCACCCCCCCGCCTCCCAAAGCCCTACCCTGTCCCCTGCCCCACGAAAGTCCATGGAGAAGAACTTTCTTCAGTGGTGAACCAACTTTCTCTTGTTTTGGAGGACTGACGCACCTGTTCAGAGTGTGGCTGTGAAGGGCCTTCTAAGCTGATGACACTTAGATATAAAAAAGGCCTTCTTTCAGCCTCAGGTTATAGGTTAACTTTAGCTAGACATCTTGTGAACATGTGCTGCTGGTTGACAGGTAGGTGAGAGTTTGGGGAGTGAGGGAACCTTGTCTCCTGAAAGTGGAGAGAACTCACAGAGTGGTACCATCGGAGACCAGGAAGCTTTGGGCTGTACTGCTGTGTGCTGTTTGCAGCACAGTTTTTGCTGTGTTCTTGCTGAGGCCTCATAACAATTCTGTGAGACAGGAGAGGTATCTTTAGTCCTCCTGATACAAAGAAGTAAGGCTTCCAAGGGTGAACATAAATCCATGTTTTTTGACTCCATATGTCAAACCATTTCTTCTTTACTCCACTGTTTTGCCTCAACTGTTTACTGGGAAGAGGAAGGAAAGGGGCATGGGATTTTGATTGATTGCATGTGTTTTCAGTAGATTTAGTTAGTAGGAATAATAGAGGGAAAGTTGGGCTATAGTGTAAGTTTAGGGGTTCTGTAGCAAGTATAATCAAGATAGGTTTGTCCTGGTATCTGGTCGCTATTTAAATGATACATGGGTTGGAACTGGAATTCATGGCACAGGTGGCTTGAAGGTATCCTATGCTTGGTTCAAGCAGCAGACCACCCTAAGTTATAAACATAATTGTGCCAGAATTCATAAGGAAATTCACTTGACACACATTTGTTGCATGTGTATGCCATGCCATCATGCCCCTAATCAAGATATGGGATTAACAAAGGCCCAGTGGATCCTATGGAGATACAACCTGAGAGAACAAGAGTAGGCTGGAATACCTTCATCGTTTTCATTCTCTGAGGCTGATGTGTCTGCCTTCCAAAGGGACACTTCCACCATGGACCCCGGAGCACATTACGTTCTACTCTCCCTGCTGCTGTGCTTCCGACAGGTCCCCTTTCTTGATTAAAATAGTCCATCGTTCTTCCTTTTCCACTGTAGATTCTCCCATCTGCATTTCAGGCAAACTTAGTAGATCTTGCATCTAAAAGAAATCTTTGCTTTAAAAAAAGACATTTAAAAATAACTTTTCTTAATTGTTGGAATAGTTCATGGTTATGGCTCAACGCTTGGAAGACATGGATGAGTTATGAATAATAAACATAAATACCACCTGTAATTCTACAACTTAGAGATTTCAACTGTTAACATTTTTACTTCCAGTCTGTTTGAACTAGTCTGCCCTATCAGCCGGTGTATGCTTACGCACGCACACACACACAAACTGATTTTAGTATTTTATTTAGTATCAGCTCTGTGCAAAATATTTTACACGTGTTCTTACTCTTCAAATAGCCCTGTGAAGCAAATACTCATATCTCCTATTTACAGATGACACAGATTTTAAAGGGTAAGTAACTTGTCTAGGGTCACATAGTTGGCCCAAGCTCTTCACCACTACCTTTCCAGAAATCTATTTTCATCCATCATTATCACTCCAAAAATTGTTCCCTCCAAGACCATCAGTATTTATTTATTTTTTTAATTTCCTGCCTTTTTCTCTGGCCTTGTCTCATGACCTCTTCTCCGTTTTCTGTGTGCTTTAGTCACTGTTCAGTTTTGTGAAAGCACTGTGCCCCTTTGGACTGTACACATGGCATCCATTCCCTCTGCTTGAAGTGCTCACCCCACTTGTCTCATCCAGGTAGTTAACATTTACCATCCAGGTCTTCTTTTAAATGCCACTTTCTTGAAGTCACTTGCCAGACCTTTCTCACTCCCAAGACTGGATTGGTCCCTTCCAATATATGCTCCCATAGTACCTTATTTTTCTCTTCTGCAGAACTTTTCAGACTTGGAATTATTATTATTATTATTTTTTAAAGATTTTTGTTGGGGAATTGGGGGATGGGAACAGCGCTGGGAAATTGGGGAAGAGGAACAGACAAGTTGCTGTTGTTTTGTTCTTCAGTCTAGTTGTGGAGGACGTTGCTTCACTGGCCCAAGTTGGCACCATCATTGCACTCTTCCC
>NW_017731640.1:371265-373561 GCF_001890085.2 Hipposideros armiger
GGAGGGCAGTGTCACTGGCCCTCATATGTGGGATCCGAACCGGGGCCCTCTGGCGTCCCAAGCCAGTTCTTAACCATCGCGCCACTCGGCCGGCCCTTGGAATTATTTTTTCATTAGAATTTGATCTTCCATTTGCTCTACCTACTTTTGTTTCCTCCATGTTTCCTGGCATTTGTTGCAGTTGAACTGCACGGTAGGTGTCCCATAACTATTTGTTATCTATCTTTTCCTTTCTGTACTTAGCTCATTTTCTTTCAGATCCATGCTTAAGATGAACTCCTCTTTCTTCCAGTTTGAAATTTCTCATTTCTTACTGTACTCCAGGTTCCTAATCTAGTCAAGAGCATCTGGCTCCATCCTTGACTCCTTGCTATATTTTCTTTTTTCTTTTCTTTCTTTCTTTTTTTTTTTTTTAAGATTTAATTGGGAAATTAGGGAAGGGGAACAGCCAAGTTGTCCTTCAGTCTTAGGTGTGGAGGGCGCAGCTAGCTCAGCTCCAAGTCCAGTCGCCATCCGGGCACCCATTGGCAGCTTGCGGCTGCTCAGCTCAAGGTGCTGTGTTCAATCTTAGTTGTCGGTGGGTGTAGCCCACCATCCCGTGCAGGAGTGGAACCGGCAACCTTGTTGTTAGGAGCACATGCTCTCACCAGCTGAGCCATCCTGCCACCTGTTGGAAACTCAGTGGCAGCTCAGCCCGGGCGCAGCTCACTGGCCTATGTGGGAATCGAACCAGCAACCCTTTGCTCAGACCTCGTGCTCTTAACCAACTGAGCCACTTGGCCGGCCCTCCTTGCTATATTTTCTGTTTGATCCAGTTGAAAGGTGGATCTGGTCTGTTGAGCTGGAAAGATGGCCATAATATTTTAAGTGAAAAAAGGTTCCAGAACATTGTGTATAATTTATGGTATTTTCTCTGAATATAAATACATACGTTTAAAATATCTGGGATAATATACACTGAACAGAATGATGGGAGGGGCCAATTAGTGGACTTTAATTTTCTCTCATGAATTTTTCAGTGACTACATACTAAAATAAAATCCTATTTGAAAAAGAGAAAACGATAAAAAACAAAGCTGAATGCCTTTTTGAGACAGCATTTCCATTCTTTCCACTCCTGCTGCCTCAGCTTGTTTGTGCAACAGATTTCTGTTTCTCCTTTTCTCTCTTGCACTTCTCTTCCCTTCTTGCCATTTCAACTGCTTGATAAGTCTTCCTTAAGTCTTGCTTTCATTACTTTTGCTTTTGGAGCTCAGCACTTCACATGTCCCCCACCCTCACTGTACTAGTTTTAAAACTTTTCTGCCTGGTTCACAAGGCCTTCGGTAACTTGTCCTTTTACCTTTTCAGTGCTGTTCCTCCTGACTCCCTAACAATCTCTATTTTGCGCTTATCCCCTGTACATGCCACATGTTTTCTCTATTGCTGACATTTACTTACAGTCCCATTTACAGAAAACATCCTTAAACTAACATAAACTGTCTCTTTTCCTGTAGCACTTAGTTTTATGCAAGAAATCTGCATAGGATTTTGGTGGCTGAAATATGTAGTTTTTTTTCCATCGGAATATTGAAAGACTACCGATCCTCTGTGTAAATAAATGGCATGCTCGTTCAGGTATATGTTTTTCAAAGAACATGCCAGAAATTCTTTTCTAATGTTTTCATAAAATTTGGAAATAATTGGCGGTTGAAAATAAATGCCTAGAATGATGGCATCCTGAAAAATAGCTCTATCTGAATTACCTTCTATGTGTCCACCAGTATGAAAGAAAGAAAACTTTGATTTCTATAAATACTCCCGGGTGGAACAGCTGCTCATTCATTAGGTTCTTTAGGGGAGGTTTTAGTTTTTGAGAGAGCATGAACTCAAAGGCATAAGTCTCTAAATAACACCAGACACAATATGATGCATATTTGGCTGCCACAACATGGTGCAAAGTTTTATGTACTCTGAGGAGACATACTCAATAGCGACATAACTATGGCTGTACCTGTCTGTACTCAGAAGAGTTTTGGCAATATCAGATTGTGGCAGAAAAGTTTGGGCAATACTTGAAAAGTATATGACATGAGGCGTGTGTGGTGCTGGGAGGCTGATGTTAAGTTGGTGGGCTTGGCTTTGCTTGGACCAGCCTTTGGCAGCTCAAAATCGCTTGGTGAGCTTGGTATAAAACACAGATTTTAGGGCCCGAACTCTGGTCTAGGGTGGAACTCAGGAATTTGCTTTTTTTTTTAAGATTTTTATTGGGGAGTTGGGGGGATGGGAACAGCGCTGGGGAATTGGGGGAAGGGGA
>NW_017731640.1:373791-386202 GCF_001890085.2 Hipposideros armiger
CTGTTGTTCAGCATCTTAGCTGTGGAGGGCAGTGTCACTGGCCCTCATATTTGGGATCCAAACCGGGGCCCTCTGGCGTGCCAAGCCAGTGCTTAACCATCGCGCCACTCGGCCGGCCCAGGAATTTGCATTTTTAAAAGCAAGATGATTCTGTGGCCGGCCGAGTGGCTCAGTTGATTAAGAGCTCGCTCAAGAGGTTGAGCTCTGAGCAACAGCGGTTCGAGTCCAGCCTGAGCTGAGCAGCCGCTGAGCTACCAATAGGTAGCAGGATGGCTCAGCTAAAAAAAACAAACAAAAAAAACACATAAAAGCAAGATGATTCTGGTACCCAACCAGGTTTGGGAAATACTGACCTGAGCCCCATATTTTTCCTGAATTCTTGTCATTTTCGGCATTATTCTTTTGTCTTTGATTTTTCTTTTTAATTATTATCTCGCTGCACCTGCACTTTTCCTACCTTCCTATCCCTGAGAAAAAAATTTTGGAAGGCTGAGTTGACATGACTCTCTAACTACTGCCTTTTTTAGTTTGACTTTTGAATCAAGTGAGACTTTTTTTTTTTGTTCTATCTCAGACTTAAGTGTATGGTAAATTATCATGACCACAGTCCTTGTTTTCCAGTCATTATCATGAAAGATTTAGCTGCCCATCTCAGCTTATGGTATAGGATTCAGAAAATTGATACTATTGGGTTGTCGGAAAAGTCATGACCCATGTTTGTGACAGATGGCACTAGTTCATTTTGGAAGTACTAGAGTCATTTGCATCTATGTTATTGCTATGTCATTTGACAGCTGACAGTTCTAGCTTCATTCTAAAAAAAAAATTGAGCAATTTGGTTGAGTTTTGGAGATTTTACAAGTTGAAGATGGAAGACCAAACTGTGCATTTTTGCCATATTTTACTGTTTTACTTCCATAAAGGGAAGAATGCCCTTCAAGCTTGTGAAAAGTTGCATAAAGTTTATGGCAACAATGCTCTACAAGGACTTCAGTGCCAACAATGGTTCACGAAATTCCATGCTGGTGATTTTGATCTCAACGACTCTCCTCGGTTAGGGAGGCCCATCGAGGTTAATGACGACAAAATAAAGGCATTGATCGAGTCAAACCCACATTACACGTGACATGAGAGATTGCAGAAACATTGAATATCGATCATTCAATCATTCACGACCACCTGAAGAAGCTGGGATATACGTAAGCAAGCTCGATATTTGGGTTCCGCATGAACTCAGAGAAGTTCATTTGACGGTGGGTATAAACATCTGCAATATGCTCATTAAACGTGAGGAACAGGATCCTGTTTTGAAGCAGCTGATAACTGGTGATGAGAAGTGGATTGTTTACAACAATGTGGTGCGCAAACGGCCTTGGTCCCGACGTGATGATTCTCCTCAAACTACATTGAAAGCAGACATTCATCAGAGAAAGGTTATGCTCTCAGTGTGGTGGGATTTTAAAGGTGTCGTGTTTTTCGAGCTCCTACCAAGGAACCAAACAATCAATTCGAATGTGTACTGTCAGCAATTGGACAGTTTGAACGAATTCATCATCCAGAAACGTCCAGAGCTTGTTAATTGTAAAGCAGTTGTGTTCCATCGCTACAATGCAAGACCACACACAAGTCTGATCACCCGTCAAAAATTATTGGAGCTTGGATGGGATTTGTTGCCACACCCACCATACTCATCTGACTTTGCACCATCAGACTTCCACTTGTTTCACTCTCTTCAAAACTCCTTGCGTGATATAATGTTCAATTCAGATGATGCTGTAAATCAGTACCTTGTTCAGTTTTTCGCGAATAAAGACAGGTCTTCTCTGAACAAGGAATTATGAAGTTCACTGAAAGATGGCAAAAGGTTATCGAACAAAGCGGGCAATATATCATTGATTGATCTTTGTTCTTTATATAAATAAACAACCTTTGAAAAATATAGACAAAATACGTCATAACTTTTCTGACGACCCAATACATTTTAAATGTTGTTCAGAAAAATGTTGTGCGTCTCCTATCTCACTTAGGTTTTTTTTATTTTATTTGCAGGATGTGGTTTACAAAGGCCAGATTTAATGAGCCTTACAGTGTTGGTCAAAACAGAATATTTAAGTACTTTCAAACAGTAATAACCAGGGGATTCATACTAAGGCATACTATATAGTCAAAAGAATGAGTATGATGTGACTAACTTCTTGTGGAAGGCTATAATGTATGTCTGAGTGGAAAAGCAGGTTATATAGCATTAAGTACAAAATGAGCTTGTTTTTATTTAAGCTAACTTCCACAAAACCCCAAAAAGCTCTCTAAAGACATAAAATATTTAGTTTTATATATTATTTTAATAATAAATAGATAATATAATAAAGCATAACAAGTTATTAAACTTATTTGTTTATTATATTTACAGGTGATTCTCATTGAGGGAATGAATTTCAGATGATGAGAAAAGGGATTTTCAATTTTTACTTTATATATTTCTGTATTTGAATATTAAGTAATGAGCATGTGATTCTTTTCAATTAAATTATGATAGCATAGATTTTTAAATACCGTGTGATATCAAGGTATCTAGTTTATTCTTCCTATAAAATATCATTTCCTTAACTCTAGAACATCTTAAAAAAAAAAAGAAAAAGACAAGACAAAAGTACCAGGCATTTTAGAGAGCTTATTTTATATTAGAACCAAGGAGAGCAAAAGAGGCTTTAGCCAGTATTGGAGACAGCAGCACCTCCCACCCAGCACAGCAGCGGATGCACTCAGGTGACTCTGCAGGTGCCTTTGCTTCCCTTGGGTTGTTTGGTCCGCAGTTTGCATTCATTGATCAGTGAGTTGATTCAGACTCAAACCCACCGACAGCAATGAATGTTGAGTGCAGCCATCAGTGTTTCCATTTGGTGTTGCCTTGGCCCTCCCCAACTCCTGGCTCTTCTTTTCCGCACTGGTTCTCTGAGGTATGTGTCTGGCATCTCTCTTAGTAACTAACAGTTGAGGTTCCTATATAATGATTGATGACATTGACACTAGAGCTGGGAAGTTCTTAAAGATGGAAAAACTGTGGCTCAGAGGAGAGAAGAGGCTTCTGGAGAAGCTAACAGGTAATCCTGTGACGACACAGGCAGTGCTTGCTTATTGGGATGAGTGCTTTTCAAGGTAAATTAGCACAGGGTATGTTTTGGGTTAAATAGTAATAATAACTTATTACTGTGTGGTAAGCATCGTAAAAAGCACCTTATATATTACCTCACTGAACTTCAAAACTCCACGGGGATAGGTGCTCTTATTATCCCCATTTTATATGTGAGATGACTGAGACTCAGACACTTGCCTAGAGTCACAGCTAGTTAAAAGGTGAGGCAAGTTGCATCCCAGATCTGTCTGACTCCAAACTTGACTTTTTACTTGACTTTAAAAAACATTTAAATAAGCATATATGTGGATGGAAATAGTGAGGGCAATAGCTGCTTTCAAACAGCTCATATTCTAATGGGGCTGTCAAAACTTAACCACATTAACTGTAATTGGAGGTAGAATGTGACAAGGGCTGTGCAGACATTGAAAAGGTTTGTGCTATTTTTGCTTATTAAATCCTCCCCTTGCCCCTAATTAAAAGTTTTAAGGGTATATGGGAGAAATGGGCGTAAAATGCTTAATTGGATTTTGCTCGAAACCAAAATACATGTTTTTAATAAATCTCTCCTTGTTACATCCTGTCTCTTACTAGAATGGCATATTTCTAGGAGACATTTAATTATATTAAGTATTATCATGGAGCTCTCCTCATCTTGTTGAAACGAAGCACGTGTTTGTCAAAAATACAACAAAAAGCAAGGAACAACTAGACAATAGACGTAGAGGGGAGCTTTAAAAAACTTCACGGCACCATCTTTGGCGGACAGGCAGCGGGACTGGTTCTGATGATCTCTTGGGACACGTGAAGTCCAGCCTGCTCCTTTGCTTCAGGAAATGTAGCGTTGTCTGTAAGGATCCCAAGGTACAGTCAACGGTCGGTGGTTTTTTCAAATCCCAAACTCACCGACAGCGTTGAATGTTCCTTGGAGTCCTCTGAAGGCTGGATCCTGGCCCTGGCAGCCCTTCTTCAGCCCGTATCCACGTTCCAGGAGCCAGCGAGCAGCGAGACCCCTGCTGATGGAGGCTCTCACATTCTTTCCAGGTTTCAGGTTGAGAGTATTGAAATTAGGAAATCGGTTTGTGTATAGCAGAGAGCTACTGAACTTCAGGATTGTGAGACTGCATTCTTTATACAAGCCATCGCAAATGGATGGCTGAGAAAATGGCTTTGAGTGGTATTTTGTAATTATGAAAATGTCAGATACCCCATTTTATAGTAGTATATGTTAATTATTAAAGGGTGAGGGTAAGAAAGAACATACCCTACTGTGTGCTGAGATTTGTATATTTTGATCTCATTAAATTCTTACCAACCCACTTTTACTTCATGAGAAAACTGAGTCTTAGAGAAATGAAGTGATTTGCCCAAAGTTATATACGAGCCAGTTACATCCTGGCTTGTAGCCAGGAGCCAAGGTTACAAGCCAGAACTTAAATACAGGACTTGATGATTGCAAAGTTCACTGACCATACTGCCTCCTCCCTCATCCACCACAGAACTTACTGTTGAATATTTGGGATAGATCCTTCAGTGAGAGCTGAGTCAAACAAGTAAGCACTCTCTCTGGCTTGCCTGTGGTCATAGGTGGTGGGTCTGTAGGTGACATGTTTCATAAAGGAAGATGAACGGAAAATGAACTTTCATAATTGGTGTTCTCTCTAGCTGAGATCCTGGATCACTAGGTTATCACAGAGGTTCAGTGGTAGTCTACAAGTTATTTTTCTCATTGCAAAAGCAAAAAATGAACAAAAATCCTGCCACCTAATAGGAAAAATGCATTACTCCTCAGTAAGGTTACAGAAAATAAAATGTCAGGTGGCTCTGGCTTTGGCAGAAAGGACGTCAGTGCATTGTGGATGTACTGGTTATTTTTTTATTGGCTGTTGAATGTCCTTGATGGAAAATGAATCATATAGAACTCTTCAGAATGTAGGGTTTATAATGGGAGGGACCCAGGACTGGTCAGTAGCCAAAGGGCTGACAACCACTAGCTGAATTGAGGTTAATCTTTAATCAGGGATAGTTATTACCATTTGCTTTAGGTTTAACTATTAAAGGTTGACTATTCTCAAATTCATTTTTAAAGCAGGCAAGTGGTACACATTAACAAAAAAAATCAACCACTGAGAATTTTGTTTGAATGTAAACTGTTTACATAATACATCAATTTAATTATTTCACCCCCTGTCAAAACACTCCTGTTAGCCAGCTTCGTTGAGTTCTCAGTGATATGACAGTAAGTTGTATACAAATGACAACCAAAAAAATCAAGCAACTGTTACTGTGTAGTATTTAAAAACTCTAATGGGTTTATTTTAAATGGTCTTCCCCTTGACCTGGTAATATGAAGAGGTGCCTAAAAAAATGCTTTTCATAGACTTGACTAAAGAGTGAAGGGTAGGTTTCTAGAATGACATAGTATTTCCCATGGTGTTTCAGATAGTTAATTTCCATGACAATAAAGCTTTCACCATTCTTATTCCTTTAATTTGCTTTAAGTCTTTATTTTAGTTTTTATCATCAAGTGAGTTTAAGGCACATATTGTGTCTTTAAAGTGAGTTTGGCTAAGGGGTTTATGCACTCCATGAAAGGGTAAAGTCTGAGGGTTAAAAAAGTTAAGGGTTCAATTAGCCAAAAGTTATAGAAGCTACATGTTTAATAAATTGGTCCGACTATTTAATTTTTGATTTAGACTAGTTTTGAGTTTGTGAAAACCCACCGTGCCATCCTTTATCTTTTCACTTACCTTTCTTTCCTTTTGCAGAGGTGATAGGAAATACTGAAACCACACTGCTCCAACTTGGAGATGTAAATGTTTTCATAGTCCCCTTGAAGCCTCTTGATATACTTGAAAGACACAAAAGCATAAACTCAATTAAATAATGTATTTTAGGGGTAGCATAGAAGAGGAGTGAGTCACTGTCTCAGGTGGTTGTCTGCCCAGACACCTCCCAGGCTTTGTGAAGGGAGCATCTCTGGAAGTGGTTGGGGGTAAATCTGCTAGCCTCTTGGACAAATTCTTAAGTTGTAAAGATGACAGCAACATGTCAGCATGAATCCATGTTCCTCTTAGCCACACTGCTCGGGTCCTGCTTTATCCATTTACTTATTCAGCAGCAGAATCCTAGTAATTCTTTCTGCTACATGTGAGCCCTTGCCATCATGGAGCCCAGTGTCTACCTAGGGGACTAGACATAGACACAGCTGATGACAAAGAGGATGATCGCCGTTTTGACAGAATGATCTGAACCATAGTAAGGGAGAACAGAGAAAAGAAGGGTTAATTCTGCCTAGAAGTGCCAGGAAAGGTATATCTGAGTGGTCACATCTGTTCTGGGCCTTGAAGGTGTAGTCTAATTTTCACTAGATGGAGAATAGGGGGAAAACTCTGCACAGGAAATGTAGAGGCAGGAAGTTCCGGTAATGGTGAGCGGTGAGATGAACCTGTCAGAGTCAGTGAAGATGCAGGACAAAAGCACTTGCCCTTCATGCACACAGCTGGGAAAAGCTGTTGAGGGTATGTGTGTGAAAGTGGCATGCAAATGTTAATTGCCAGGTCTCTTTTTTTCTCTCATTGCTCTTGGTTCATATGTGCTCAAATAGAATAAATCAAGTATCTTGTCATGGTAGACCATTCTAAATTGGATTCTTATTTGACTGTGTCTTTTTTAACCTTTAAAGTGGTCATAGTTTAAAATGTTCATATATTAGGTATTTAGAGAAGCAGTATTATAGCATAGCAAAGAGCACAACTTTGGAACCAGAATCTTGACTTTGCAACTTACTAGCTATGTGACCTTGGGCAAATTGCTTAACCTCTGTTTCTGTGTTTCCTTATCTATAAAATGGAGATATTGATAGTATCTACTTCATAGAAATGTCATGAGAACTCCATGAGGTATATTATATGTCAAGTATGTAAAATAGCACCTGACACATTAAAAGCTATATGTGTTACATTACTTCAAAATGATTTAAGTTTTTAAAATCATTTACAACTATTATTTACATGATACTAAATCAAATTACATGTTTCCAGAATTTGGTTTCTAGTCCACATACACTAATGTAAAAACCTTCTTTGATAGTTAAAACAATCTCTCACTAGCTACTGCATTGTATATGTGCATTTTAAAGATATTTTTGGAATTAATGTTCTATCACTTTCTTTGTGACCTTAGGTAAAGTTTTTATTTCCCATAAGTTCCATTTCCTCAATCTAAAAATGAGAATAATATTGATACCTACCTCATATTAATTGTGAGGATTAAGTTAGATAATATAATTAAAAACTCTGGGAAGCTCCCTAAATACATGCACAGAAACACAAAATTTTGAAAGCAGTTTCAGTTACGAACTCTCCAGAACCCATCTATAGTCTTCCTATGAACTTAAGGTTAAGAAATTCTGACCAGAGCTGTAGACCAAGATTTTGCAGTCTAGTCTTGTCACTCACTGGTGGTTGTCATTGGCCGTCTTGCTCTCCTTTTATTAGGAGTGGCTTCTTGCCAGCAGTAATGTAAACTGTCGCCATCATCTAGTTTCACCTATTCCTATAGCTTAACCTATGTGTTGTTAACTGGACAGTGATAGCCGAACAATGATGGTCCCTGGAAAAGCAGTTATTTAGACGTCTTCAAGCTCTGTATTCATTGTAGATACCAACCATTAATTAGTAACTCTGGTTATACAACTAGAATTTCTAAAAGAAGTTGCCAGATGAGAAGTTACACAAATATTTGAATGAATTTAACTGTCTTGTTTTGCGACAGTTCCCCACCTCCACCCCCACTTCCCCAGCAACCATTTGGTTTGGATCTGCTCCCAGCACTATTACTAATTCTGGCTTTAAGTTAGGCTGAAAGAAGGTGCTTTGAGGCCATGCTTACAGAGGAGCCTACTGAATTCGGTTTATTTGAATATTAGGAAGAGGGGAAAAAAATTCACCTAAGATTGTGGTTGTATATGGAATTATTGGTCATTTTTATATTTAGTCTGCTTGAGGTTTTACTAGAGTTGAGAAGTAGCAATGGAAATTTAAACTCAATAGCTTAGAATATTTTGCTATTTGACATGGCAACTTTATAACAAATAACTTCTGATATTTTAGATGAGTCTGGAAGACAAGAGGAGGCCAACTCACTGAGACAAATTGGCCTAGTACCAAATAAATATTTCTCTTCAAATGGGACACATACTTCAAAACCTATCAAATTATTCCAACATCTATCTGGATTCTCCATGCCCTAGTTACAGTGACTTCACGTGTTTTGAGCTATTACTATTTTAGATTATTTTGCAAACCCACAGGAAGCACTACTTCATTTTTCCATGGGAAATTAATTTACAGGATATTTACAGGATAATCAGTGAACAACTCTAAGGAACTGTACCAAGGATTGTTGTTCAGCTGAGCTGAATAAGTGAGTACATAAGATTGAGTTAGGAATATGAAGTCACAAAAGAAATAGGAACCCAAATCTTGCAGTAGCTAGTATTTGTGGGAATTAAGGAGTGAGCTGTGGCGAATCTTGGATTTTATTGTAATGTGTGAGAAGTGCTGGCAGAGATTTTTAAAGTCCTTTAGAGCCAACAGGCATGTGTTTTGGCTGCAACCAGTTAATGAAATAAACAACAGTTATCAAAGGACTGTCTTTCTTTTTTTATAATAATAAAACCCTGATGATATATCAATAATTTAAGACTATGCATTTCTTTCTTTGACCTAATATAGTTTGTTGGGTTAAATTTAATCATACGGCACTTTATGCTTTAAAAACGATTTCTTTCTGTTCTTATAGCACTCTTTGTGTTAAGACATCTTAAGTTACAGTACTTAGATATAGTCATTCCATAGCTAACTATAGTTACTCATAACATTCAGAAAAGATGCATTTTAAATGTTGCTTTTCTTGGCTAAAGCACATAATCAAGTCTTTGTTAAATATGATTTTAAAAAACCTTTATTTTTGAATGTATATTCTCTAGAAAAGCTATGCTTGGATCTACGTCATACTTTCATACATGAAAGAGCGCTGTACTAGGTTGGGTAAGCTATTACTACTTGACATATTGTTTTTAGACTTTTGTCTCCATTACTAACCTGTAATTAGACAATACTTACGTTTGAGTGGGAATGCTAATCATGGGTGGGGGGAAAAATTCTGGGATGAAAGAACAGAAAAATAAATTCCAGTGTATAGCTTTATAACTTTCAAAGCTGTCAGGAGCCTTAGCGGTCATTGAGTCTAATAATTTCCAAACCTGACTTTGTATCAGGATTAAAAGTGGTGGTGGTGGGAAACGTAGATTGCTAATAAGGCATATTTCTAGGTGTCATCCTAGACTGAGTAAAGCAGATCCTGTAGGAATGGGTTCTATAGTTTTCAAAAGCCTCCAGGGAATTCTGATGTAGTAATTTCATGGACATTTAGGGACCTCTGATTTGGGCTCAGGTCTTTAATAGATAAGGAAGCAGATTGAGAACGGAAATGAAAACCCAGATCACACAGCAGGTCTGAATTGAAACCCTTGTCTATGTGTGTGTGTACGTACATGCATACATATATTTAAAACACACTACCTTTTCATCACAAAAAAAAGCATGCTTTTTGCAGAAGTTTCCTAATGTCCTGTTGGTCACCTGCAAAGCACTTCAAGTCAATTTGCCTGGCAGGTCAAACATTTTAGCCTTAGGGATGCACCCAAAACTAATACAACCGGACCATTGACTTGAATTTGGCGTGCTGACCTGAAGCATTTGACTAAGTAAGCAGTGCTGAGTGCTGTTGGCTTAAAAACTGTCCGTGGTATGAAATGAGAAATAGCTGTAAGTGATCAAAACTCTGTGAAGGCCCTCCAGGCCCTGACATTTATCAGCTGCTGCTACACTTTAACACTTTTCCCTAATCAAAGGTGACTGCCACTGGATGGAAGAGGCTTGCAGAACCTCTGGCTGCTCTCTGGGGAGGAATTTATTTTAATTGCCAGTGAGAAGGTAGGAATGATTTCAATAAAGATCAAGAACCTCTAAATCCACTTAAGCTTGGGCTCCTGGCCAAGTGTCCATCCTCAGGAGGGAGCTGGTGTCAGCTGCTGCCTTGTGACTTGAGGTATTTCAAAAAAGCCAAAGGCATTACGGAAGTCTTTCCTGAGTTGGCAGGCAGGACTGGCACCAGGAATCAAGGCCTGACACATGTCATGAGCCTGGAAAAAGTGGAGATTGGACACTAATGATGACTCTTGTCAAAGCTCAGTGTGATAAAACCAGGAGGACTCAGCTTAGGGGTTAGTTTGCATAGGAGAGAACACCTGCCAGGAGCTTTCACTGCCCCGGCTGCATGTCAGTGACAAATCCTTCACCCTTGACTCCTGTCACTTCTTTTTAATGGGTGATGGTAGAGATGCTGGATAGATGAGGAAGAGAGGCGGCTTGGTTATATCTAGCACATCTCCCTATTTGCTTGTTATCTTGCCATTCTCTGTGTAGAACTGAATTTCTGTGGCCATACTCCAGGCTAGTGTTTTGTTCTGTCTATATCTGAAGGTGTACTGGGCCAGAGTCACAGGCCTTCTATTTCCATAAGTGCCACTGCTGGTGACCACACAAATGTTTTCATTGGTAGTTATAAGAAAGCATTTTTGCTGATACAACTTTTAGAAATGTTATTTTCAAATCCAGCTCTGCCATTTAGTAGCTGTGTGACTTTGGCAAGTGGTTTATTCTCCATTTCTCATCTGCAAAATGGAGGTTAGTAATTAATTGTACATATATCACAGGATTATTGTGAGAATTAAATCAGGAATATAACAATACTTGGTATATACCATTCAAATTTCAGCAACTGTTATTATAATTGTTTGGTCAAACTTCCTGCTTACTAGGAAGAATGGAATGAGGGTTTTTAAACCTTGTCTTAGTGAATATAGGAATTGTGGTTTAGATTGAACATAAAATTGAAGTTGGAAGACCCAGCTAGATTCAAGTTAAGACTATGCTATATGCCACTTAGATTTCCATTAAAAAAATTATACTAACCAAAGACAAAATAAACATCTGTAAGATCTCTTGCCACACAAAGAATCTTTATATTCGTAAAAATTATTGAGGTTCTCAAGAGCTTTTGTTTATGTGGGTTATGGCCATTACTTTTTACTGTATTAGAAATTAAAACTGAGAAATTAAAAATATTTTAAAATTCATTTAAAAGAAAAATATGTCTACATATCAACGTAAGTAGCATTTTAAAATAAAAATAACTAAGAACATATATTTTTAAAACTTAGAAGATTGATTTTTTTATATTTTTGCAGCTCTTTAATGTCTGGCTTCATAAAAGACAACTGAATTCTCATATCTGCATATATCTGCCTCTGCATTTATCTTTTTCAACATGTCGTTTGGGTGAAATATTACATGAAGAAAATTTGATCTCTGTACATAGATATATATATATATGGAAAAAGGGAGGATTTTAGTAGTTCCTTCCGATAATTGTGCATATTCTTCTTTGATACTAGACCAGATCTTAATACTTAGTAGTTTCTTAGAAGTTAGTTGAAGTGTGGAATCTGAAACCTTATCAGTGGACTTTCATACTCTGTTTTATTAAAACCCACTGGCCTTTCTTGTACTTTGCATGAGTCGTTTACCCATGCATGATTTTGTAACGTCATTGTTACAAAAGTATGCATTGGCCATTTAGGAAATACTGGTTCACTGAGTTATGCAGATTTTTCTGAATACTAGCACATTTCGTTATATAATATCAAATAAATCAATTTTGTTAAATCACCACTAATCTCATTGGAAACACCTTTACATATTGAAAAGCCATGGAGTTTACAGAGGCAGACACAAATTTTCCAAATTATAATTTATGTTTGAAGGCTTGAATTTTATGACTGCCAACAAATGTTGCCAGTTGTTTTCCTTAAAATGACATGCTCACTTTGTTCATTTTCAAGAAAATTTCTGTCAAACATCCAAGTCTGAATAACCATAATTTTCGGTTAGTTGTTCTTTCAGGTAAAATGGTAGTTCATGAAAAAATTGACTTGAACTCAAACAGTAGCTTAAACTGCATTTCCTTGAGACAACCAGTGTACAGCAGAAATGCTTTATGTATACTTTTCCATTTTTGTCTCACACAAAGCATTAAAAAGTTGTATATTCAAGATTTAATAAAAATCAGTAAATCTTATTGGTTCACCAAGGACATTTTTAAGTTAAATGTTTTGTTTTGGTTTTTTGCCCCCCCCCCCCCCCCCCCAA
>NW_017731640.1:386223-467931 GCF_001890085.2 Hipposideros armiger
CCCCCCCCCCCCCCCTCGAGTATTTGGCAGTGATGAATACATGTAGTGACTGTCAGTACATTTTGGTGCCACTGCTCTGGTTAGTGCCAAGGTCAGTAGTTTAACCCAACATTGGCTTTGTACCATCAGTACAAGTGTCAACATAGTGAAAAAGACAAATAATGCCTTATCATTAGTACAAAAATAATTTTGACCTTGCAGACTGTCTGAAAGGATCTTGGAGACGTCTGTGGACCACACTGAGAACCACTGCTGTGGAATCCAAATGTTAGAGAACTCGAGGCAAATGGTGGAAACTGCCTCATTTCCTTCAGAGTTAAGGTTCAGGGCTGCAGTAGATTATAGGAGTGCCAGACAACCCCTGGCATATTGTTTTAGCATCCCCCTGGGACTTAGCATAGTATTTAGGGTTTAGTTTGCACATAGTAGAACCCAGTAAAGGCTGATCAATAAATGCAGATTGCCTAAATATTATATTGCAGCTTTTTTTATACCTTATAAACTCAGGTTTTTTATGTTCATATGGTAAATACCATGTATTTTCTGAGTGTTGCTGGTCCCTCTGTTTGTTCAAAGTTATCCCTTTATAAATTAAGTTAATTTTTTTAACTTAACAGATATTGATTGGAAATATTATTTCTGTATGTGTTTATTCTCTGTGTTTGGGGATAAGTAAATCACATGGCATTTGCTCTTTTATGATTTTGGGAAAATAAGCAGTTAAACAACATACCAAGCAGTGTTCAGATGCAGAGGCTAATAGTGCTTGGCATGGGATTTAGCATTTAGGAGCTATCTGTAATATATAACCTCTTTTTCTTGAGTGCGCGTGCACCACGCGCGCGCGCACACGTATATACAAATATACAAACATTCAATATATGTATATGTCACATATATGTAAATACATATGTATATATTTAAGTACATGCAAAAAGAAAATAAATATATAGGCATTTATATATAGATAGTACATATAAATCTCCTTACATAAATGAATAGATCATTCGCATTTAATCTTCATGACAGCCTGGCCAGGTCTTTGGTATTATACTCACTTTATACATGAGGTGTCAGACTCTAATAGGGGATGTAATTTGCTCAGTGTCACAGAGCCTTGATCTGTCTGGTGCCAAACTTTTCATAAATGCCTAAGTGCTCAGAGGGGTGAAAGCAGCATGGGCTGGATTGGGTAGAATCAGTTCTTTTCCCAATGCCAGATTTCCCCTAAAGCCTTCCCAGATTTCTCCCCAATATCTCTTTGTTTCTCTACTTGGTTCTATAGCATTTCTCATGGTGTAGCTTGTATTAGAATTGTGTGCAAGGCTTATCTTTTTCTATGATGTAAACTCAATGAAAACAGAGACATTTTGTTCATATATATATATATATACATATATATATATATGTATATATATATATATATATATCAGGCACTTGATAAATGTTTATATTAAACTCAAGTCCCTTACTTGATTCACTGTTTAAACAGTATATATACAAAATCATTCAAATATATTACTCAAATTTTTTTTAACAAACTCAGAATTTCATTTTGAGATGTGAATAATAACCCCATAATCTGTCTGTTCTAGAAGTTGCAATGTGCATCTGTTTTTGGGGAGCGGTGTCAAATGTCTTATTTTCAACTTCTAAATTTGAAAAGCAATGAAAAACATGAAAGTTTTTGTTCATACTGATAATGTCGATTAATTGGTGTCCTCTTTGGCTCCAGAGAGATGGTTCTATGATAAGATAATTGCAGAGGGGGTGCTGACTTAAGTTGATACTACATTTACTTTTTTAGATCAAGGCACATGGAAGAAAGTTGTAAAAGTCTAGCAGCTTGCTAGTCTTTTTAACGTAAGAGATTGTCAGTTTGCAGCTTAATAAATCAATTTGGAGATCAGAGCATCTTCCATAAGATGTCAGTCACAATAAAGCCAGTAACTGGCAGGTGATTATGTCTCCAAAATAAACAATAATCAGAAGCAGCCAGTTATGATAATTGCTCTATTCTTGGATAGTCTGTATAAAAAGATTGTTTCAAGAGTAACATCTGTAGAAGTGACTAACCATAAATGCTTAGCTAGCATTTTGAGTGGAAACTGGAGATGTAAGTAGAGGAGGGAGCATAGTTGTCAGTTCCTTGTAAATCACATGCAAATTGGGTACCTTTGCTTTTTCATATGACCTCAGCATACCTTTTTTTGTTTCTAGGAAGCTCTTAGGACTGGGGCTCTTCCCTTTGGGGTTTTCTTAACTACCTTTTCAAAGTTTTATTTCTGCAGTGGAGTCTTAAATAAGTTGTGTGAAAGCAAATTGATTAAAGGAATTTATCCCAGTTTCCTTTAACTCTTTAGAGATAATTTAGTTACAGGTGAATTCATGAATGTTTTTACTGTTAGAAGTAGAATCTTTATTTGTGCTGCTCCAGGATATAGAAGTGAGGAGAGGGCATTTCTGTCAAATCATAGCTTAGTCCGGGTAAATCTAAGGTTCAACCAGGAAGAATGTCAGCTACTAGCATGGGAGTATGGCCTTCAAATGGTTGTGAACTTGATAGAAAATGTAATTGGGGTGGGATTTATTCAGATAATAATAGGCAGTAAAAAAGTTAACATGCTAAAGGCTTAAATTTTCAGTTAAATATTCTTGAAAATTGGTTTAGAAATATATACTGATTACAGGCTTTCTTATTTAAAAAACTAGTGCATTTTCTTTAGGTTTTATTTAAATCAAAATGAATTCCATTTTTCCTTTTGGTTTTTTTTTTTTATGCTAGCATTCTCAGTCTTCTGCCCCTTTAAAAATGTTGAGGGGCTTATGTGCATTCTAAATATGGAAACTTTTTTAACTACAGTTTTTAGGTCTTTTGCCTGTTTTTACTATTATTGTTATTACGAGTCTTACATAAACACCTTCTGTTTAATGGGGCCAATGTGGCTTAAATATGTATGATTAAAATAGACATTGGTAAACTATTTAAGAATACAGAAAAGTAAAGTCTAGATTTAACAGGTGAAACATAATGCTATTTGAGCTCAGAATAATAGATACTTGGGGGGAAAAAGGGTTACGAGGGAATCTTGTGAGCTGCTCTGAATGTTCCATAATCTGTCCTATTTGTACATCTGTAAAAATTCATCACACTTAAGATTTGTTCACCTTCCCATATGTCAGTTATACCTTAAAAAGTAAAATAGTAATAATCATATCTGAAGCAAATTGGTAAAATGTTGATCATTGTTGAATATGAGTGATGGTTCATTTTACTATTATCACTGTTTTTATGAAAATTTGAAATATTTCATGATAAAAATGAAAGAAAAAAACCCTGTCAATCTAAACACATCAAATTATATCTACTTTCTGGGAGCTCAAGTTATTTTTTTTCCTCCTTTAATCTGCCATTTTTCAGGATTGGAATTTTGCATTTTTCTTTGATGTCGCTGGAGAGATATGAAATCTTGTTTTTGTGATATCGCTTGTTCAAAGAGGACAAACCCAATCTTGATCTCGAAACCAGTTTGTGTGTAAATTCTTTCCATTCTTGAATCTGAGTGGAGAAAAGTCAGACCACTTAGCTCTATTAAGTAAGTGGTAGTTCTAATTATAAACACCAGTTTGAAAGGGTTGCTCTTTCATAAGCATACCTACTAATTGATGATTTGCCATGTGCTTGATATTCTGAGAGCTGTCTTGTAGGGTGATGTTACCATTTAATTTTGCATTTGAAGACATTGAGGTCAAATAACTCTTCCAAGTTCTCCCTTGACTGAAGGAGGGAAGGCGCCCCATCTTTGGCCTCTAAAGGACACCTAAGCTGCCATGTCACAGTATAAATAGGAAGGTAATTATCATTCTTTGTAACTGACTTTTTATTACCACAAATCGATAATCACTATTTTAAGAGACATTCATGTACTGTTTTAGAAGTCTTTTTAGAGCTTGAATGGCCTTTAAAATTTCAGATTATTTCTAATACTTTTGTAATAACTTAGCAATACGACTTTGTCTTTTAAAATAAAATCCAGATTAAGGAGAAATATTTATTTCCCTGTTTTATGAAAAAAGGCTATTTGTAGGTCATCGTTTTTAAAAAGGCAAGAAATTCCCTTTCCAAACCACAGTAGAACTCATGCCAACTTGGTGCCGGGCCCTTACCAGAGTAATGATGTAAGGCTTTGAACGAGTACATAGTGCAGCTGCCAAAGCTCACACTGTTTAATTTCAACATTGTCTGCCTGCCAGAGCCCACGGCACAATAATTTTTTTCTGCATGTACCAAATTATAATCACATATATTTATCTCTTTGGAGGAGGGGAAATAAAGAGTTATTGTTTGATAAACTTACTTTCTGAGGTAATGGCGCTGTTGGACCTTTCACATACTTCTGAGCATTTCTCTTTCACCTAACTTTCGAATATTTATTCTCCTGGGTGAATTCTTCCAAAATGTGACACAGAGGGGCAATTTACACCTTGGCCTGGTTTATGTTTTGCAAGGAAACTCTTCCCTTTGTGTGGTTCTCTATTCAGGAAGTTCCACGTGCTATATTCCATCTATTTGCCAAGTCTTGGACTCTTATCCAAAGTACAGCATTTGAGCATGCAATTACACATACATATACTGGCAACAGTATACTCTTTCCTGGCCTCTCTTAGAGAAAGCTGGAAGCCAGAGGAACAAATCCAGATGTTGTTGAGTCTGGCATCCTCAATTCAGAATTCTAGATGGCAAGAGTTCATTTGGAAGTGTACCAGGCTTACTCAGCACCTGCTGTAGCTAACCATCACATTTTAATGACCAAAGATTCTGGAGTTTGCCTCCTTTGCTGAGCAGAAAGAACACCACACCAGAGCTGCATGGGAAGTGGCCCTCCATCACTTGAGAGAAATCCTTGATTTGCTTCAGGAGGCATGTAGAGGAGGGTAGCTTTACTGCTGGGAATAAGTGTTGGCTGAGAGCAGGTGCAACGCCAGCTGCGGCTCCTTAACCAACTCTGGCCTTGTGTCTAAAACGTTTGGCATCAGCATAAGTGAACCATTATGGGCTCTCTGGCACCTAACACAGCACCTTGCACGAGGGGGAGGTGCTCACTGACGATATCCAGTCACCATTTATTGAACACTGTCTGTGTGCACCAGGCAGTGTACTAGATGCTGGAGATGAGTAAGATCTTTTTTTTCAAGAAGCACAGTCTGGTGGGAGGCACAGACTCTTATCCAGATAAATTACGATTCACTGGTTTTATTTGTTACTGATGCAGTTTAGTGTTTTGTTCACTTTGTAGGTCAGCTACAGAAGCCAATCCCCAGGATTGACGTCATGACCTAAGAACAGGCATGGAATTTCTCTTCAATACTAAAGTATGCTTATTTGCTTGAACGTTTGCCTCTTTAGGCACCCTTTCTGATTTGCTCAGGGATGCACATTTGTGGAGTGTGGAGAGAAAATACTAGTATAGTAGTCCCCCTGTCTGGGGTGGTAGGTTTCCAAGACCCTCAGTGGATGCCTGAACCTTATATACTGTGTGCTGTGCTTTTTTTCTGTAGCCATGTGCTGTGGAAGGACATTACGGTCAACAGCAGACCGCACTTATGACAGTGGTCCCTTAAGATGATAATGGAGATGAAGAATTCCTAACACATAGCGATGTAGTAGCTGTCGTAATGTTGTAGCTCAACGCATTACTCTTGTGCTTGTGATCACGTGATGCTGGTGTAAATAACCCTGCTCTGCCAGTTGTATAAAAGTATAACATTCAATTATGTACAGTAGATAAGACTTGATAATGATAATAAACAACTGTGTTACTGGTTTCTGTATTTACTATACTATACTATACTATACTTTTAATCATTATTTTAGAATGTACTCTTTAGGCTTATAAAAAGAGTTTGCTGTAAAACAGTGTGCTGTGCTATGTCAGCAGCAGCCTCGTACATCTTGTATTGATCGCATTTCTTGATTGTATTATTTTCTCTTGAGCTTGATTCAATCTGTGTTGTTTTGTACAGTAACGTGCTGCACAGGCTTGTAGCTGAGGAGCAGCAGGCTGTACCATACAGCCTAGGCGTGTAGCAGGCTGTACCATCTAGGTTTGTGTAAATGCACTCTGATATTCACACAGTGACAGAGTAGCCTAATAACACGTTTCTCAGAATGTGTCCCCATCGTTAAGCGGAGCATGACTGTACATACATACCTTTTCACTTAAAGGAAGCACTTTACGGCTTCTCTTTGGCATATCTGAGTTGCCAGCATTACTACTCTTGTGCTTTGGAGCAATTATCAAGTAAAATAAGGGTTACTGGAACACAGGTACTGCGTGATACTTCAACAGTCAACCTGATAACCAAGACACCTACTAAGTGCCTAATGGGAGGTTGTGTATACGGCATGGATCTGCTGGACGAATGGATGATTCACGTCCCAGGCAGATGGAGCGGGACGGCGTGAAATTTCATCACACTACTCAGAATGGGGCACAATTTAAAACTTAGGAATTATTTATTTCTGGAATTTTCCATTTTGATATTTTGGGACCACGATCGACCTTTAGTAACTAGGACTGTGGAAAGCAAAATTGCAGATAAGGGGGGACTATTGTATAATGCACAGTTTTAAGAAGAGTGCCAGAATTGGTTATTCTGTCCTAAGTAATGTTTCCTTTATCTAAAAAAGATGTCAAAATGCACCGTCCCCCTAGCTATATTGGATATCAGGCTGTTGTAAGGTAAGAGTAGGAAAAATGATTTCCTTCTTTCTATGGAATGTAGGCTTCTTTCATCTGAATTGTTACAGAGTTAGGGCAGAGCCAGAAACACATTTTTTTCATATTTTTGGACAGATGAGGTCACATTTACTTAATAGTGATACAGTTCCTGTGTTGTAACTTGTTATTCTTGTAACCTTTTCCCCCCTCCATTCCCGCCCCCATCTTTAAGGATGAATACATGACTGTTTCCATTACGCTTCTCTGAACTATAAGAAGACTGTTAAATTGTTTATGTCCAAACTTTTTTTCCCATTTCTTTGATGCAAAGCAGTACATATGCTTTTGAGACAAAGCATGTGTACTGCTGCTGTTAAAATAAAAACAGCGAATACTTAGATAGTATTTATGTTCCCGGTTTAGGCCTTTATATGTAAAGTACCTCAAAGAAGGATTGGTCTAGGGGCTGGCCGTGTGTCGTGTTGGTTAGGAGTTGGCTTGGGACACCAGATCTGAGCAGCAGGGCCCCAGTTCGGATCCCACATGTGGGTCAGTGATGCTGTGCCCTCTACAGCTAAGATGGTGAACAACAGCTCTACCTGGAGCTGGGCTGCTGCGAGGTGTTGGCGTAGGCTGCAGCCCCTGCTGCAGTGGGCTGCGTGAGCTGCCGTGAGCCGCCGTGTGTGGCCATCCAATGGCTGGTGAGCAACTGCCTTACCCGGGAAGAGCTCATTGATAATGCTAACATGGGCCAGTGAAGCGATGTCCTCCACAACTAGACTGAAGATCAAAAGGACAGCAACTTGTCTGTTCCCCTTCCCCGATTCCCCAATGCTGTTCCCCTCCCCCAATTCCCCAATAAAAATCTTTAAAAAAAAAGAAGGGTTGTCTAATCCTCACAACAACCCAATAAGGCAGGTACTTATTGTTTTCTCCATTTTACAGATGAAAACAGGAAGGCGAAGTGAGGTGCATAACTTGCCCAAGATCACATAGATAATAAGTATCAAAACTAGGATTTGAACTCAGAAATTCCAGACCCATTGTGTTTTTAATTAATGCACTATTATCATTTCATACTCAGCTTGACATTGAATGATAACAGAGTTTCCTAAAAGTAGAGGGTAATATCTGTCATTTGAGTTTCTCCTGTTTAGCTAGCATTATACATGTGATTTTACTTCTTTTCAATCTTATGGGTATGTGACTTGGTCACATGTTAACAGATGACAATATCAACTAACGTTTATGGAACACTGTGGGTCAGGCATTGCATAAGTGCTTTACTTGTGTTATCTCAATAGTTCAAAGTAGTTGTTATTCTCATTCTGAAGATGAGAAAACTGAAGCTAGAGGTTACTTGCCTAGAGTCAAATAGCTAATGAGTGATAGAGTTAAAATCTGAATACAGGTTTGCCTGACTCCAGACCTCAAGCTGGTAACTACCACACAATACTTGGTGGGAAGCAGTAGTTAGCTAGATAGTCCAGTGATGAGGTGAATCTCCAAGGACAGAGCATAGCTCTGTATTGTTCCCCATTCTTAATCCTCACATAGTTTGTTGGTTAATCATGACCTTTGCGTTTCTTACTTCTTCATGTTCTCACAATAAACTTGAGAGGTGTCAAAGATGGCCTTCTTGTCTGAAAACAGGAGATTTTTGTCTAACTGACTGATGTCTTCCTGAAATCATGGCATTTAGTCAACTTGTCTTTCATTAAGACTTTGACTTTTCCTTTAATTCCATTTTCTGGGACTTACCACTTTTTATAGATTTCTTTTTGTTATCCTCACCAGGGATTCCTGGAAGTTTATAGTGGAGAAATCTCACACATCTGTGAGGTTCCATTTTTGAAATACCATGTAGGCATACCTCATTTTATTGCACTTTGCTTTGCTTCATAGATGTATTTTTTAAAAATTGAAGGCAAGACCCTCCACCAGCAAAAAATTACGACTTGCTTTATAGTGATACTTGGTTTATTGTGGTGGTCTGGAATTGAACCCACAATACCTCGGAGGTATGCCTGCACTTTAGTCTATTTTTATCTTGCCTCCTTAGGATTGTAAATTTGTTTTCTTTACCACCTAAGGTGTGGCTGGTGTTGAAGATTTTTGTTTATTTTAATTATTTCTTTGCGTGGGAACCTTTATATGTCCCACTAATAAGTCTCAGTAGTTAAAGTTAGCTGTTGAATCTCATGTCTCACCCACTCTCATTGGCAAACTCAAACCTAATGATTTCAGAAATGAGTATTTCTGTCCCTCCCATTTTCTCTTTCCCTAAATATCTTTTCTTTTTCTGTCGTTTTCGATTTTCTCTTCTTTCTCTCTAACCAGTTCATCACTAAGATTTATTAAGTCTACCTCCCAAATATCTATCAAACTCTCGCCTAAGATACTCAACATCACTAGATATCAGAAAAGTAAAAATTAAGAAAAACAAACAAACCTGATATACTACTGCATACCCACCAGCGTGGCTAAAATTTAAAATCTGACTATACAGAGTGTTGGTGAGAACAACTGGAACACTCACCCTCTGTCAGCAGAAGTGGGGTATAAATTGGTACAAACATATGAAAACTCTTCAGTAATATCCATGAAAGCTGAACATAAGCAATTCCATTTCTAGGCATAGACCCAACAAAATTGGAAAAAGTGTGCATCAAAAGACATGTAAAGAATGTTCATAGCAGCATTTTTGTAAAGTCCCAAAGTGGAAACAAGTATCTATCAACAGTAGAATGGGTAAATAAATTGTGTAATCCATAAGAGGGAATACTGCGTGGCAGTCCTAAGGATAAGCTGTCACAGCATGCAGCAGCATGGATGAACCTCCTAGACAAAATGTTTTGCGAAAGATGTCAGACACAAAAGATAGCATAATATGTGATTACCTTTATGTAAAGTCCCAAAATAGGCAAAATTAATCTGTGGTGATAGAAGTCAGAATAGTGGTTACCTTTACTGAGGGGATATGGCGACCGAGAGGAGGCACAAAGCAGGTTTCTATGGTACCAGTGGTGGTCTATGTCTTGATTTGGGTGTTGGTCCCACAAGTGTATTTACTTTGTAAAAATTCATTCAGTTGTACATTCAAATGAATGTGCTTTACTGGATTATTACAGTTAAAGAAACAAATTTATTTTAAAAATATTTAGCCAGTAGCTTGGTTTAAAAGTTTGAGGGGAAGCATAGGGCTCAAGGACTTGTGTTAAAATGCCATCTCTAGTTAATGGCTTTGGGTTAGTCACTTAAGAGTGTCCTCAAAGAATGCCTTTTTTCCTGTGTATTTACAGTAAAGATCTGAAAGGAATCACACCACACCAGTAATACTTTGAGTCAGGAGTAGGGTAATGAGAGAATTGGTGGGGTTTCACTTTTTATTCTGTATAATATCTCTTACATTTTGAGTTATTTTTCAGTAACATGTTAAGTATGCTTTTAAAAAAATACATCAACCATGACTTTGGAGGGAATGATAAGTAGCATGACAAGTAATAGGGTAAGATATTTGGGGCCACGTGAAACTTGGGTGCCTTGCAAACCAATCCCATTTAGCTGTATTCTTTTTACAGTTCAGTAAAAAACAGGAGGCATTGCACAGAGGTTGAACAGAGCAGAATGTTAAAACAAACCAAAAAGGCCTCGCCTCCCCCTTTATATCTTTAAAAAAAAAATTGTGGTAAAAACCACATAACATAAAATGTATCACCTTAACCCTTTCAAATGTATGGTTTGGTAGTGCTAAGTATATTTACAATGTTGATCAACAGATCTCTAGAACATTTTCATTTTGGAAAACTGAAACTCTGTACCTGTTAAACAACCCCCATTATCCCTTCTCCCAGCCTCTGGTAACCACCATTCTGCTTTCTGTTTGTATGATTTTGACTACTTTTGATACACCGTATAAGTGGAATTATACAGTATTTGTTATCTGTGACTGGCTTATTTCACTTAGCATAACGTCCTCAAGGTTCATCCATGTTGTAGCATGTGATAGATAGCCTGTGGTCAAAACCATCATCTTTTCATGTAAATGATTGCAACAGCCCAAGTGGTCTCCATGCTTCCAGTCTTACCATCTCTGATTCGTCTTCCACCCAGTGGCTAAATGCAAATTTGATTTTGCTTGAAAACTGACGTCCTGACTACCTTTAGATAAAATGGAAATGCTTTAACCTACTTCTTAAGCCACGTCTTTCCCTCATTGCTTCCAAACTAGACACACCCATTGCTTCATCCACTCCGAATTTTTTCTTGATCATGCTGACTGTTTCATGTACCCGGTCAGTATTTGTTGACAGTGAATCATGACTTTTACTAACGCTAAATATCTTTGTCAGCCGCCTCTGCATTGAGCTTAATGTCAGAATGTAACAATTTAGTAATAAAATACAGACTTCCCATTCCGTAGGTTTTTAGACCTTTTCTCAACAACTAGAAATAATCTGATCTGAAAACAAACAAAAGAATCTTAAGAAATATGTTAACCAAATTCATGCGAAGGGAAAGCTAGGGGGGGAAATAAGAAAGGAAGTTCCTTTATTTTAAAATCTTCATTTTACTTGGCCTTTAAACAGCATACGTTGGAGGTTTCTCTCCTGTGTTCACTATAATTTAATTCAGTAATTATTTATTGAGGGCCTGCTATATATTCAACTCTGTAAATCAACAAAGTAAAGGTCTATCGTAGAAGTCTCTACACCTTGAGCAGCTATACAGATCTCAGTAATTACCCAGTTAGAGAACCCCTTTGGTTTTTCACTCAGTGTTTTCTGACTGCTGGATGGAAAGTGACTACTAGTGTTGAGAGTTCACATACCCATCACAAAACCAAGTATGTTGATATTTTTTTAAAAGCTGGTTATTGAGGGGGAACTAGCACATTAGACTCAAATGGGACTAAAGTCACCCTCTTAACAGGAGTTAAGCAAATTACTACTTAGGGTTGGAATGATTTTCACAGCTTGACAAAGGAAACCCCTACGTACCTTATCAACCTCTGTTCCGCTTGAGTTCAGCCACATTGCACATGTATATGGTTTCTTGAATATACGATTTGGTCTCTCCTGTCAATGCTTTTGCTCATACTATTCCTTATGCCTGAAAAGTTCCTTATCTTTTTCTTTACTACAAATTCTATTTATCTTTCAAGACTCACCTCAGATTCCTTCTCCAATTTGTCTTCCCCTAACAGGTTAAGTGCTTTTACTTTGGGCTTCCATAATCCTAGGCTTCCCTTCATCATAAACTTGGAGCACTATGTTATCTGTTTAAGGATTGTCTCTACTACTAGACTGTGAGCTCTTTGGGGGCAGGTTTAAAGGCATTTTTGTGCTCAGCTTGCTCAGTGACTTTGAACAAGTACATTGTACTGTTCATGAATGTTTAATAAAAAGGAGCTCTTGCCTGAGTGAATAACAAAAAGACCAATCCAGACCTCCTAAAAATCCAGTTGATTTCCAGCCACAAGTTTTGGGCAGTACAGTCGCTGTTCCTGTATAGGCCATATCCACCAGCAATCTTGGAACTCTGACTCCTGTAAAGAAACAAACTCCCCAAAGGGAAGAGCGCTAACAATAATTGAACCCTGCTCTGGACACTTTTGTCATTTGAGACCTATTTAGCTGTTTGAGGCACTTAGTAGTTTTCCGTTTTACAGTTGAGACAACTGAAGCTCAGAGAATTCTAGTTAGAAATTTAATAATAAAGCTTTGATTAAACCCATGTTGTCTCACTGTCTGTGCTTTTTTCTCCACATTTTGCTTTCTGTCCAAAATTAAGGATTTTATCTGGTCATCTGTTAGCAAAAGGTAACCACAAATTTCTAGGAACTATTTTAAAGCAGATCAAGTGCCTTAAAATAATGTTAATTCTGCTTTACCTTTTACAGAGGGCTTTCTCATTTACATATGATAATCCAGAGATGCCATTCTTTTAAGATATTATATATTCCTTTAAACAGCATTAAAATATTAGCACAGAGCATTGGTGCAGTGGAAACTACTACATTTTAGCCAATACTGAACATATTTCTCCAAATTAAACTATATTGTTTAAACTTAAGTAAATTATTTTAAGAGATCACGTATTTCTTTCTACTTTTTCTGGAGACTTGAAGCCAAATAAATTAATGATATCTAGCTTTTTAAAAAGTTCCATACATAATTTAGACTGTGTATACTTGCTGACACTCAGAAATCTACTTTCATTGTATGTAAAATTAAAATTGCATTGTACTGTGGTATATTCTTGTGATCTTGGAAACCAGTTATTTTCAAAGTTAGGTGCAGGAAAAAAATTATCTAGTCTCTGACAGGAAAAATTTTAAAAGGAGGGAAAAGTCCCATCAAACCACAGAAATTCAAACTGGTATAGTGAAATGAGCCAGTCCCCAAGATCAAGTCAATCTGGACCCTGTTGTCTTCTAGCAGTTTTGACAATGGACAAGTCATTTCTTTCCAAGCTTCAGTATCTTCAATAAAATACAGGCTAATAACAGTACCGGATTCTGAAACACATTAGGTACACACAGGTATACCTAAAATCTTTTAGCAGATGCAAAGCTTTCCCAAAAATCTGATCTTTCACACTGAGCTGATCAGCTTTCATTTCTGGAGCATGCCATTACTGTGACAAATTCTCTTCTGTGTGGAACACATATTCCCAAACATCTGCAGGAAACCCGGGGCGTTATTTTCTAAGGAGAAATCCCTCTTGTAAGACTCAAATTAAGCAGGATTTATAGGAGAAGTACAAAGAAATGAAAAATGATAGTAGTTTTATTAGTTATTCTGTGGAAGTAAGAGGTTTTTTTTCTTCCTGTCAATATTTGAATTCCTCTTGACTCTAGGTACTTGGGTAAACATTACTGTGTGCTAGTATGAGGCCATGTGAGCTCAATCTATTCAATTGGATTATGTTGACTTTGGGGTTGTTTTTTTCCCCCCTCTCTTAGGAAATCTTGATTTTTAAATTGATCATTCAGTACAGTGCCCTGAAAGGATTTCCTTTTTCTATAGCCATGGCCTGAGATATGTGATATTTCAGCAGTTAGACAGGCAAATGTTACATGATGTAAGAGGACCAGAGTGTGAAGAATACTAAAGGCAAGCTTTTTGAGGAAAGAGCTCTTCTTAACGACTTTGGGTCTCTTACACATGAAAGTACCTGAAACAAAGTTGTCATTCAATAAAGATTTGAATAAATGATGTTATTTATTTTGTTACTTTGATAAGAATGTATAGGATTTTCTATTACTTTTGGAAAACCATAAATATATATCCATATTTAATACTCTTTGCTCACTATTAAAATTGAAAATAATTCAGATGTGAAGATATTGATTTTTGTGCATCTGAATTTATCAATACAGTTTGAATGTCATTGTTCTCCCAAAGGTGGGAGTGATTCTTGATTCATGTCATTGTTTCCAAGAAATGAAACTCATCCATGAGATAGAGTGTTTTTATTTTGTTTTCATTTTTGAGACTTTTGGAGCCTAATGTTGAACTTCCTTGTGTCCTGTTGGAAGGTTTTCAAGATTTCTATCAACTATCTAGCATTTTTAGGGACATATAATTAATCTTCCTAGGTAGATTCTTCTACTTCCTTGTCCTTACTTCACTTTGACTTTTCCTTTAAAAGGTTCTTCTTTTTTCATTATTGAACAAATAGGAACTTGACTGTATTTGGGCACAAGCTAATTATGTATATAGCACATTCTCAGTGTTTGTGAGCTTTGGTGAGACAGGTGCTATCAGTTCCTGTTGGTGGGAGTGTCAATTGGTCAGACCAAAAAGTTTATCAGAAATGTGGATATGATACAGACGAGTTCACCACGGTATTATTTATAATAGAGAATAATTGGAAACCACCTGGATATCTTAAGAAGCCATTTTTAATGACTTTAAAAATGCCTATAAGTGAATAATTTAAAATATAAAACTATATAAAGAATTGATTCCATTATATATGAATTATTACATCAAGATATTAATAAGGATTTTCTCCTTATATGAATGGGATTATAGGTGACAAATTTTCTTTGTCTTTATTATATAAATTTTCCATGTAGATTAGGTATTACTTGTAAAATGACAGAAAAACTCCCAATATTTAAAAAAATATTAATGTATTAAATAACTACAAAATAAGACCAATGGAAAATTTACTAAATGTTGACAGTGGTTATCTTTAAATTAGTGGGATTATGAATAGCTATTTTATTTTATTTTTTAAAGATTTTTATTGGGGAATTGGGGGATGGGAACAGACAAGTTGCTGTCCTTTTGTTCTTCAGTCTAGTTGTGGAGGACGTTGCTTCACTGGCCCAAGTTGGCACCATCATTGTGCTCTTCCCGGGCGAGGCAGATCAGTCGCCAGCTTCTGGACGGCCGCTCACAGTGGCTGCTGGCTACACACGGTAGCCCGTGGCAACCCACTGCAGCAGGGGCTGCAGCCTACGCCGTCACCGGGGACTCACGGCAGCCCAGCTCCAGGTTGAGCTGTTGTTCAGCATCTTAGCTGTGGAGGGCAGTGTCACTGGCCCTCATATGTGGGATCTGAACCGGGGCCCTCTGGCGTCCCAAGCCAGTTCTTAACCAATGCGCCACTCGGCCGGCCCTGAATAGCTATTTTTTATTAATAACTTTTTGTCGTCATATTTTATGTTTCCCAGTCTATCTGCAGTAAGCATTTTTAATGGTAAACTATTAAACTATTATTTTTATAAGATGAAAAAATAAGTTATAAAGTATACCACTACAGTCAGGCAGGAATTTGCTTTCCGATTAGTTTGTATATGAGACTTTATAACATTCAGAAGAGAAACATGTTTCCTTTGCTCTTCTTTTTGGTGTATGGTAGACTTTAGATTCCAAATCTTTTAGATATATTTCTTCTATACAATTTCTGATGCAATTAGCAATACTACTAGAGATATAATACCCTATCCTTGGAAATTTGTGTGAGTGCAGTGATCCATTTCACCATTAACATTCAAACTTCAAAGTATTTTTCTTGTTTATTCTTGCTGTCTTGTGTTTAGCATACACAGCCAAAGCTTTTTAATAACCAGAAGTAGCATTTCATCCACTAATGGCTCTTATTCTGCTTATCTCTTAACACCTGAGACAAATATTTTAAATATACTTAAGCCTTCGAAATCTTTTATTTTAAAAATAATTATAAGTGAATAAAAAAACTAGAGTGATTCTCATATACATGCATATGAAAGCAGGATAGATAATAGTAATAAGTATCTGCTATTTGTAAACCTATAACTGCTATTTGCCAAGCGTCTGTGGTGTTCCAGGCACTATGCTAAACACTGACAAACATTATATAATTTTTACAACATTTCTGTGAAATTACCACTTTGCAAATGTGTTCCCTTATTTTCCCCTTTTTTCCCTTTAGAGGAGGTACCTGAGGCTCAGAGAGGTAGCTTTGTCTAGGGTCACGGAGTGAGTGAGTGCTCAAGCAGAGACTGGATTCAAGTCTTTGTGGCTACTATGCCCAAAGACAGGACCTTTGTCTTGTTTGCTATTATGTATCCAGTGCCTAGAACAGGGCCTAACATATACTACAAATTCAGCAGATATCCTGTGAATGAATGGCCACACAGAAGAAATTGTTCTGTTCTTGTAATATAGGATTATACAGAGAAGTCAGCCTGACACAATCTAATACTATTAGAAAGCCAAATGGAGGTACTTCTCCCAAAATTTAGGTCATAGGAACAAATGACTGGATTGGGACCCTCTTTTTTGATGTAACTGTCTAATTTGTTCTGAGTACATTTACCAGATCTCTTTTCCACTTGACTTTGATATTCAGTGAACAAAGAAAAAGCAAAAGGCATATGATATTGAGTCTTTACCAGTGGAAAAAAACCTGGATGGAAACCCAAGTTCGGAAAGTGTCAAAGAACTAGAATGGGAATTTCTTATTCCTTTTTTTTTCAGAAGGGGAATTTCTTGATTGGGACTTTTGGATATGAGAAGCCTCAGGTTCTGTGGAGAGAATTGTGCTATTGTGGTACACGGATATACTCTACTCCACTGGTACCAGAAACTTCTTTATATATTGTCTTGTGACAGCAAAGACTATATTCCAATTGGAAGGGAGGTTACTATTTAGACACCTCATATACATAAGTGGTTCTAGTTTGTGAGATGAATTGCCGCAGAAGCCCAGTTGTGACTTTAGCCTCTCTTCTTCATATTTATCATCCATGGCTCAAATGTTCTTGATTGCCAAGAGCCAGCTGAGTCATGGTAAACTAGCTAGCTGTTTACTCGTGGTGATCATAGCATGCATCATTGAAGGAAATGGTAAGTGCTAAGAACATACATAGTCCTAGGGAAGGGAGTGAAGGAAATACTATCACATTTAGTGCTCCATTGTATTGTGATCTGCCATTCTATGCCCAGACACCCTTTACTCTATCCCTGCTAGAAATTACCTTGTTCTTAAACATCCATCAAAAGGAGACTGAATCTTTGCATGAAATAGTGGTTTACCACAGATCTGAATAATGGTCATTATTAAACCAGCCTATGCATTTGAAAATATTTCATTTCCTTAATGGCTTAAAATCCCTAAGATTTGGTAGTTTAGCATATCTCTTTGCTAGAGCCGAGGGTGTACATTCTTCTGTTATCTATGAACTATGTTAGTTCAGCTTCAACAGATGGCAAGGCACTTTCCTCCAGATCATTCCATTCTCAAAGTTTCTGAACTCAGATCACTACCATTTTTTTAATGATATGGCTTCTAGCCATGGTTATACCAGTTTATATAGCTTGTCAGCTGCATGGAGGCACTCAACCTGGGTCTAGCACTATGCATGATATATATTGGGAACTTAATATTTGTTGGATGAATGACTAAGAAAAGAGGGCTGTGCTTAATTTGCATTCTGTAAGAACCTGGAAACACCTGCTGAGGAACCTTTCCTCTGGAGACCTTTTGTGATTTATAAATGCTGATGGCATCTATGGAAATCCTTGCAATCAGATCTATCTAGTCTATCTATCTAATCTATTTGCCTATGCAGTCCTGCAGAGACTGAAATTTGAATACCCTTTGACAAATCCAAATTTCTCAAGTCTAAGTGCTATTTGTTCTTTTGCCACTGGTATGAATGTGTATTTTGAACTACCACTGGTAACAAAGACTCAGAGACTACAGCCTTGTTAAAAGTCACCTAGCTAGATAGTGGCAGAGCTAAGACTTGATGTCTTATCTAATCCCAGTTTCTGGGAGATAAACCTACCTTTTCAGATTTCCTACAACACCACATTATCTCCCTTATAACTCTATTTGCTTTGGAAGATCTACTGCCTTACATAGTCCGAAAGATTATGTAGCATGTCCACCATTTTTTTTTTTGGCATCATTAAGAAAACACCTATTTCTAGTTCCTGCTAGATTATTTTCAATTTTAAAATGAGTCTACAGATATAGTAGAAAAACGTTTTATTCAGGAGTTTCTTCTATGGCTTTGATTTTAGAAGATGTGAGTTTTCTTTCTCATACTTTCAGGAGACTATTATAATTTCTCAATCATGGGCAATATTTTAGAACTTTCATGTTTTTGTTTTAATGACCAAGAATAAGTAGAAGTCTTATCCTGAAAGAGTCTCCAGGAAATATTGCTTCTTAATTTAAGGAATGATTCTGTGCTTTTTATATGCAATAGCATTAAATTAGTGTCAGTATTAAATTACAACATATAATATTAAAATCTGATGTTCCACCTTACTTTTCAAATACTAATTTTCCTGTATTCCTTCAGTCAATTAATTTAATATTTATGTTTCTAAGACTTGAAATTCTTTGTTCAGTATTGACAGCTTTTATCTTTGTATGTTTGTTATAATTAAAATTTAAACAGAGAATAGCCTGTGCTGTAAATCAGCCTGGAACCCTTCTATTTCCATTCTGTATTTGGTAAGAGTCTCAGATAGTGCACTGGCACCTCAGCCCTTATTGCGTTTTCACGGAATTGACATTTCCAGAGGGTTTCCATGTGCCGGGAACAGTTCAAGATTTATATATTGGGTTGTCGGAAAAGTCATGACATATTTTTTTCTATGTTTTTCATTGCAAAAATGCGTCATGACATTTCCGACAACCCAATATACATGAAATCCTTGAGCCTTAAAACGACCTGTCAGGAACGCATTAATATTTGTATTTTATGTGTGAAGAATCTGAAACAAAGACAGGAAATGACTTATTCAGAGTCACTTAGTAAATAAGTGGCAGAGCCAGGATTCTAACCCATATCCACTTGACCCTAAGACCGACGTTTCTTGGACCTAGCAGCAGGCGTAGAATGCGTTGAGAATGGCATAAAAATTTAAGAACCTCATATCCATGTTTATCACATTCATTTCACTTGATGGTAGATTTGGAGGTTAAGACATGTAGTGTAATAATAGAAGTCACTTGCATTTTTTTTTTAAACCACTAAAGCCTTGAGCGGGCACCACTCTTGCATCTAGTCTTGACCATAAACTGAGTTCATAGTAATTGAGGGTTATAAGGCATTGGATGTTTTTCCAGTACATTAGTACTATTATTACAATAATCGAGGTTATTTAAATGTTCCTTGAAAAAAGCTTCAGTTCAATATTTCTTTTAAAGATTTCTATCGACAGTTTTTCTGTGTGCTTCGTTCATCTCAGCAAGAGAGAATGAAGCTCCTTATCATTGCATTTTTGAAATAGCTTTTTCCATTTTCTTAAACAGGCATCAAGTTCCCAGTATTTGGAAATCATTGCTTTGTGTTCACTTAACAAAATGCATGCATCCTTTGGTAGAGTTTGCTTTTTAGCTATAGAACATTGTCCTTCCATCTAAAACCTAAGCCAAGATCCATAAATGTAAGACTGAAATAGGGACCATATAGGGACATTTAAGCCAAGTATGACATGAGATTGTTCTGGCAAAGCCAGGTTGCATGGCAGCATGGCACACACTGGCTGGGAAAAGCTGTCTAGCATCCAGATATTTCCATTTTATTTCGTTTGAATTACTGACATGGCCAGCATTCGTATTTTAGGATACTTGTTTATGAAGCTCGGCCTTGTGTGTTGAATAGTATTTGTCTATAAGGAGTCACATTATAAAGGTTTAGGGGAAAAATATAATAATAAATAATAATAACTGCCCTTTTTTGAAACTCTACTATGTGCCTGGCACCTTACTAGATGCTTTATGTGCTTTATTGTGAGTCCTTCAGGGTAGCTATTTCCCCATTTTGCAGATAAGGACACTAAATCTCAGAGAGGTGAATTAATTTGCCTAATGTCACCTAGCTAGTAAAGTGGATACTGGTAATCAAACCCAGGTCTGCTGTCTTCAAAGGACCTTGCTCTTCGCTATGCCACATTGTCCATGACAATGATTCTGTGAAGGAGACTAGAGAATTATTTGCTTCATGCATTTAGAAGGAACTTTTTGACACTAAGTTAGTGCCATTCTGGAGCATTTTAATTATGTTGGCCACTACTGTCTGTCACCACTCTCTTAATGGTCTTCATAAACTGTTGCACACCAAGAAAAAAAAAGAAACCTTTGATTTCAAAATGCTTTTTAAAGACATTTCTCAAGTCTCATGGCGCTAGCTGCCTTGTCAGACTTGTCACTGTATTTTTTACTTAGAGATTATTTTCTTCCATGTCCAGCCGAGTTTGTAGTTGCAGACAGGTGTTCTGGACATGCGCATTGTCTAGATCAGTGCTGCTCAACAGAACTTTCTGCAGTGCTGGAAATGTCCTATATGTGGGCTTTCTAGTATGATAGCCACTAGTTACATGAGTGCTTGAAATGTGACTAGTGCGACTGAATTTTTTTTAGGAACTGAATTTTTAATTTTAATTTTAACTCAAATCAAAATAGCCACATGTGGCTAGTGGCTATTGTATTGGACAGCAGTGCAGTTTGAGGTCTGATGAGCAATGATAGAATTTGAGAAAACCCAGTAATTGGTAGTTTGGAAGTTGCTGATTTGTTTTTCAGCAAGATTAAATTTGGCCTGTGTTCCACTTAAAGCCATGGGACCAAACATAGTAGAACAGTTAAGGTTTCCAAAGCACTTTTTGATCATTCGATATCATTGGATGAATATTTCAGGTATGATATCATTTAGGACTTGTATTTGCTAATGGATCACAGAAGAAAGAAAAAGAAAATCATTTACAACCTCCTTATACAGGGTCTCCTGTTGAAATGGACACCCAGTCTGGCCTGTGGGTGCTCAGGTTGCAGCATGAGGGTCTGGACAGGAGCCCTTGTACTGTTTTCTTCTGCTCATTGATTGAGATTGGAGAACTATCTCTCTCCCCTCACCTACCTAGAATACCCATTAATTTTACTTTTTAAGTCTAAGAGTGAGGGAAGTAGAGGCAATTTCAAAATTTAGCCTGAGAGCTACAATAATTTAATAATCAACAAAAGAAAATAATAATTGTCTTTTCCAATATTTCAAAATAAGTCTTTAGGGCTTTGATTTTAGTTCTTTGTTTGGGAAAATACAGCCTAGAACTCAGAAATATTCTTTCTATGAAAGATTAGTTTTAAATTGATATATACCTTCCAGAGAAACTTTTGATGGAATTAAATAATAGATTTTATATGATATTTTGAAGTTTGTTTTCGCTGGAGTCTTGGTACATTTTGGTTTCATTTTGATTGTCTGGTCTTATGAAATAATTCGTAAAAGGTATTAATTATATTATGTGTCACTTCTGTTATTAAGCATATTTTTTCTCTGGTATTTTATTTGTAAAACACTCCTTTCTATCAGAGCTCACAACTAATCAACTCTGGATGTTTTTGATTTTTCTGACTGTGCCAGAGCATTGAATGAAGTTTGCTGTAGTGAGAAAAGAGAGCACATGGGACTCGTGACTTTATGTACCCCAACAATAGAGCTTTTATGACATTAGAGGTGGTTAAAAAAGCTAGAAGTACCTCTCAAACATGGCATCGCTGTGTTGCCTTTTTTCTTTCTTTTTTTTTTTTTTGGTATTCTCAGAGCTTCCAGGAGTGCATCGGGCCTGTAATTTCCTGTTCTCTGAATCCCCCATCTTTCTGCAGCTCCAAGCTTTGTGTCCCACAGCCTGTGACTCTGTGCTAACAAATCGCTATTGTCCAGTGGGGCGAATGGTGGCTGGAACTAAAGAATTGCTGTCTGGTTTCTATTCAAATCCAGGTAGTGAGATATATGAATGGACTTTTCGAATCGTCATGTGAATAACGTCTGCTCGGCATGAAGGCTCAGAGCCACACTAGGAAAGATTAGCGCCTCGGCTGACCGCTAACATCCTTTGTGGTAGGAGGTAGAAACATTCCCAAGTATCATTTTATGCACACTTAATTTTCCATTTCACTCCCCAAAGTAGGGTTAGCCATTCAGTTATTCAGCTACTTTTCTTCAAGTTTCAGTGTTTCTGTTGATAATGTAGAAGTTTGGGGAAATGCTAAGTTGTTTTTCCACTTACAACACTATTATTTTCTGCCGTAAGTTTTCTACCTTACATTTATTATGGCGTAAGTTATCTTTATAACAAACATGCAAAAATGAGAGAGAGCAAGCTGCTTTTTCTAAGAAACCAACCCTTTAAAATGCTTTCCAACCAATGAAGGGAAAAGTCCGCCTTTTATTCAGTGCATTCTGCTTGTTTGCATTTTTTCTCCCAAAGTCCAAATTTGTACAAAGACAATATAAACAACTTCAAATGCAACATATTAACCAAACAAAACAAGCCTCCTTCAAATTAGGAACCAACTTAAGCATCTACAAGTATAGCAGAATCAGAATTTTTAAAATCTGATTCGGGAGGTAGGCTATAATTCATAATTCTCCTTTATCCTTGGAAAATTATTTTATCTTTCTCCTGTATACCTGAAAAAATGTCCACAGGCTTGAAGGGCCATGTTTTTTACATTCCTTCCATATCGCAGGTACTATGGAATGGAGAGCCTTTTATGTTTCTTTTTGTCTTAAACTCAGACAGCTTTGTAAGCAGTAGTGTGTAGATTACAAGAGTTAGACAAAAGCAGGCGCGACTGAGAAGAGTTGGATTGGGGGGGAGCTTGGGGCACTTCCTGTCACTCAACACATTCCAGATCACTAAAAAATTTCCACACCCTCCGCATTCCCTCTTGCCCACCCCAGATCCCAGTATTTTCTGATTCCATATGTCGTGGTATTTATCACACTCCTGTCTATCACTGGGCTCTGGCAAGACTGCTTCAGAGGAGATGCATTCCTTTAGATTGCACAAAGCATAGCTGGGAAAATGGCTGGCAGTTTCAGAATCTAGTCACGATCGCACGCATGAGCACCTCACACATCCATGCCCCTTGCCCCCCCTTCTCCCGCCCCTGCAGCTGGCTGACCTGTCTCACCCACTGCTGGCCTATCGAACGGCCAGGACTGTCTGGTTTTGGCCCATGCCTTTGTCCATGTCTGGCTTAGTTCCTCTCTGTCTACGCTTGCCTCTACCCCCAACGCCCCAGGCGGCACAAGTGTTTGGCCACACAAAACTACAGCTAGAAAAGGTGGTAAAAACTTCAAACTTTGCTACATTCTCCCACAGTTTATTCTTTTATGAATTTCTCCCTTCATTAAATACTCTGTTTTAAGAAAACAAATACAAAATTAATTATCAAAAGGCAAAGAATGCAAAGCAACCTTTGTGTTCCTTATAATAACTGACTTCATAACTCTCTCCAGCTGCGTTATGGGGTGTGTATAAAAAGCTTCTGTTCTGAGAACAAAGGAGCACGTGCAGAAATGAGACTAAAAAATCCACTGACAGTATTTCACTACACAAATTACTAAAAAGATTTTAGTCAAGCCTCTCAACAGATTCAATGTTATAATGGTTTTTAGTTAAAAAAAAAAATTGAAAGTGCTTACCCAGTAAAAGAACCGAAGTAGTCCTGAACTGTTACGTAAGACTTTTTACAGTTGGATCTTTGTCAAAAGGGGGTGGGGGTGATGGGAGAAAAGCAGCAACAACAATCAAAAAAGTTCGAGCTGCTGTGGCTAGAGGACAACTTCTGTGTTTCCAGATAGGATCCTTGCTGTAGAAATGGAACTTCCAGCCAGCACAGCATCCTGTCCCAGTAGAGAAATGAGTTTGTCAGTAAAAAAAATTAGATACTGGAACCCAGGCTAGACGAGGTATTGAACCGCGCCAGATTTCCTTGCAGCCCTGTCTGCTCAGCTCGCATTGAACTATATATGACCCAGATGATGGACAGAAGCACATTCAGTCATGTGCACACTGGAAGAAAGCGGATTTGCTGGTCCCTGGCAGTGCAGGGGTTTGTCTTCTGATTGGGCTGTGCCCTGATCAGTGAAATGTGAAGCCCTCACCATTCAGAGGCCGTAATTCAGGACTGGCAGTTTGAGTGTCTGGCTGCCTCTAGTCACTGAGAGAGACTTTGAAGGTGTTGCTTTTGTTTGGTGGCATTACCCACCCAGAGGTGGCTTACACCTATGTACTTGTGTCAGGAGCAATGCCAGTTTTTCTGAAATGCTAGACAGCCGACTTTGCCCAAATCTGTCATCTTATTGTTGATGAACTTGGCTCTAACTTAAACCGATTATTTGATTTGAGAATTTTTGTGATCCTAACCAAGGCTCATGTCTAGAACACACCCTGGCCTTGATTTTGATAAGGTAAAAAAATAAAGGTGACATTTAACTTGGAAGCTTTCTAGATGATGTAAATTTCTGTTAATGAAAATTGGATGAATGGACAGCAGTGAAGTTAAGTTTTGGATTCTGGAGTCTTTAAACATTCTAGGGTGAAGCTGTCATTCTTATCCCAGTGCTCAGTCTGGGATACGAGTGGGGACTGCTGGGGGGGAGTGCCAAAGCATGGACCCCATCTCGCTGTGACATAGCCGTTAATCATGCAAGGCAGCCAGCCATAGTCTGCTATCTTCAGTATGTTTGAACTTGGGTCCTTGGGATTTATTTCCCATCTTTCTGGGCCACTGGGAAACAAGGTCATTATAAAAGACTGTCAGTTATGACATTTTTGCTTAGTCTATGAAAGTTGCTTTGCAAATTAATACTTAAAACAAATTTTTTTGCAGTGATAAAGCTGTATTATGAGACCTTGGCACTGATACATGAAATCTTCTCTACATAGACTAATCATTTTTTTTTCTGGGGACTTATCTTATTAGGAATTAGCTTATATAATCCAAACAAGACATAAAATGTCTTATTTTCTTATTTTTTGCCTCTCTTATACTTGTGGAAATAAACCCATGGTCAGTGTATAGCATCTGTTTTGCAGTAAATCTGGGTTTGGGTGTTTGTGTATTTGTAACGTTGTTGACTACATTACACAGTGTCCACTGTATAAGGACTGCCCCAGAATTCATCTCATGTCTTCTCTGGGAAAAACTGGGTCGATGTGATATCAGATATAAGAAGGATCCAAGTAAGAGAAGAGGGGGTGCATGCTCTCTTTTTCTGTAAGCCACAGGACAACCATTCTTTTTTTAAGTTGCAGTACAATATACATAACATAAAGTTTACCATTTTAATCATTTTTAAATTTACAGTTTTGTAGCATTAAGTATGAGGTGTGATCAAAACGTGATTAATGTTTAAATTTTTAAAAATTTATTGCAGTAAAAGATACATTGCCATTAATCCCCCTCAAAATATTCCCCCTTGCTTTGAACATACTTATCCCATCGTTCTTGCCACTTTCTGAAGCAGTTCTGGAAGTCCTCTTTTGTAAGTGTTTTTAGTTGCATTGTCATGGCTGCCTCAATGTCCTGAATCGATTAAAAATGATTATCTTTCATGGTTATTTTGATTTTGGGGAAGAGCCAGAAGTCGCATGGTGCCAGATCTGGTGAGTAAGGATACACTGTAATGTTTTTATTTGACAGAAATTACCGTATCCGAAGCAATCTGTGACATGGAGCCTCTCCGTTGTGATCACAAAATACAGTGAATGATGCTGCCGAGTACCATCCAACAGAAAGGCAGGGATCTTCAATACAGGAAGCGGTGTGTCGAACCTTAATAACAGTGTGTGACAAGTTTCATCTTGTTCAGTGCAGTCAGTGGGGTGTGAGCTACAGTTGAGAGAAGGTGTGTTTTAAAGTGTGCCGTAAATCATCCTCCATCATGACAATACTCCGTGTCACACATCACTTCTGGTACAGCAATTTCTGTGAAATAAAAATATTATGGTGTGTCCTATCCACCTTATTCACTGGATCTGGCACCATGTGACTTCTGGCTCTTCCCCACAGTCAAAATGATTCAAGACATTGAGGCAGCCACGACAGCGTAACTAAAGACACTCACAAAAGAGGACTTCCAGCACTGCTTCAGAAAGTGGCAAGAACCATGAGATAAGTGTGTTTGAAGCGAGGGGGAGTATTTTGAGGGGGATTAATGGCAATGTATCTTTTACTGTAATAAATTTTTTAAATGTAAACATTCACCGTATTGTTTGATCACACCTCACGTTGTTGTGCAATTATCACCACCACCCATCTCCAGAACTTTTTCATCTTTTCCCTTAGCTGAAACACTGTACCTAACTAACTTCCTAATCCTTCCTCTCTCCTCCAGCAAGCACCTGACAACCACCATTCTACTTTCTGTCTCTATGAATTTGACTATTCAAAATAATTTATATAAGTGGAATCTTGTAGCATTTGTCTTTTTGTGACTGGCTTTCTTAGCATAATGTGCTCTAGGTTCATCCATGTTATAACATGTGTCAGAATTTCCTTTCTTTTTTAGGCTGAATAATATTCTATTGTTATGTATATACCACATTTTATTTATCTTTTCATCTGTGATGGACACTTGAGCTGTTTCTACCTTTAGGCTGTTAAGACAATTACTCTTGACCATTCCTACAGTCTTGTGAGGGTTTCTTTACAGAGCTACTCTGACCCATCTCAGAAGCTATTCTGTTTTAGAAGTTGGAAGGGTTTGGTGTGCCTTTTAACTCTAGAGACTAGGTCCTAATGTCAGGTGTGCTAGAGAAGGTCAGATTCTTTTCCACCTTCCTGGGTGAGACTTAATACATATTATACTCCTAATAATTATTTTTTTTAAAGTAGACTTTTCCAGTTTTTTGTTTTTTCTACTTTATTGGGGAACAGTGTGTTTTTTTCAGGAAACAGTGTTTTTTCCAGGACCCATCAGCTCCAAGTCAAGTTGTCCTTCAATCTTAGTTGTGGAGGGTGCAGCTCAGCTCCAAGTCTAGTTGCTGTTTTCAATCTAGTTGCGGGGGGAGGGGGGTGGCGAAGCCCACCATCTCATGCGGGAGTCAAACCAGCGACCTTGTTATGCTCTAACTGAGCCATCTGGCCGCCCACCGGCAACTCAGCGGCAAGCTCAAGTCTTTGTCTTCAGTCTAGTTGTGGAGGGTGTAGCTCACTGGCCCGTGTGGGAATTGAACCAGAAACCCTGTTGCTCAGAGCACACGCTCTAACCAACTGAGCCACCCGGCTGCCCCTCCTAGTAATTCTTTTATACTTACTTTTTATGGGTTCATCTTTCTAATGCACTGTGAACTTTTCCTGGGCAGGGACTGTAGCCTATCCCTATTGAATTGTGCCTATGCCTGTTGTGTAGGCACAGGACCTGTAACAAAGTAGACATCAATAAATATTAGTTGGGAAAATGTGAATGAATGAATCATAATAAAATAATAGCTAATTTTAATTGGGTTTTTATTAAGTACCAGACACTGTGCCATATATATATTTTTAATACATTAGCTTATTTAATCTTCAAAACAGCCCTGTGAGATAAGTACTGTTATCTTCATTTAAGAGATGAGGAAGCTTGGGCCAGCCGAGTGGCTCAGTTGGTTAAGAGCTCACTCAAGAATTTGAGCTCTGAGCAACAGCAGTTCGATGCCCGGCCTGAGCTGAGCTGCCAACAGGTGGCAGGATGGCTCAGCTTGAATAATAATAATAATAATAATAATAATAATAATAATAATAATAAATGAGGAAACTTGCTTAAGGCCTCATAGCATGTAAAGACATAATTGGGATTTGAACCCATGTCTCTCTTGGTTCCAGAACCATTATGCTAGAGGCAAACTTTATAGTGAGGTGATGATCAGTGGGTTTGGAAACAGATTTAGCATCAGCACTAATTCCAAATCAAATACTCTTTCACTGGGCATCATGAGTTATAACCAGCCCTGTGATGGATATGGTTCATGAGCGGATGCTCAGAGGAAAGCTGAACAACTCCTTGTTGAACTCAGTTCACAGTGTTCTGGCATATGTGAGTTTTCTTTCCCATGTTATTTTGAAAGTGCAGTTAAGTGGAATACACCGAAATGAATGCATTGATATTTTTTATTCATTTGGCAGATACACACACACATACACATATATGTGTATAGGTATGCATACATATTGAATAATTGACACTTTTTTAGGTGCTAAGGAGAGAGTCAAGACAAAACCAGAAAAGGTTCTTATGAACTTGCATTTTAGTGAGGAAGCAGAAAAATAAGTTAAGAGAGTAATATGACGGCCAGCCAAGTGGCACGTTAAGAGTTGGCTTGGGATGCCAGCTCTGAGCAGCAGGGCCTGGGTTCGGATCCCACATGAGGGCCAGTGACGCTGCGCCCTCTACAGCTAAGATGGTGAACAACAGCTCGACCTGGAGCTGTGCTGCTGTGAGTGGCCGGCGACGGTGTAGGCTGCAGTGAGCTGCAGTGGGCTGCTGTAAGCTACCATGAGTTGGCCGGCAGCCAGCGTGAGCGGCTGTGAGCGGCGGTCCAATGGCCGGCAACCTATCTGCCTCAGCCAGGAAGAGTGCATTGATCACAATACCAACATGGGCCACTGAGGCGACGTCCTCCACAACTAGACTGAAGAACCAAAGGACAGCAACTTGTCTGTTCCCCTCCCCCAATTCCCCAATAAATCTTAAGAAAAAAAAAAAGAAAGTAATATGAAAACAGGAAACCATACTGTGAAGAAAATAAAATAGGATAATGTGGTGATGGAGAATGCCTTGGGTGGCATGGGATGGGGGACTCTTTTAATGAGGAAATAAATAGAGAATGCTTGCTTCTCTGAGCAACTCATCTACAATCTGAGTGCCAAATGATGAGAACAACCCTGGTATACAAAGACCTGGAGGAAGTGTGATCTGGGCGATAAGAACAAGAGCTCTGAGACAGTACTGAGCTCAGTATGTTTGAGGAGCAGAAACTATAGTATGGCTAAGGTAGGAGGTGACGTTGGAAAGGGGATGGCGCTCTATCATGCAGGGCCTTGTAAGCTGTGGTGAGAAATTGGGATTTTCCCCCCCAACTTTGCTTTTTTCCCAAATGGTAGGAAATTAGAAAGTTTTCAGCAGAAGAGTAATTTGTTCTGCAGGCCAAAGAAGTCCTTTTCTGCAGCTATTGCCTGTGTTTGGTTCCTGAGGCCTCCTGGTACCACCTTTCACTGGAGTCCTTCCCAAGGTGGGAACCTTGCCAAGGCCTTGCCTTAGTGGCCAGCTCTAGGTGTCCTAGCAGAATGGTATTTCTTTTAGAACAGTCTGGGGCTAATACTGGTTTCATTGCTCTTTTCGTTAGGGAGGGCTTGTCCAACAAAAGTTGCTTCTGGGTGATTTCACACGTTGCTGTTGTCTGTATTAATTTAAGATAAAATTCAGTTCTTAATTAGATCTGATCTTTTTGTGTCACTAATTTAGAAGGACGTGTCCTTGGCAGATGATGATTGCTGGTTGTTTCATTCACTTAAGGGCATACTGATAGGAATCTGAAATTGACAAGTAAAGAAGACCTTGCCGAGTATTCTTACATAAGGCTTTATTTAGATATTTTGACTCTAGTAGAAGTTAATTGCTAACATTTGGCCCACATTATTTTATTTTTTCAAATTCTCATATTCTGAAAAACATAGAAAATAACATTACATATATCTGACAGTCTCGTTTTATAGGTCAGTGGCTTTCAAGGTTTTTTTACTATTATCCACTTTAAGAAAGATATTTTATATCACAATTTATTATACACATATTTGTGTGTGTGTGTGTGTGTATCTGAATCCACACTTTCTTAAAATAGCACTTGTCCTTTTTATAGGTAGTGTCATCTGATATTTTCTCTTTTATTTTCTTACTTTGAAAAAATGTTATTTGTGAGCCACTGAATTGATTTTACAACCCTCTAAAGGGGCACCCTGAGCTCTGAAAAACACTTTGGTGAGGAAACTGAGGCTCTGAGAGGGTACAAGACTTGCCTGGTGTCCAGAGCAAGGAGGTGGCAGAGCTGGGACTTGAACCAACGCTTGATTCCAAAGCCCATGTTTTTCCTACCACATCAAATAGCTTCCCAAGTGACACTAACCTTTAATGAAACTGAACAAACAAAAAACCCACCACAAATGACCTTTAATAATGATCATATAAAATGTACATTTTCCAAAACAGTGGCTATAGGAAGGGGCAGAAATATTTTTCCCCTGGCCATTGCTTCTGCAGTTTTTAAGGAGCTGTTTGGAACTTGGAGTTGTCTGTCCATATTTTGGACAGAATGCAGTTGATAGTACTCATTAGTTATGCTGGGAACCCACAGATTCCCAAAGCACTTGTATCTCATTTCTCAGCCTAGCCCTGAGCTTCTTAAAATAATAGCTGTGTAAGACCTAGCTTGTGAGTGAGATTGTGGCTTCTCAAAAGTGAGCTGTTAGCAGTGTGACTTGGAGCAGGCACTCAGATCTGGGAAAGGATGTCTAGGGTCTGAGTCCAGCCCTGCCAGAAGGTTGCCGTAAACTCGCTTTCACACATACTGTACACTACCTCCCTTCTCCTGCCCCATCAACATCCCACCCAGAATGGTACATTTGTTACAATCAGTGAACCTACCCTGATACATTATTACCATCCAAAGTTCTGTTTACATCCTGGTTCACTCTGGGTGTTTTACAATATATGGGTTTGGACACATGTACCATGATATCACATTAGTTTTTTATGTGGAAATTTAGTTTGACTTCCTGGATATTGGAATTTAGAGGACGTTGGTTTGTGGAGACCACAGAACAGAATCTTCTTAGAAAATCCAAAGGACAGTCACTGTATGTATGTAGATGCCTGAGACCAGTTCCAGTGTTTTTCTGCTTTAGTGCTTGAAGGAGGCTTGGAAAAGAGTGCTGAGCAGGTGAGGAGCAGGGATGCGGCTCAGGTGGCTTGGCAAAGGCTGCAGGAGCCATCATGGAGCTGGTGAGGAATTAGAGGTTATAGTCAGATCCGGCTTGTAAAGTTATTGCGCAGCTGGAATTTGAACACACAGTGGTTTGAATCCAACTTCTTTTTCTTTCACCAGTGTCTGTCTCTAAAACATGTGGCACATACTGAAAGCTCAGAAATTGGTTTAATCTTGGGGAGGTTCCATACATACCTGTTTTTCAGTTGTCTGGTGAAAGGATGGAAAACTAAAATAATCTGTCACAATGTACAAATTTGGAGTGATTTTTGTGTGTGTGTCTTTTATTTGCTTTGTGTTTTTTTTCTGATTATTTTTCTTTCTGAAAGTAGAATACCCTTTTTTCCCCCCTGATCTTAAAGGCAATACATATTCATTGTTAAACATGTCTTTTAAGTTTATTTCTCCTGAGAGCCTTATGATTAAGGCATCTGTCAAGTACTCACTTTAGAACTGTTAGATAAAACTGAAACCATGAAAAGCTCAGGAGACATAATGAGTGATTTTGATATTTGATACAGAGGCCTACGCTGACCCTTCTTCCTAGCTACAGGCCAGAATTCTTAATGCCTTTCAAATATCCTCACCTGCGTACCCCTTTTGTCCCTCAGATCTGCGTGCTCCTGTCTTATTTCTTTTGGTGGGATGAAGCACGTGGAATTAAAGCTGTGGTCATCTCTCTTACTTCCTTCTTTCATGGCCCTCATGTGCAGTCTGTCAGCCAAATTGGTCATCTCAGCCTACACATTGTCTTACTTTATATTTCTGCTTTCATCACCCAGTAACCGCCTTTCCCTCCCTTCCTCCCCAGCAATCATTTTTTTTAATGTATACATTTTATTTATTTATTTATTTATTTATCTATCTGGCTGAGCCATCCTGCCACCTGTTGGCAGCTCAACGGCAGCTCAGCTCGGGCCGGGAATCAAACCAGCGACCCTGTTGTTCACAGCTCACACTCTTGAGTGAGCTCTTAACCAACTGAGCCACTTGGCCGGTCCTCCCAGCAATCATTTTTTAAAGCTACAATTTTTAATCACTTTATATGTCAGAAATTATGCCAAGCGGTTCTCATGCGGGGTTGATTTGGTAGTGTCTGTAGACATTTTTTGGTTGTCACACAACCTGGGGAAGATGTGTAGGTAGAGACTAGAGATTGCTACTGAATATCCTATAATGCAGGACAACTCCCCCATAAAAAAGTATTTGGCCCAAATATCAGTAGAGTAGAAATTGAAAAACTTGAATTATGTTAATTGTTTCACATCTTATTTAGTTCTCACAACATCTCTTTACATGGGTTTTATTGTTCTCACTTTATAGATGATGAAATAGGCTTTCAAGGTTTAAGTGACTTAGAGTCACAGCTAGTGACGGAGCCAAATTCAAACTTAGGCCTGCCTGACTCAGCCTGAGTTTATAGTGGTGTCACGATAGGCAGCCTACTCTTCACTCAAGCCCTTAACTTTAGCCTGGACTATAATGGGCTCCTACCTGATACCCTGGCCTCTTGTCACGCTACTGAAGTCTGTCTTCAGTAATACCTAAGGCTCTAATTATATTGCCTCTCTGCTCACGATCTTCCAGTGCATGCGGAGTGTAGGTCAGGTTCCTCAGCCTGGCACTCAAGGTCAAGGCTGCTGCATTCAGTCCCTAAACTACTTCCCAACTGATTTGCCACAGTTCCCTTTTCAGAGTTTCTAAAACATGCTTTATTTTATTTTTTGCTTCTTTATATTTAACAATATTCTATAACATATATCCTGCTGTTGTAATTTAAAAGGTCATTTTTAATGGTGGAAGAGGGTAATCCAGCCCATCTGATAATTTAGGCATCACTAACTAAAGTGATCTATTTTTATTTAAAATATTATGTGTGTGTGTGTGTGTGTGTGTGTGTGTGTGTGTTTTATATATGTGTGTATTAAAGATTGGGTGTTTATACACCGATAAATTTTAAGTTTTTTTTTTTTTTAAAGATTTTTATTGGGAAATTGGGGGGATGGGAACAGTGCTGGGGAATTGGGGAAAGGGGAGCAGACAAGTTGCTGTCGTTTTGTTCTTCAGTCTAGTTGTGGAGGACGTTGCTTCACTGGCCCAAGTTGGCACCATCATTGCGCTCTTCTCTGGCGAGGCAGATCAGTCGCCGGCCTCTGGACGGCCGCTCACTGCGGCTGCTGGCCGCTCACGCTGGCTGCTGGCCACACACGGTAGCCCATGGCAATCCACTGCCACAGGGACTGCAGCCCACGCCGTCGCCGGCGACTCATGGCAACCCAGCTCCAGGTTGAGCTGTTGTTCAGCATCTTAGCTGTGGAGGGCAGTGTCACTGGCCCTCATATGTGGGATCCGAACCGGGGCCCTCTGGCATCCCAAGCGAGTTCCTAACCATCGCGCCACTCGGCCGGCCCAAAGATTTTTTTTTTTAAGTCTACAGACTTCCTCTGTGTAATCCTTTGTTCATGCTACACCCTTTGTCTGGAATTCCACACAAACTCATTATCAACTGTTCAAATTCTACTTGGCCTCCAGCAATCAACCTGAACACTACTACCTGCCACTGAGCCGTAGAGCAAAGAGGTTAAGAGCATGTGCTTTACACACTGACAGGGCTGAGTTTGAGATCAGCTTCTGCTGGTAACTAGCTGTGAGACCTTGAGCAAATAACCTAGCCTCATTAAGTCTGTTGCCTCATTTGTAAAATTGGATGGTATCTAGCTCACAGAGGGTTTTTGGAATTCAGTGAGAACTTGCACGTAAAGTACTTATTAGCACAAGACCTGGCACAATGTGCGTTCTCATGACTATTAATAGTCCATTATTAGACCCCATTATTGCTACTGTATTATTTCTCCACTTCTTCAAGTCGCATCTCTGTATCTCTAATTGTATGAGCTCTAGAGTCAGAATTCGTGCATTTAAATCCTGGCTATACCACTGCTAGTTGTGTAAACTCAATCAAATCACCTAGCTGTCATGAACTTCAGTTTCCACATCCATGACTATAATAATACTTGATACATACGGCTCATTTCAGGATTAATGAGATAATATAGGCAAAGCACTTAGACTAGGTGTGGCCATGGTGAGCACTCAATTATGTTGTTATCACTCTTCTAGCACTTACTTTTTACCCATGTTACACATATTGGTATACTTGTAAGCTTCCTTATCTGATGGTTAGCCCTTTGAAGACAAGATTATAAAATATTCGTTGTTATGCCCCAAGCAAGTTTTGGACTTAGTTATAATGACATAGTTACATTTTACTTGATTAAGGACTTTCATAGACATCACCTTATTTGAGCCTCACAAAAATCCTGAGATAAGCAGTCAGAGTGCTAGTAGCTAAGTGTGGGCGTCAGTAGGAAAGGTAGGTTTGGGTGCCTTCCATGCTGTTGGTATTGAGTCTTTCCTTCACATTATTCTGTTTGTCTTTCACTAGCCTGAAAGATAGTATATATTTCTATATTTTAAATATAAGGAATCTGAGGCTCAGAAAGGTTAAGTAACATGAAAAAATTCAACCATCTGATGAGCTTCAGAGCTTGGACGTGTTACTACAAATCCTTATTTCTTCATCATTGTATTTTCATGGCCAGGTGTTATATTTGATGGTATCTAAGCCATAATCTTATTCTGCTCGTCTCTGTTTTTGGTAATCTAGAAACTTGTCTGCTGAAAAAAATTGTTGATGTCAAATGCTGTAGTAATGTCAGGAGGGAAAAACCTTTGGACAAGGACCATTGGAAAAATTGATGTTAGATTTCTTAGGATTCCTGTGTCTTAGAGACTGCTAAAAAAGAGTAGATGAACCTACTCTGTCTGATGCCAATATTTTCAAGGGCTTTGTGAACAAGTTATGTACCACTCAGTTAGTTTGCTGTAGGCCCAAGTGAGAGCATTCTGAAACTTACATTATAACCTGTAGTATGTTGGAAAGAGCCCTAGCTTGTTTAAAATCAGGAGTCTTGGAGTTCCTATACCAGGAATACTTTTTTGTTCAGATCTTTTGATGAGATCTGAGTTTAGAAAGTTACTTAACCTCTCTTGAGTCTGTTTTCTTATGTGTACGAGGAGAAAAATACCCATATGGCAGAGTTTTGAACATTAAATGCAGTGAAGTATGTAAAAACACTTTGCCTAGTACACTGTAGATGTTTAATAAAATAATAATAATAATAAATGTATGTTCTTCCCACCTACAAAAGAAGCCTAACTGTTTAGCCTGGTTATATAAGATGTAAACATCCCTCATTCTCCTCTCTGCCACTCACTGTCATGTGCCTTAAACTCCAGCTACACACAGCTACACCAGCTACTCGTTTCAGAACAGCCTGTGCTTTTAAGCTGCTATATATTTTGTGCATGTTATCACTGTTGCCTAGAATGCACATTTCATTCCCTCCCCCTTCTCTGTCTTTTGGGAGCCTACTCCTTCAAGACTGAGCTCTAATGCCACTTATGATTGTGAAGTTTTCATCAGATCCCCCATCCCTCCTAGATTGGATTTATCACCCCTGCCTGTGAGTTTCCATTTGCACCTTGTTTGTGCTTTTCTCGGTGGCACTGTAGATAATTTCCCGGTCTGTCTCCCCCACGATGTCTAGAGGACAGGGACCCTATGTTAGTGTTTCTCTAGAATTCTGAGGCAGCGGAGTGTATTACTGTATTTCACTTAGGACACCTTTCAATTTAGTTCTAGATGGGAAAAATGTGATGGCAGATCTCTGTTTTAAACCTCTAAGAGGTATAGGCATACATGGAGGTTAATCTCACTGCTCAGATTTGGACATCGCCATGTGTGCAGTTTCTGTAATCCTTCTCTAGCTATCAAAACGGATTTAGCAGTTGGCATCCTCTTTTTTCTGTCTGGGGCAATTGGAGCTTTATAGAATTTGGCTTGGAGGAGCAGTGACCTTGTGCCCCCAAGTTAGTTTGATCCTGGGGTATAGGACGTGATGTCATTGAGGACCTAGCATGGCCCTCGTGTACCCAGTGGCTCTGCTTTTGTTTGTCCAGGAGACCAGGGGTTACATCCAGCCTCTGATTTAATTTCCTGTGACACATTGAGTCTATGCTTTAGACTACAGAACACTGCAGCTGTCCTAATTCTCTTCATCCTACCCCTTCTCTACCTTGTTTTCTTCAAAACCACTACCTTTTAGCCATTTTGCTATTCTTGTCTGCTAGTCTTGCATTGGAAGTCCCCGCAGCACGATGGAAAAGACAGCTCTGAAACATCCGTGTAAACAAGCACGAATCACCACTGCAGAAGTATAAGTTGGGATCAACGGTAGGTGATCTGTTCCTGAGACCTACTTGTTGGTATTTCTCTACCAAGTGGGAGAGAGGTCTCAGTTAACAGGAACAGTTGCATAATTTGTGTAATGACTGGTCTGAAGAGCAGTAATCATAATAACAACCACCACCATTTTCTGAGGGCCTACTCAGTATTGCCCAATGCCAGGCAATAGAGCCACAGAAATTGGTTGGATAAGGTCCTATTCTGGAGGAGCTTGTCAACCTAGTAAGGGAGACAGATGCATAAAACTGGTTGTCTCCTTGCAGTAAAATCAGCTCAGTAATGCCGAGAAGTACAGGGTGCTATGAGCACCGAGGAGCGACATGTGTCTGAGACTCAGGGAGCATAAAAGGCTAGGCCATTTCTTAGAAAAGAATCATGTGTTTGACTCTTTTCTGTGGGTAGTTTGGCTTTTGCCCACTCTCTTCATAATCCATTGCTTGAAAGTTTTTCCACCCCTCCCAGGCCAAATTAGGTCCCTTCATTGTTGCACACGCCTCCTGTATCACACTTAACACAATTAAAATTAAATACTTCTTTACATAGTTGCTTACTGTTTGTCCCATCTACTAGTCTGTAAGGGCAGAGACTGTGTCAGTCCTGTTTGCTCTGAATCCCCATGAGGATTGTAGGCACCCAGTGAATATTTGTTGAATGAATGGTTGAATCCTCATGCTCCTCGAGTCCTTGGATTTTCTGAACAATGTATAAGCATAGTATGTCTGAGGTTTAGGAAAGAAAAAGCCTGTAATCTTGTGAGAGAGACATCCCGCACCAGAATGAATGGTTGTCCTCGCAGTGACACTGTCAGGTGGCCACATCTGTATTTTACAAGGAAACCCCTTAGGTTCTGAGCTGCAATGCAGAGTAAACAATTCTGATACTAGGCTTTTTTTTCCCTCTTGCTTTTTCCACTGTGTCAGTTTTTGATGACACTATTTTCTGAGAAAACAAAAACAAAAACAAGACACAAGTGCCAAAAATGGCTGGCATAGTATTTTGATCCCCAATATCTCACCCAGTAGCTCCTCTCTCAGACTCAATATGTGATTGTTTTTCTTTGAAACTGTCAACTTGGCAGAGTAAGCTGGGTTCTCTCCGGGTTCAGCCAGCATGTATTATTGAGCGCGTCAGACGTGAGGCTGAACCTTTTCACATTCTTTCCATTTGACTATTGAGGGTCAGAGTTTGGAATTGACCTGAACACGATCTCTGCCTGCCTTGAGGAGATGCTGCTGGTGAGACTCCTGACAGAAGTACCTGTCTAGTTTACCATTCTATCCCCAGCACCTAGAAAAGTGCCTGTTGCATAGTAGTAGGTGCTCAGTAAGTATTTAAATGAACACGCTGTAGCTTACATAATACTCAGGCTTTATTTCCTTGACCTGGGTTTATTTTTTTCAGGCAGATACCATTTTCCCTTCTTCTCACCAGGACACTTCCACCATTACCCATAGTAACTGGCCTTATGCTTCTTTAACAGTCAGCGGAAAAGATTGAAATTTCTTCTATTCACTTTTTTTAGGGTTGCTGAGTGCTTGGTTAGGTGAAGATTGCTGATGGTATTGAGACTGAAGCTGCGCAAAACATCAGTTAGCTGCACAGGAGTGTTTGTTCTCGTTTTTGTTCAGCCTGTCTGGAAGTTTTGAGGCTCAGAAAATCCTAGAGCATCATAGCTGAAAGGCATCCTTACACAGCTATGTCCCACAACCTTCTCATTGTGCAGATGAGAAAAATGGAGCCCACAGAGGGGCATGCTGTGCCTAAGGTTATCCAGTAAGTTAACGGCAGAGTCTGGACTAGAACCCAGGCCTGATCACATTTCATCGTATTTATTTATTTGTTTGTTTGTTTGTTTGTTTGTTTGTTTACTTATTTATTTATTTATTTATTTAACAAACTGGTTAAATAACTGTGGAAGGAAAAGTTCACAAAAAGCAAAACTTCTTAAAAATGAGCTTGTGTTGAAGCAGATAATTCCAGATAACACATGACACTTCTGTTATAAGCCTGTTCAAGGAGCAGCACTTTGCAAATTTGGGGAGATTTCACAAGCCTTCAGAATTCCAAACCCTTGTCCTAGTCCAAAAAAGAAAGTAATAGCTGCTGGAATTGAAAAGATTTCAGTTTTTCATCTTTACAGGAACAAGTGCCAGAGGAGTTGCAGTGATGTTTGGGGAGAGATTCTTGGCCCCATTTTCCTTACAACGTATGCATCTGACCGCTGGCCCATACTTCTATTTTTAGATATAATCTATGGGATTATAGAGTGGCTTCATTTCTTTTAAAGCTATGCTGCAGAAATGCAAGCTGTGTAGAAATAGTTTTGCTTTGTAGCAACTTGGAGACTATTTTGTACATAGATTAAAAAAATTTTTTTTAAATCAACTGATGTAGATCCCTTTATCCAAAGATTTCATCTTAAAGTCAACTTCCACTTGTAACTGTATTCTAATTCTGAAGAAAGAAATGCTAAAGTGTAGAAACACTAGAAGTGGAAATAAGGTTTTACTACTTTGTAATCTTCATTTCCCTTTCTCTGGATTGTATGAAGAAGAATAGACATATTCTTTATAAACATAAACTTTAAAAACAGTTCATAACAAGCATTCATTAAGCACCAACTGCCATTTATTGGACATCATCTATATCCCAGAAACTGAGCTTGCCTGATATATATTCATTTACTCTATAAGTTACCATAACCATAAAAGGTATGGGATGGTATCATCACCCATTTTGTACGAGAAAACTGAGGCTCCAAGCAATTGAGTGATTTGCTCAAGGGTCAAAAGTATGAAATAGTAGAGCAAGAATTAGAACTCAGGTCCATCTGGTCACAGAATCCATGCTCTTTCCCCTAAAGTAGGCAGCCTCTACTGAGCTTTAAGAAGAAGCTGATTGGTAGAACCAGAATGGCTCAGTTCAAAGGTGCAATAATTCAACATATAATTTGGGGAGGGGTTTGTTACATAAGTACTGTACTGTAAAAAAGAAATTTCAGTATAGCCGTATTTTCATAAATATTTATTTTGATTTAAAACTCATTTTGTAGGCTCTGTTACTTTCTCTCTTGATTGTATGAATGAAATGAAAAAATTTAGAACATGTGGTTTGCTACTTTAGCACCTCAAATGTTCATTTGGAAAAGGCTCTTGCTTTTAGTTCACAAAGTGTTTACAATTTAACAAATCATTTTGAAATAAAGTTGCCCTGAAATTTGGAGGAAAATCAGTATCACTGGAGGTTAATCTTACCTTTGCCAATTACTACATTATCTGGAAAAACCATGCCAATGATTGACAACTTGGCAGGTATGACTTTATTGTTTAGGTTGGAATGTCTAAGAAGCCACATGTGTAGTCGTGTTTGTTACCCAACACTGTACACAGAACGATGGGTCCAGACAACAGGAAGAAACCATTCTATTCTCCCAGGAAATGGAGGAAGTTAGAAGTAGGGCGCTTCAAGAAAGGGAGAGGCCTAACAGACAAGACCTTAATGTAGCTTTGGCAAACGGCCTTTTTTAGAAAGGAAAAAAACCTCAAAACTTGGAGTCAGGTCTTAACTCTGCCCACTTGGGCATTTCTTCACAGAGTAAGAAATGGGGTAATGATCCCTTCTTATAAAATTATTCTGAAATCATGGTTAGAAGTGGATTTTTTTTAAATGATCAAGGTGAAGGTGTATGTTTTGAAATTACTTGAATTGCGACATTTCACCAGTGACGTAATTGCAATAGTAATTACATTTAAGGCCTGCTGTCACACTTTGTTGCAGAAAAATACCTTCTCATGCAGCTGGTTTCTACTTGGCCTATTTTAATGTAGTTTAAATTGAATTTTATTTAATTGATTTTGCCTAATAGCAAACAATTCTTGTTTCATTACTCATCATTCTGCAGGTTCCGGTTCTTGGTTGGTGGGCTCTGTACAACAGCACAAAATGCAGAATGAGTTTCTCCTTTTAAGTGGAAGCATCTGTGGCAAGAACAATGTGAATGAAGGATGGCTCCTGAAAGACCATCTGAGATGGGAAAAGGGAAGCGCTGCAGGAGACAGAGCCCTTTGGCCTGGCTTTGGATTGACTTGCCACTCGCTGTAGTCAGGGCAGAGAGGATGTGCTGGCTCGTTAAGACTAAAACCAAAGGCCAAACAGCACTTCCCCCTCGCCCCGCCCCCTCCACACACACACCATCTTTCCCCCTTCTGAATTTAGCTCATCGGGACCGCTGCACTTTCTGTTGCTTTCCTTGAAAACAATCTTACTTACTCTTTTCTCTGAAGATGTTGCTCTTTACACCCAGTCTTTTGCTATAATGGAACTGCTCACGTTGACAAACCCCTTAGCCTGTGGATTTTCGAAGCCTGCTGCAGCCCAGTGCTTCTTGTTTTCTAACTTTCGAGCTTTTCTACTCTCCCACATCTAGGAGTGAATGGAGGAAGGAAAGAGGTACATCATAGTTCATTACTCCCACTTTTTTTAAACTAAGGGTAGAGACTATTTAATATATCTATCCTATAGTCTGAGGCGGGTTAGTAGAGTCAGTCTGATCCCAACTCTACCACATTCCAGTTGTGTGACTTATGCTAAAACATCTCATGTCTCAGAGCTCACTTTTGTCATTCGCAGAAATGGGAAACATCGTCTTTGTCTTACAGATGTTAAGTGTTGAATAAAACTTTATATGAAACACCTAGTACAGTGCCTAGCTGTGCTCAGTAAATGTATTATTTTCTTCTAAAAGCATTTTCTAAACAGAACAACATTGATTCTTGCACTTACCCAGCAAACATGTATTAATCACTGTGTTGTTAATCACTCCTATAAGGATAGCTTCTCAATCCTTTGTCCGTAAGCTCCATTTTATTATTGAGAAAAGCCTTTTAAGTTCCAGGAAGCTGGCTTAAATGTGACTTTGGGAACATACATAATTTATAAATCAGTATCTGCCCTGCTAAAGACCTTTGGAGATAAACCTCTATATTTAATTTATCTATGACATTTTTGGCCCTTATTATTAGAGCATAGGATGGTCATTGCGAATTCCAAACAAAACTGGATCCTAGATGTATTAGTCAGAATTCTCCAAAGAAACAGAACCAATATGTGTGTGTGTGTGTGTAGATAGATAGATAGATAGATAGATAGATAGATACATACATACATACATACATACATACATACATACATACATACATAAAGAGATTTATTATAAGGAATTGGCTCACATGATTATGGAAACTGGCAACTCCAAAACCTGCAGGGTCGGCTAGCAGGCTGGAGACCCAGGAGAGCTGATATTCCAGTTCGGATCCAAAAGCAGTCTTCTGGAGAGTTCTCTCTTACTCAGGGAGGGCTGGTCTGTGTTCTGTTCAGGCCTTCCACTGATTGGACGAGGCACGCCCACAAATCTGCCAATTTAAATGTTAATCTCATCCAAAAACATCTTTACAGAAATACCCAGAATAACGTTTGACCAAATATCTGGACACCTAATGGCCCAGCAAAATTGGCACATAAAATTAACTACCACACTAGGTTTCGGGAAGAACAAAATAATAGCGTGACTTCAGCTCTCTGACATACGTTATCTCAGTTGATCATTGCAGCTCTTGTGAGATTATTAAAGTAGAGGTATAATTTGTTTGAAGATCGGGAGACTTGCTTAAGGTGTCAGCTAGTGAGTGGCAAAGCTACAATTTACACAGGCTCTGTAACTTTAAGCCCAGGATTTGTCCCCTTGGCCATTCTCTCTGTGGCAGCTGGGGAATTCTGGAAATGGTTTTGAGAGCCTTGTGGCTTTTCTTCTTGCAATCAGTATCATACTTTTCCTTGGAACCATTTTGTGACAGAAAATTAACAAAATACATATTGACAGAACCTAAACATCTTCTTTTCAGGTGACTCTAATGACACCCTGAGGCAGAAAGAAAGAAAGAGAGAGGGAGGGGGAGGGAGGGAGGGAGGGAGGACGAGGGAAAGGGGGGAGTAGGGAGGGAGGACATTAGCAGCAAAAAGTAATGTCAGAAAGTAATTAGAGCAGGACAAATGGATTGTGCTGCCATGTTCAAGGCTGTTACTTCCGCGGGCAGTGAGGAGGAAGGGCACTAATGCAATATGACGGATCTGGAGCAAAATGCAGGCACCGCACAAACCATGGAGGCCCAGCCAATGGCAGGGCTCAAATCGCCATGTTTGACTGAGCAGTACTCGATACCTCAGAGAGTTGTTTCATGTTGTTTGGAGAAATTGTTGTGTCAGGGGACCTATTTTCTTGATTTCAGCTTTTGGGGAAGAGCCTCATGGTCCTCTGTAGGCAGTCAGTGTGTCCTAGGATAACTCCCACCTCAGCATTCTGTCCCTAATGTGCCCAGGCAGGGAAATGATGCCCACAGAAATTCAAAAGAGATGATACTTGAGGGAAAACTAATTGGCGTATCACCTATTCGGAAGGAGAATGAAATAAAAAAGGAGTCATTCATATTCAACTTGGTATTAGAAAATTGACCTAGGATAAGGCAGAAAATAATACTGTCATCTGTCTGAAGACAGATGCTTTGATTTGCTAGCCTCCTAACCTGTGATTGTGATCCCACTGCTGCCACCATGTACAAGGAAACTGTCACAGCCCTCAAGAAAAATAGAACGTCCATCATTTGCCTGGAAGGAAATCTTCACAAGTAGATTGACTCTCTCTCCTGTAAGTCACCATACCTTTGAGGTCTCTTACTAATTGCTACCACCACTTCGGCATGGTAGTTAAGAGCTTGTGCTCTAGTACTCAGACATCCCTACGTTCATATTCTAGCTCCGCCCTTTATGAGCCGTTTGACCTTGGGCAACTTACCCTAACCTTTCTAAGCCTTGGTGTCTTTATCACTAAAATAAGGATAATAAGCTCACTTGCAGACTTCTTATGAGATTTTGTTAAGATGATACACATAAAACATTTACCAGTCACAAAGTAAGGGCCCAGTAAGGGTAGAAGAAAAAGTTTGGGGTGGGTGTGGGGGGTGAGGCTTAAGTTGCCTCTGTGGTCTAAGCAGAGATACATGGCTTATCCCTCAAGACTCTTTGTATAGCTGAGGTAGGGCTAGAATTATTAAAGGAGGCTGTCTTTACTCAGGGATAGGAAGGGAAAATGAAGACAAATATAATGATTCTGAAAAATTGGACCCACAAGGTAGAGATTATTGCTCTTCGTTATCTGAAGGGAACACCTTTCTGTCCTAGCTCTTGGCCTGCCAGAACTACTGCCCACCCCCACCCCACCCTGAAACTCTCTGACAATTCAGAGCTGACCAAAGATCAAGTCTTGACGCCCTGTCATCATATCTTTACTTTTCTTCAACTCACTTCATTTTGACAGTTCTTTCCCCTTCCTTGTCATGCCACCATCTCTGCAGAGGGCTGACTGGTAAGAGAGGTAAAGAGAATCCTGCCACCCTCTATAGAGGAACCTCTTATTGGCACACTGCCGGTGTTTCTGGACCTTTAGAAGTAAGTGCCCTCTGCCTAGTGCTGGGTTCATAGCCCCTGATTTTTATTACAGTGTTAAGTCTTCTGTGGTGTATCCCAGCACCCTGTGGGTTTATAAGCTTTGCCAAGGTCTGTTTCTGGATGCATTGTGCCTTGCTTGTTCAGGATCTGTATCTCTATGAGAAGGCCCCAGGAGCCGGGGTTAAGCTCAGCTTCCTGCTTTTTGGTTAGGTTTTCCAGTACTTTTCTTGGTCTGCCCAGAATTCCAACACCATTCCTTTGTGGCTTGTGGTTTTATCCTAATAGCCTTTACCTTCTCTAGATACCTAAATCTTAAATATAGTATCAGGTATGAAGACAAAAATAAATCCCAAATCGGTTATAGTGGCCAAGGATTTGTAATTTGCTGATCTTAATTAATATCTTTTCTAGTTTACCAATTATTTGTAAGGCCTTTTCAGTGAATGTGATTAGGTAAAATTACCTCAGTTGTCAAGATTTAGTGCAAAGTATTTTAATTAACAATTTAAGAGCCCTGATCTTTTTAGCAGTGACCAACAAAATGCTAAGGAAACTTGATATTTTGCCTGTCTAAACTTATTTTTCCATCTTTAAAATGGGAGTCAGGAGATCACCCACATTATCAACCCAATTTAGTGTGACAGACACAGGATTTTTTTACACTGAACCAATTCTTTCCTGCTGTAGTTCTCTGTCTGCACCTAGTCAGTAAAAGAGAGTGTGGGAAGATATTCATTGGTCATACTAGGCTTTTGTTGTTTTCTTAGTTGCAGTCCTGGTGCTGGGAAGGCTATGGAGACTGCAGATGCAGGCAGCCTTTTGTACCTTTTTAGCAAAATGGTTGCCAAAAATTAATGATCTGGCAAAAAAAAGAATATTCCATATGGCTTATGGTTTAAATTTATCTCATCATTTCGCTCCAGTTTTTCTGTACAAAATGAAATGCAGGATGCATTTAGAGTAATGTTCAAAGTAAGCCTTTTTAAATTTACAGTTATTTTTTCATATAAGTCAAAGCAGCATATATTGACTCCCCACTGTATGCTGAGCATACTGTGAGCTCCTGAAAAGGAAGTTTCTTGCTGCTTCTGGGAATTGGTGTGTATCCATAATGATCTCACTTTTAGCCAGGGTGTGAGTATAAGGTGGAAAAAAGCATCTTTTATGTAAGATTTCTTAAATGCACATGTATTCAGAAAGTTTAAGAATTTAAAAGGCCCCTGTCTTTCAGTGTTCAGCTTGAGTGTGATCACTGTTTGGTGATTACCCCTGGCCACTTGCAATCTCGACACATTTTTACTGCCACATTTATTGATTTAATTGTGTTTTGGAGCTGGGCTCTGATTGCTTTGCTGGCAGCAGTCGCTATGGACTAGTTATGTAACTTCTTTAAGCATCATTTTTCTTTTCTTTTTGAAGGGCACGATCCTTACTCTGTCTACTTCATGTGGTGCTTGTGAGGGTCAAATAGAGTAAGGCAAGTGAAAGTCCTTTTCCAAGTGGCAAAGCATTTTATGAGCGTAAAGTAATACCTGGTTTATAAAGATATCTCTTTTACCATTTCACTGAGGCATATTTTACTTATATAATTCACTCTGATTATACAGCTCAGTGATGTTTGGTAAATTTACTCTAGTTGTATAACCATCACCACAAATCAGTTTTGGAACATTGTCATCATCCCAGTAAAATAGATCCCTTGTGCCCTTTTACTGTTAATCCCATTCCCAGCTCCCGCTCCAAGCAATCCTTAATCTACTTTCTGTCTCTGTGGATTTGCCTTTTCTGGAAATTTCACATAAATGGAAGCATACAATATGTATGTACCTTTGTGTCTTCTTTCATTTGGCATGATGGTTTTGAGGTTCGTCCATGTCATAGCATAGATGAGTAGTTTGTTTTTTTCTATTGCTGAATAGTATTCCATTGTGTGCTATACTATACATTTTGTCTGTCCATTCACCAGCTGATGGACATTTAGATTGTTTCCAGTTTTTGATTGTTAGAGGAGTAATGCTGCTATAAGCATTCACATACAAGTCTTTGTGTGAACACATATTTTCATTTCTCTTGCGTATAAATGTGTATCTTTTAATGAAAAATGTAATACATGTTGGGCCGGCCAAGTGGTGCGTTGGTTAAGAGCTGGCTTGGGACGCCAGCTCTGAGCAGCAGGGCCCTGGTTCGGATCCCACATGAGGGCCAGTGACACTGCCCTCTACAGCTAACATGGTGAGCAACAGCTCGACCTGGAGCTGGGCCTCCGTGAGTCGCCGGCGACAGCATAGGCTGCAGCCCCTGCTGCAGTGGGCTGCCATGGGCTACCATGTGTGGCCAGCAGCCAGCGTGAGCTGCCAAGAGCCGCCGTGAATGGCCGTCCAGAGGCCGGCGACCGATCTGCCTCACCCGGGAAGAGCGCAATGATAATACCAACATGGGCCAGTGAAGCGACGTCCTCCACAACTAGACTGAAGAACAAAAGGACAGCAACTTCGTCTGTTCCCCTTCCCCTGATTCCCCCAATGCTGTTCCCCTCCCCCAATTCCCCAATAAAATCTTAAAAAAAAAAAAGTAATACATGCTTGTTCTGAAAAATGTTTGATATACAGAAGTATAAAATTTGGTAAATCAGTCACTATCCTAATTACGCTTCCCAGAGGTGGTGATAGTAGTAATAATAGTTATCATTTTCTGAGTGTTCTGAGCATTGGCCATATGCCAGGCACTATGCACTATGCTGCCATGTATACATATTTATATAGCAGCAATTTAATTGAAATATATATATGAAATAATCCTTTGAAGTCGATACTGTTTTTCCCGTTTTGTGTATTAGGAAATGAAGTTTGAGGATTAAATGTAAAGTCACAATTCTGGGAAGCAGCAGAGCCAAAATTTGAACTTGGGCAGTCTGGTGGTATGTTCTTCCACACTTTCCAAAATATACTTTAAAAAAAAAAAAGTATATACTTATTTTTATTCTATAGCTTGTTTTCTTTCTTCCCCACTTAATTTGTCTTAGAGATTGTTTCGTGGTAGGATTTATTCATCTTTTATTTTATGATAGTTACATGAATGGATATGTCAGGATTTATTTAATTCATATTTTTTTAGTGGATGTTAGATTGCTTTTATTCTCTATTGTGAACAGGGCTGAAGCAAATATACTTGTATAATACTTTGCTTACTTGTGGTGTTACTTTGAAGCACAAAATCCTAGGAGTGGAATTACCAAGTGAGAGGGTTTTTACATTTAGATCTTGGTGTTTTTAAATCCCCTCCACCTCCCATGTGTGCACGCTCATACCCTCATACTCACACACACACACACTGAAAGATTATGAACGCCCCTAACCCCCAACTCCCTCACCTCTGCGATCAGGATGTAAGGAGCCTATTTTTTCACCCTCATCAATGCTTCATTATCTCTGTAATGTAGGTTTTTATATCAATCATATAAATATTTTGGAGGAAGTTAACACATCAGAGAGTGGTAGTGGTGAGTAGCTGGGAAATTCAGTAGTTTCCAGCTTTTGACAGGTAAGGATTTCACATTTATCTGGGCTCTCAAGAGCTGCAATATTGGAGTAACCCAAACTGTAGTTCAGATTAATTTAGGACGTCTCACGTGGCTGATGATGGAAAACCCTGAGACATTTCAGCCACAGTTGTTTCCGTTTTCTTCAGCCTGTACCCTACCTCTCTGGCCAGCTGGTTACCTTTCACCGCAACAGTATCCCTGCCTTGCGCTCAACTCGATTTAAAGTGAAGTCGAGAAGAGGGAAAACTAGAGCTTGGACATCTGTGATAAGTGTGTTTGCTCTCTCCATTCTTTCCTTAAACAAAAATGGCCAAAGTGAGGCCAACAGCCCAGGGCTACCCCCAGGGTAAGGCTCCAGCCATCTCTGTTGCCTGCAGGACCCAAGGTTGGCATGGTCTCTGAAGCCAATATAGCGCTATATACACCAGTTTAAAGGGAGTTTAAATTTTTTTCATGGTGCCAGCAAAGGAATCAAGGACACGAGTGTTTGATGTTGCTAGTTGTTAGTTGTGAATGAGCCCCAGTTGCACTGCAGGATCCAGGGCCTGCCACAGCGCCAGGATCTTGGGAACCCTGGTTAGCACTGCTCTGTGGATTTTGCCTTTGTCTTCTGACCATCCCTTTCCTCTCCACTCCCCATGCTTGGTGTCTTCATCCTGAGGCCCTGTTAGTCTGTAGGATGCTGCCCTCTGCTGGTGGACTGTATGACACTCACAGCAGTTTGGGTGGGCCTGATCACTAGGGGAACTCACAGGGCCGTGTGGAGCCAGTCATAAAGCTTTCCATGGTCTCCGACTTCATGAACCAGCCCTAAGACTTTTTTGCTATGAAAGGAATTGAGCAGGCATTAGAAAATATACAAGAGTTTCATTGAAACTTTATCTATAGTGGCATAAGAATAAAACCTAGGTATCCAGCACATGGGCTTGTGCTTGCAGCTCCAAAAACTTGGCTATGTAAAAGATAACATAGAAGAATGAAAATACTTATCAAAGTCAAAAACCAGGCAGAGAATGCCAATTGCAGCCATGGGAAATATTTCTTATGGAGGATAATGGCTAATCAGAAATCCTCAAAACTAGTTGTCAAAGCTGGGATGATTTCCTTTGACGTTGCATTAATACTGCTAATAAAACAGTATGCCCGTACAGTTCTTTAGTATTGTTATATTCTGTCTTTTCTCCTGAAACAAATACTTGACGTTTGAGTGGCTGCTACAAACATTTCTGTGATGCGTGGCCCTCCTTCAGACCTGATTTTCTAGGACAGTAAGATGGCGCCTTAGGTAGCAGCTGACTGAAACAGGCACCCCAGCTGTTACAAGAACTTCCTACGCAGCCTTTTCACCTATGGTGTCTTTTATAATAGAGGAGGCCAGATAGAATGTAGAACTTACTTTGTGTGATTTGACAAGGGCCTGACTTGCGTCCCTGGTGGGGGTGTGTACCTCAAATGATGCCCAGTGGGATAGTGACAGCCTACAGGTTATCTGATGTTCCTGAGCATTTTCTTTTTGTAAAGAGCCTTGAGGAGGGAAAGGAGCCTTTCAAAAAACCAAAACTTGTGTTTTCTAAAACTAAGTACATCATTATACAACATTTGGATGGGAATAAAAAGTATTGACTCATATGTCTGAGTCCTTTTCACTTAACAAGTAAGTTACTCGGTTTTCAAAAGGGCCAGGACTAGAGTGAGGCAGTGAGATACCTAAAGTGCAAAATTTAAGACAACAGCCGCTCATGGGTTCATGTAAGTGCAGGATCAGCCCTGTTTCTCAAACAGTCCCTGAGTACCTACTGTGTCAGGCTCTGTGCCCAGCTCTGGGGAAACATTATTCCTGGTGTTCATTACCCTTTCTCACACCAAGCCTGGACCTGGAGCCTAGGACCCCTGGACTCTGGAGGCTGCTGTCTGTTCGAACAGGCTTTGATCAACCACTTGGCTTTCAGCTGTGGGTTTAACATGAGGGAAAGTAGCCCACTAGTGAGTTAATCCTTAAAAGTGTGTTTTGCACATGAGATAGTCTGAGCGATTTGTGAAACCAACAGATTGTTTATGCATTTCTCTCAAAATCACTGCCAGCATGTGCTACCTACCTACCTACCTCCCAACCTCCCAACCCCTACCCCAAGGATGTACTTTGCTGCCCTTCATTCCATTTTCATAAGTATCTTAACATCAGGAGAAATGCCTGCATTGTTGCACTAGAAATTCTGTCCAAATTGTTGTGTGTGTGTGGTGGGGTGGAGGAAGAAGGGGTTAGGAAAGGCCCGTGCAGGTGACCAGGAATGGATTGCCTGCCTGTTACTACTGCTTGACACCACTTTAGGCACTTAGAAATGGAGACAGGGGATTGGCTGAATGATTGACAGACTAAAATCCAGAATGAGTCTTGCAAAGTGACCAGGAAAGGCCTAAAGAGTCTGTTTTCTTATCTCCTTAATCATTTCTCCACTCTTGCCTTTTCCTATATTGATGAACATTTGAGTTTCTTTTGGCTTTTAAAAATTGTAACATGTTCCATTTTAGTAATCATATATATACATACATACATACAGTGTCAGAAAAATGAACACACATTTTAAAAAAGAAAAAAACTGTATTAAAATTGTAATACTCAATATATAGCAATAACCAAACATGAATACAAGTCATGTTTGACTTCTGAAATTAACAAGAAGCGCAATTTTAATACAGTTATTTCCTTTCTTAAAATGTGTATATATTTTTTTGGCATCGGCTGTATATCTTTGTGAACATGTGTGAGTATTTCTGTGACATAGTGTAGTAAAAGTGGGATCCTTGGGTCAAAGAGTATGCACAGTTTAATTGTTGATAGATATTGTAAGCTGTATTCAAGCTGTGTATCAACCACCAGCATTGTATAAACATATCCATTTTCTCAAACCTTTCCAACACTGAAATATTCTCAGCATTCTAAATTTTTCGCCAATTTGTTGGATGAGAAATGGTGCATAACAGTTGCTTTAATTTGAGTTATTAGTAGCGACCTTTTCATTATTCATACTATTATATAATCATATTGGGGCATCTTTGTTTGGTCATATTTTTTGCTCATTGGAGAGTTTACTTGTCTTTTTCTTACTTATTTGTAGGATTTCTTTATGTTTATGTGTGTGTGTGTGTGTGTGTGTGTGTGCGCGCGCGCACGCGTGCGTGTGCGTGTGTCTGGTTGTCTTTGCCTTTCAGAAATTATACATTTATATAAATGCAAATATGATCATCTTTTCCTTAATATGTGTGGGTTTTATGCATAGAAAGACTTTTCCTTTCCCATAGTAAAAAAATATATATAGTTTCCTATTTTTTATTACAATACTTTTCCAGTTCAATTTTGTGTGTGTGATTAGTTCTTTTATAGCTCATGAAATTTGTTTCATAAGCTGTCAACAAATTTTATAGCCCAAAAAAAAGATTGAAATTCTAATTCAGAAAGATAATAAAAACCAAAGAAGTATGCCCTTTTACTGATGATCACTCTTGGATTATGTACTGGGACCAGGCTGTCCTCCTCCCACCTCTGCCCTAATTATATTTGTCCTTTTCTTAACTGTCTTTTTAAAGAAGTACCTGTTTCTACTAAAAATAACAAGATAGCACTTAGGTTTAGAAAGTGTTTCTGTACACATTCTAATTTGTTCCTCAGAACACACCTCGGTTAGGACAGTGGGTGTAATGATCCCCATTTACAGGTGAAGAAATTAGGATTATATAAGTAATAAGTGACAAAAGTTTTCTGATTTCAGTTATTCTAGCTGTAGCTCTTTTTAGTTATCTGGATTCCAAGAACATTTGCGTATTGACCTTTAATCATTCTATTGTTCATCTCTTAAAACAAAAGATTTGTGGTTCTGCATCTGCTCACAGAGTTTACATCCTCCTAAAAAAAATAAAACAAAATAAATAAAACTTACTATGTTTCCCACGTGTTCGTTAGGTGCTTTGTGGGGGTACAGAGAGAGTTCGAAGGCTGAGATAACTAGAATTTAATGAAATGGGGCTTTCCTGAAGTTGAAAGAAATATTATGTTGCTGTTTCTTTGATAGCCTTTTACAGATTCCAGTGTGTGGCCTCTGTAGAATTCACCATATCTACACTTAGAATTTTAAAGGAGCTGAATGGATCTTTTAACAGACCAGGATTTCACCACCAGTTCCTTTCTCCCACTCTTGAACACCAAATATACGCTTTTCACATCCGCCTCTCAGAGGTCTCTCATGTCATTATTATTTTGCTGAGTGCTGATTTTCAAATCTTTGTGACTCTTGTAGTGAAGCTTACTGTAAAAAGCACCCTACCCATTTTCTTCTTGTTTAATTTCTCTTTTTAATAGGATCATTAAAGTAATGGCACCACATTCTATGCAATACCTTAGCCTGGAAATTTAGCAGTTTTCTTTTTATGCATTCACCTGAGAATTCTGTGTTCCATTTTGAAGGATTTAAGCTCTCCAACTTCGTATTAACCTGATCTGAACAGAGATGTTCAGTGGAATCCAAATATCTTATTTGTGTGAAAAGTGAACTTCACCAGGACTGAGTAAACATCACTAAAATTGCAACACCAGATTTTGAATCCATAATTAAGTTATTAGAACCAAAAGGGCAAGATTAGGAAGAGCCGTTTTTCAGGAATTGCCTAAATGCATTTGAGTATCTCTTGAAAAGAAGACACGCTGAATGGGAAGGTCTGTTCTGGGCAGAGTTGTAGAGGCTTTAAAAGCATTCAAGAAGAAAGGGAGAATTTCTGATGTGACTAGTGCATTGAAGCAGGGTTATGATGTTGTTATTTTTACAGGCATTTCTGTGCTAAGCTAACCTGCAAAGGGGACTTCTGCTTATCGAGGTGGGTTTTGTCTGTTAAGATGAGCCTGAGGCAAAGTTTAACTTTAGGATCTACTCTCTCAACCTGTTGGACTTGCCTCTTTGGCTTCTGCTGATTTTATCCCTCTCTCATCCCACAAACTAACCTCCACCACCGGTTTTGGGTTCTATCCTTTATGGATTGAATGTGGCAGGTAGCCCATCTTAGAAAACAATCAGCGCTTTTGGCCAATACCTGAGGGCTAGGTGTTGGGGACAAGAGTACTAATCAGGATCTTCAGGAGGTAAATTCTCTAATCTTGCAAGTTTCCCACTCTGGCTGGTGAGAACAAGAACTATTCCCTGACCCTGGGTGAGCCCTGAAAATCATTTCCTCTATTCCTTTTCGGTGGTTCTTTTTCCAGGCTCGTGAGGTTTTCTCCCACACACACACTTAGCCGTCCTCAGTGAAGATTCAAGAGAACGGTATTGTACAATGGTCTACAGAAAAAACTGGATGTGCGTCTTGTCTCCGTATTTCCCTGCCCCACCCAGGCAGTACTGTGCTAAGAGAAATTCCCTGCAGTACAACAGATATCGACATGCCTAAGGTAACTGGTGCCATTCATCACTCCACTGCCCTTTTCCCAGGTGTGGAAACTGTATCATGAGACCCCAGGAAGAATTTCCTATTATGTACTTGGAGATCTTTTGAATTTGATGGCTGTTTGAGGTATTTAATATACCTTTATCCCCTTCTTCCTTTTGAGAACTTCAGAGGGTGCCAAAAAATTCATACACATTTGAAGAAAGGAAAAAACTATTAAAATTGTAATACTCAATATATACTGATAAGAAAAGATGAATACAAGTCATGTGCATACATTTTTTTTTTAGCGCCCCCGGTATTAATTGAAACCTCTATGCCTAGACCTTTGCTAACCTGTTGGAATATACTAATGAATGAAACAAACCCAAGACAGGTTGGCCTTCGTGAAGATTATGTCTGATGGAGGAGAAGAAGATTCTACAAGTCTTTTTTTTTTTAGCTGAGCCATCCTGCTACCTGTTGGTAGCTCAGCGGCTGCTCAGCTCTGGCTGGACTCGAACCACTGTTGCTCAGAGCTCAAACTCTTGAGCGAGCTCTTAACCAACTGAGCCACTCGGCCGGCCATCTACAAGTCATTTTGATACATGATAATAAGTCTAAATTTCAGTAAATGTGCTATGAGAAGTAATGTATTATAAGATCAAGGACAGCTGTTTTGAGAAAGTAGTTTTTAAACTAAAACAGGAAGGATAGGTGGGAGTTAGAAGTTATCCAGGCATTGGAGGATGGGGGGAGGGGCGGTTAACAGGGTGCTATCAAGAATAGGGAGGTGGCATTTTCCAAGCAGAGAGGACAGCCCATAAAAAATGGTTCAGAAAGAGCATGGCAAATTAGATCAGTCAGTCAGTCATCTATCAATGGAATACTTTGCTGCTGTTAAATATAATCTTTACAAATAATTATATAATACATATTTAATATATATTATGCAATATATACATAATGTGCATATATTAGAAATTATATAATCTGTAAATCTTTAAATATTTATTAACATTGGCAAATATGCTTAGTGAAAGGAAACTATGTGTAATACGTTCAAAGTTTGTAAAATAAGAAAGAAAAGTATATATACACACAAAGAAAAAAAGATGGCAAGAAGTACACCAAAATGTAACTAATATTACTTGTGGTTCTATTTAGTTAGTGGGATGAAAGTGTTTTTCTTCTTTATATTTTTTGGTTTTCTGGGTGTTTTCCCCTACTGAGCATATATTACTTTATGAGAAAAGAAACATTGTTCTGAATAATATCAACTACACATTTGAGAATTTACTGTATGACAGGCATTGTGTTGAACTATTTTCATAAGATTCTCTCAGTTCTCACAGATTCTGTGGGGTAGGTACTGTTAACCCATTTTATAGATGAGGAACTTAAGACCAAAGTTTTGCAATTTGCCTGAAGTTACATAGCTAGGAAAAGCAGCATCTAAAATTTGAATCTAGGTTTTAACACCCAGGACTCGTTTGCTTACCTTCTTTATTTTTCTATAAAAGAAAAAGAAATAGTCGTGTGCATGAGAGAATGGTGGTTGAGTCCCGGCTCCAAGTTGTCCTGGAACAGCGTAGACGGTCTGTTGTCCTGGGTTTTGGATATGTATCTCAGCCTCTGAGATCTGTTCCCTTTACTCAACATGTTTTAAAGGTCAAGCTGGTCAAAATCTGAGTTCCAAAGCCCAGGATTGGATCATGTTTTAGGATTTACCAGAGGGGTAGAGAAGATGAGTGAATATACAGAGAGACAGCAGGTACAAGGAGAGCAGCAGGGAAGCAGTGCCCCCTTTCCTTAACCTGCCAAGCAGTCATAGGTTGACCCTATTGATAGGAGGATGCCCAAGGCTTTCAGGGTTAGACAGGCTGCCAGTGGAAGAGGGAGGGTGCAAACCTAACGGTCCTGGAGTTTCCTAAATTCTGTTACTGACATGTGAGCATAGCATTGTGTCATCTTGTTAAAGATAATTTTAGTTACTTTGATCTGTATACTTACTCTCATTTAATCAATAACAATGTGGAGTAACTGTTCCCATTTAACAGATATGGAAGCTGGGAGCTCAGAGAATTGACAGCGCCTTGCCCAAATTGACAAAATCTAGTGCAAGTTGTGTAGTTGATATTTGATTCCAAATCTGTCTAATACAAAGCATGTAATTTCAGGCTGCCTCTTATTTTAGTTAGCTATTTCTGTAGAATTACAGATTCCTTGGAGGCATAGGTAGGCCTATAAAAATAAAGTAATCAGGGCCGGCTGAGTGGCGCGTTGGTTAAGAGCTGGCTTGGGACGCCAAAGGGCCCCGGTTCGGATCCCACATATGAGGGCCAGTGACACTGCCCTCCACAGCTAAGATGATGAACAACAGCTCAACCTGGAACTGGGCTGCCGAGAGTCACCAGCGACGGCGTAGGCTGCAGCCCCTGTTGCAGTGGGTTGCCATGGGCTACCGTGTGGAGCCAGCAGCCAGCGTGAGCAGCCCTCAGGCCACCATGAGCGGCNGGCGCGTTGGTTAAGAGCTGGCTTGGGACGCCAAAGGGCCCCGGTTCGGATCCCACATATGAGGGCCAGTGACACTGCCCTCCACAGCTAACATGCTGAACAACAGCTCAACCTGGAGCTGGGCTGCCATGAGTCGCAGGCAACGGCGTAGGCTGCAGCCCCTGCTGCAGTGGGTTGACATGGGCTACCGTGTGTAGCCAGCAGCCAGTGTGAGCGGCCGTCCAAAAGCCAGTGACTGATCTGCCTCGCCCGGTAAAAGCGCAATGATGGTGCCAACTTGGGCCAGTGAAGCGACGTCCTCCACAACTAGACTGAAGAACAAAAGGACAGCAACTTGTTTGTTCCCATTCCCCCAATTCCCCAGCGCTGTTCCCATCCCCCAGTTCCCAAATAAATAAAATTTTTAAAAAATCATCAAACATGAACCAGGTACCCATCTTATGCTAGGTTCAGTGGTAGGTGCCAGGAATACAGAGAGGAGTCAGATCTCATCCCTGTTGGAATACTCATAGACCCTTGGGCACACAAAGGTAGGAAACTGGAGAGATTCACAGGATTGGAACCTTTCAGGTAGGGAAGAATTGGAGAATATTTTTTTGGAAGATGTAATGTCTTAATTAGCTGAGAATTAAATAACTCATGGAAACTAGCCCAGGAGAAGGAACAGTACATGCAAAAGCACATTTGGGAAACTGCAAATAGGGCTGTTTTTTGAGAGCATTGGAATTATGAGAAGGGAGAATGGAGAGGTTGACAAGGGGCTCAGTCGAGAAGGCCCTTGTAAGGTTGGGAAGGTGCTTTATTCTGAAAGGAATGACAAATTTAAAGTGTCATGTTTTCATTTGAGTTTTAGAAAGCAGCCAGACTGGAGAATGGATGGGGAGGGAGGCTGGAGGGTGGGCAGAGCCAGGGATGGAGAATAGACATGTAGAAAATACATACCGATAAGGAAGCTCTTGAGAGATAATGGTGACCCAGAATAGTAGAGTTGAAAATGAATACATGAATTCAGGAAGATTTGTTCGTTTTACCTTATATAATTAGAATTTATACATGCACAAAAATACATAAAATAGTATAATGAACAGATGTACCCAGTCCCAGTAACCATCATCCAGTGGGTAATCCTGTCCTACCCATACCTCCACCCACTTCCTCCTCTTTCCTGTTATTTTGAAGCAAATCTCAGGTGTCATACCATTTCATTCATTAACATTCCAACATGTATCTCTAAAAGATTTTTTTTTTTTTTTTAGCTGAGCCATCCTGCCACTTGTTAGCAGTTCAGCGGCAGTTCAGTTCGGGCTGGGAATCAAATTGGCGACCCTGTTGCTCAGAGCTCGCACTCTTGAGCGAGCTCTTAACCAACTGAGCCACTTGGCCGGCCCTAAAAGATTTTTTTTATCTATAGATTGTTCCTCCATCTTTTTTTTTTTCTTCTAATTTACAAGATTAGGTGATGTGTCTTGTTGAATGGACGACAGCCCAGGTTTTGCTGATTGCATCCTTGTAATGTAGCTGAAAGTGTAGCTGAACACTGTAGTTCTTTTATTTTAGTGGTTGGATCGAGAAGCTTGAACACTTTCACATTCAACCTTTTTAGCAAGACTACTTCACGTGGGGGTGTTGAGTTCTTCCATCAGAAGATATGTACTACCTTGTTCTCCTTTTTTTTGTTGTTGATGGTCAATATCTAGAATCCATTATTTCATAGTAATATTCTAATTCCAGAATTTCTTTGTTCATTTCTTATCTAGAATGCTTCTATAAAGAAATTTTCCCATTGCTGTTTGTTACTCTGTGGTATATTTCATCTAGGAAAGGCAGGATAAATACTCAATTCTTTTTCTTTATTTAATAATTTTTCTGTTGGATCCATAGCATCTTTCAGTGGTGAGAAATTAACTTTTTTAGAGTTATTAACTCATGGATTTAAATATTTGTGTTTCAGTTCATTGTAGTTTTTTTTTTTTTTTTTAAGTATACTCAAATTGTCCCATCTTTGGTTAGAGAGTGGCTGGTTCAGCAGCTTTTGAGGAGATTAAAAAAAATAAGAATAATGACAGTTGAATGTGGGCGAGAAAGGAGTCATGGAAAAAGTCCCAAGTTTTTGGCTTGGGTGGTTGAGACCATGCACTGAAACAGGGAGCCCAGAAAGAGCTCGGATTTAAAGGGAGGACATGTCTGGACATGTCTTAGGTGCTTAGGATAGAACCATCTAAATGGAGATGCCCAGGAGGCAGCGGGATATCAAGATGTGAGACTCAGGGGAGCAATTCATGACGCCAGACCCAGCTATGTGTAATTGACTCAGATTGGGTTTATGTGTGTTATATTTTGTTTGGTAAAAATCAATCCCTTTGCCAACTGAAGCCACCTTCTACCCCAGAGAAAGATGATTAAGCCCCGGTTGACTTCTCTTTTCTTGTGCCTATCTTTAGAGAGTCAGGTTCAATCACTAGTAGAATAAGGACTGAGTTGGTTGCAGGTAGGATTGCCACTTGGCCGGTTTACAACCGGCCCTGTTGGTTTTCAGATTTATTACACCCAATCCCTCAATTAGAGGAGAGTCTTGTGTATGCGTAGGATTTACTAGAATTGGAATTAAGGCTGTGTGAACTGGTTTTGGCTTTGCAGGCATGGCCCAGAGCAATCTTTGTGAATATTTGTGCTCCTTAAAGATTTTCTTTCCCTCTCCCATGTTCCTACTCTCTGATGCAACTCCCTTCCTTTCTTTCGTCCTTTCTCTAGTCAACAGATATTCATTGAGTGCCTGCTTTGTGTCACGCACGGGGGATACAGTGGTGAACAAGAATAGGGGCAAAGCTCTGCCTTCGTGCAGCTTGGAATCTAGTGGGAGATATGCGAGTAGACAAGTATGTTAATCAGAAGATCACCAGCAGCATGATTCCACACTAATGCAGGAACTCAGCAAATATGCCATATTGGTCAGAAGTGTTTTACTTCCAGTGGTGGGCCTTCATATTGGAAGATTCAGTATCAGACAGGTTTACAAATCAGAAAAATGTATATGAAACAAAGGGCCTGACACATAAAGGACTCTGAAGCAGAGTTTGTCTAGGGGGGAAAAAACCTCCTCTGAAGTAAGATGAAAAAGTTAGAAAATGTGAAATGAAGCAGAATATGAATGTGCCATTAAGTTTAATAAAAAAGAACTGCACACCACACACACACACACACACACACACACACACACACACACACACACACACCCCACTACTAACACCACCACCACCACCACCCCCAATACCCCCACCACCCCAAGAGCCTTCTAATTGCTTTAGCATATTATACATGCCTACTATATCCTAAACCTAAGGCTGGACCCTGGGAATACCAAGGCTTGACACTTTGAGGATACATTCAGATTAATAAAGGAGATAGAACTGTAAAAAAAATACTAGGTGATATGTATTGTCATGGTATATTTTAGGGATCCAGGCAGCATGGAAGAATGGTGTGATTTGACTCTTGTCTGATTTAAGGGCTAGGAGGATGGAGTCTTAGAATACCTCATAGTGGAGGTGATGTTTAAATTGAGTCCAGAAAGATGAGTAAGTGGTAGTGAAAACTATAAGGAAGTAGTGAGAAGAGTTATTCCAGGCAGATGAACACTTACTTGCACTACAAGTGGGTCGATATACCTTGAGTGATGGGTGCTTATGGGAGTCGTGGTAAAGGGTGCCGGAGAGATCAGCATGACTTGGGGTGTGGACCTTTATACTGTAGGTGCCTGGGAGCCATTGACTGGGTGCAGTGAGATCTCACCACAGTTACTGGAGGTTTCGTCTTGCAGGCCTTTGCCCAGCATTCTCACACAGAACTGAGTTACTTGTAAGCAGAAGCCTCTTCCTGTATCATCTGATTTTTTTTTTTCTCTATGTCAGGCGGGTGGATAGATAGCAAATGAAACAACTTGAGAAGTCAGAACTGAGGGCGGTTTATGTGCAAATTACTGGTCTTCCTTTTTAGGGGCACCAAAAGAGAAAGGCTCTGTCCATTTGCCCTGCCCACAAGTCTTGCCTTCTACCACTTAGATCTTTTTTTACTTCATTTACACATGTTGCTTAACAGCAGTTTGAGATGTTGCTGTATTTAGAGCTACAGTATTTATTTGCATTAATCTCCATGCCAATCTGGGTCTTAATTGTGAAGAAGTTAAACAGGCCGGGGTGTCATATGGGATAAGTTCCAACTTGTTCAGACCTCTCAGGAGATAGGGTGGTTGCCTGCATTTCTGTTTGTATACTGTATATCTGGTTCTTTTATTTTTCTTTTCATTCAAAAGGCACTGACTTATTTATACTATAATCTGTTCTTGATTGTAATACTTTAAAAACTCATGCACAAAATCTTTACTGGGAAATTTATGGAGTTTTTTTTTAATGGAAGGGGAGCTTACTCTTTCCAGGTTCTTCAATTTGTGGGTGGGAAACTCATCCATTTAAATACCATAACCATATTTAAATTTCCTTGGTTGTCTCAAAAATGCCTTTTTACAGTTGATCTGTTCAAATTAGGATCCAAATAAGGTACATACATTTCATTTCATTTCATTATTATATATGTCTGTTAAATCACACCCTGTAGTCTTTTCTTCCATAGCCAATCATGCTACTCTTTCACATACAGATTTAATTTCTGACTTTATAGCATAGGCATTAAAGTTCCGCTCAAATGCATTGCACGCTCTGTGGCATCCCACTCCAGGCTAAGGGAGTGTTCCTTCCTCTGTTTCCCTTAGTACCCGCCTGTTACAGCACTCATAATAGCACATGTCAGTTATCTGTTTAGTGTGTCTGTACTACGTATGGGTTGGTGTGAAGTGGAAAGGTAGCAGATAGTGAGCACCTCTAGGGCAAGGATCCCAGAATAGTCATTTTTGTCACCTCAGCCAACATAGTGCCAAGCTCATAGGAGACACTTGGTGAATGTAGAATTGGATTAAAAAAACAACAACCCTGGTTTCTGGAATATTTTCAGTTTAAAACACTGCGTTGTTTTTTGTTTCCTGAACTATGAATTCCCCTTTCCAACTCTAGGAATAGAAGGCAAAGCTGGAAATCATATCTAGGTACATTCTTTGTTACTTCTGTTCTTTTCTGCACTTAGGAGGTTTGCTTGTTAGTCCCATAGATAATGTGGACCTCATTTGGCTGTGTTTTTTTATTATTCCTGTTTAGTCCTTGCCACAGGGAGTGTCTGTATCAAAGATCTGACAGATAAGAACCAGAGACCTTGGACTTTTATTTTTGTGGTTTGCAAGGTTAGGAAGGAATTTAAAATATTTTCTGCGTATTTCTGGGTTTCCAAAATGGATAGAGGTTCTCTAACTAGTATTCCTCCATCAGTGGTAAAATAGCTTTCACTTTGCTTCAGACTTTCACTGAAACTTCTTAAAAACAAACAAGGTTTAATTGATTCCAGTGATTGTATGGCCGCTAGAATTGCTACCTTTTGTTTTACATTGAAGAATTAAGCATATTACATCTTGACACCCCCATTTAGTGTCAAAATCTGCAGTCTTTTTTGAAAGCTGCCATTTAAATAAATATGAGCAAACAGATGGGAAATGATGTTGAATAGTAACATTTGAAAAGAGGCTCTTTTTTCTGTCTGGGATATGTGGTGTAATGAAAGAAATGAGGAACTAGGATATTTATTTTTTCCTCAGTTGGTCTGATGCCTCCTGCCTCTTCCTTTCTTTGGGATTTGGTTTCCCCTGTCTTTCAACTAAAAGTGGAACAAGTGTCTTGCAAGGTTAACTAAGGTTTTGCCATTGATCATTTGGACTCAAATTTTGAATCCTGTTAGACATGCAGTATGCAAATGCTGCAGATGTTGGTTGGATGTTGAATTTAGTTCATCTACTTTTTTCTACATTGCAAAGCTAATATTAGCAAGTAGAAAATGTTGCTGATTTCTTCTTTTCTCCTCTCCCTACTCATAAATCCCAGGAATGCTTTAACCTTTTTAAATGATTTTTTTCTTCTGCAGTCCTTCACAATCTTCCTAGGAACCCCAGTTAGGATTTAGTGTTGTCTTTTGTGTTCACGTGGTCAATGAGGTGCGTGTTCATGTTCTCTTCCCCTGTCCTCTCAATAGAAACTATAAAGGGCTCTCAAAAAACTGCTGGGCTGAGGATGCTGAAGAAATATGACTGTATACAAAGAAAAGACTTACCGTTCTTCAACTACGTTAAAGATTTGTCCTCAGATGGGTACATCAAGGATTATTACTAAGACCCATCCTTAAAGATCAAGGGCTCTGCTACAGTCATGGTACCAGGAGCCAGACGAATAGCTCCCCATTTCATCTCCTCCAAAGATTGGCTCCATAAAGCACGGAATCTTACTGTACCTCTGTTGTGTGCAGGAACCGAGGTCAGGTAAACGTGTATCCTTTAGGGAGACAGAGAGCTGCCTTTTGAATGAATGTTCCCAGTTTAATAACTTTCTCCTGATGGACTTTCCCCTTGTTCAGCTTTCCCCCTTGTTCTATTTATAGTTGCTTTACTAAAATTATAAGAGCTACATTCAGCTCCACAAGGACTGAGAAGAAAAATATTAATCTCTGGACTAGGTGGGAGTGGGGTAGGAAAGCTGGTTGATGTGTTTGTGTTTGGGGTGAGGTGTGTGGTGTGTGGTGGCAGTGGCAGAACATTTATTTTTAGGCAGATAAATTAGAGCCTTTTCTCCTCCTCTAAATCACTTTCCCTTTGGGCCCTTACTCTAAGATGACCCTAATGTTCTCTATTGGCTGGAAAAGCCCTCTAATAACAGTGGTAGCAATATTTGCCATTCAATTATATGGCTGCCAAGTGACAGATTCCACTCCTACCCCAAGAAGTGTGTCCTTTTTTTCTGCAACACTGCTGTAAAATGTGCCTGGCCTTTAAGTTATTCCCAAGGCTAGAGAGAAAGGGAGGTTTCATAGCATGAAACACTTTGTACAGCTAAAAAGCATTTATCCCCAGGCATCAGCCTCTCTTTGAGCCATCCCACCATCTCAGTGGAACTTGCCCTCTTATGTGTTCTGATACCTGAATGGATAGCTGGATGTTTGACATCACGTGTTGTTAGCATATGACTCAGATTTGCCAGCCTCTGCAGCAGGCTGTGTCCATGCACACGCGGTGTGTCACACTCGGCCATGTGTTACTGGTATGGTTCACGAATCATGGAGACATAGCGTAACCATTGCTTAAGATCTTAGGAGTTTTAAAAGAATGAAGCAGGCTATTACTTAAAGATTTAAGAATTTGGCTGGAGGCAGGGGTTGGAATTTGTGATCTGTGCGTTCTAAAAGGATTTTGCAGCCTCAGACTGTAGTGTATATAACTTAATTTCAGACTCGTGTCTATAACCAGAGCATGGAATGAAGGGCCAGAGTTAAAGTGAACCCTGCAAATAACTCAGAGCTCCCTGTTCTCCTTTTCTCAGAAGAATTTGCCTTGTCATTGTTTATTACAATGACAAAAAGCAGGGAATCCCACTCCTCCCCCCACTGCAAACACATGCATAACCTGGAGTTTTTGTTTTGTGTTTTCCTTGTGCCAAAGGTTTCGACTCTAAATTTCTAATTCAGAATACAGTGTAGAATAGCTCTTAAAAGAAACAAAGGGAGGGAAAACCCCTGCGTATTAGAACTCTTTTAAATTAAATGCAAGCCAGGTCTTTGTAAAATGTTCCCTTTTAATTTTAGAATCTCAGCCTAAAGAAGACCAGGGGAGTATTTCCCGTTAAATAGTCTCATTATAGTTTTCAGAGAGACGTGCTAGGCATGTATTGTTAACTAGAGAAAATAAGTCTATCAGTTCCACTTAGATAACCTTTGGTAATAAACGAACTCCATACACGTTGTGACCTTAGCGCCTGAACTTTCTAATCACATGACCGGCTTGTAAACTGACCTGTAAGGATGACTGTCGTAGTCCCGGCTAAGAGAGAGAAATTGGTCAAGTATCGGAAGGGTGGTCATCAAGCTGGACTTGTCCTGTAATCTCTGCTTCTTCATGGCTGGAATAGAACTTCTCAACAAACTCCAAGAAGCATGAAATGGAGACATGGGAAGGTAAGGAAAACTGTTTAAGTCTGGGACCAGATCGAAGGTTTAGAAATTTTCTTTGAAGGTTTAAAGCAAATAGTAGCCTTCAGGCAGGAGGGAGGCAGTCCACTCCTTTTTTGTGTCTTGGTAGAATTCAGCCAGCAAGTTTTCATGTACATAGCAACTGGCTATAAATGTTTGGAGTAGAGAAAATCGTGGGAAACTAGCGAGTTGATTGTTGTGGTTGATGTTTTTAAGAGAAAGAGCAGAAAAAAGGGAAAACATTGATTTAAATTTTATAGTGACTGGAAAAAATTTTTAACTTTATTTTACCTCACAGTCCTTAGGTAAAGTTTACATTAAAAAAAATTGTTCTGTTTACCTCTCGACAGAATTTGTTTATATTTTAAATTCCTTAATCCAGTTCACCCCCATCTGCCAAAGCCTTATTTAGTACTGTTAATTATAGGTAGTATTGGGGTCATGAGGCCATTGATAAGGCAACCTCATTCCCTTTGGGGAACTTAGGTACTTTGCAGTTTGTGGCATAAGACTAAAGCCATTGCTAATTTCATTTTAAGTGGGTTGTTTTTAAAATGGGTAATATCCTCTCTCTCTCTCTCTCTCTATATATATATATATATATCTCTATCTCTATCTCTCTCATATTAATAGCACCTAGTTAGTGTTGCAATTCGTATATTTGGAGATAGGCTCTGACTTGTGTGAGAAACCCAGTGCCCCACAACGTTATTATTTGGCCCAGGAAAAACATACACAGCTAAAGAAACAGCTAGACGATGAGTCTAAGTGTTAAAGATTTGCTGTGTTTGTTTGCTGTGTTTATAAAATACAGAGTCTTAAAGTTTGGTTTCTTACCGGTAAGCACTGCAGAGTTATAGCCAGAAGACTTTCAGACTCTTTGAGGTAGTTGGTAAATTTCTAGGGCTTTAACCTATGAAATAGCCTGTCCTGGGAAAGTTTCCCAGCCCCTTGCAGCATGGCTAACATCTGCCACAGGCAGCTTTGCAGTTTCATTCTTATTCTGAGGATGCACAGACTAGGGAAGGGGGACCTCCTCTCCTGACTTCTTCTTTTTAGTAACACTCCCTTCTGTGTTCCTTCCCAGCACCTTGTATACCACAACTACCTCATTGGTTTTCATTGTAAATTAATAGGGACAACAAAGTTTGTAGAAATTATCAGTTCTATGCAAGACCTGTTATGTATTTATTTACTTACTTTATCTTGACCAGCTTCCTCTCCTTCCCCCAATAGACACAGAAATTCTTTGTAAACTATTCTGGAAATACTAGCTTTTCCAGAAAGGAGTAGTTTAAGAAGTAAAATTTGCTCTGGATCCATTGGAGCAGGAGTTTAGGGGTAGGCTGAGATGCCAGAGCAGTGGATACATGAGTTGGGAAAGGATAGCGCTGGAGCATTTGGCTTTTTTTTTCAACCAGCTTGAACCTCTTTAGTGATATATAGTCCACAAGTTCTGAAAGAGAAAAAAGGCTTGAACAGAAAGTTCTCCTTCAATGCTTATTTAATTAAGTACTGAAACTTTGATTTTTCTTAGTTGTGCAATGGCAGGAAATAACTTATGGTACTAAAACACAAGGACTTTTATTTAAAAAAGGAGTGAATTTTAAAAATTTTTACCTGAATCTTTCATATAAAATTCTAGCAAAGCAAAATGAATTATTCCAGCTGAAGGAGGTCTTTGGAAGCTTAAAAAGCAAAATCAAACTACTTACAAAAGAGACCAGTGAAAATGCTACTGTAAAAAAGCGTTGCCTGGTTTTAGATATTGGGCCCTTGTCCATTTAAATTAACCTTTGTCACAGCTGGGCATACAAATGTTTTGTTTTAGTTCACAGAGGGTTAACTCTATTCAAGCTTTCACTGTGGCAGGCCTGATCTGTGGAGTCATACAATCTGGTCTTTCAGCCCTGCCAGTCGCTAGGCAGGAAGTCTTATTTCTTAAGCTATCTTTCAGAATGGGGGGTTGGGATTTGGAGAAAGGTGGGGGAAGGGCCTTGGAGCATCTGTAAGGATCAATAACAGAGAGCGAGCCGCGAGAGAGGCCATTGTGCACACTTGAAGATAGATGCAGCCCTGTGCACAGCGCTGCCTGGCAGGACAGACACCTAAATCCAAAACAATGCAGCCGAATGAAGTCCTTGTGACAATCAGGCTGCTCTTAAAGGAGAAAGAATACTTAGCAATGCCCTTTTAATGTGGGGAATATTCTCATGCCTCAGCTTGCTAGGATCAGGCAGTCCCCACTAGAAATAACTCCAAATTGATTTTTAAACGCCTTTTGTCCTCATGCTAATACTGTATTGAATTGGAGAGGGTGATCATTTTGGTCTTAGTCACATGCATGAAAGCATTGAGTAATCTTTTTTCTTCTTTCTTTTTTCCTTCCCGTCTTTTTTATTCTAACATTTGATTTACCCTGTTGGTGTTGGAGGCATCATTAAGGGAATGAAAAAACCAAAATTTGGTTGGGATTTGAGTAACACATGTTTGAAACCCCTCCCCCAACAGCTGGTATTGGCTCTTGAAAGTTCAACTGAACTAAACAGATGCTCTTGGTGTGTTATTTTCAGATCGTTTAAACCAAACTTGCAGCCAAGAAATATACAAAAATCATAGATCTTATTTTAAAATGCACTTAAGTTGTGATGTCACACCACATCTTAATTCCTATTATATGGGTATTAAACAGAGATACCTGAGCTTGGGAAAGTGAGCAATTCCACCAATGAAATTAGGATTTTAAAAGCATTACTAGGTTTGTTGTCTTTTACTCTAGCCTAGATTTTCATTTTTTGAATTTCCCTTTCCCAAGCCCAACTTAACATTCCTGTTTTACTGTATCCTTTTTCAGCAGACTAAGGCAGTAGTTCAGTAGGTACTTTTATGATGCAAATTCTTTATGGCAGTTGGAAAGAGGAATGGAGTCATTGCCGCCTCTCTTCCACTAAACCCCCAAAGTATTGGTGACAACTGATGGTAACAGCTGTGGAAAATGGACTTATAAAGAGCCTTTCATATCCTTCTCCTAATTTGAAATCTTTCAGGAATAAATGCATAAACAAACCCGGGGTCCATACATAATATACACAAATGGAATAAGGGGATGGGATGGAGTAGGGAAAGATCTGCATCTGAAATGAGCCCTACATTTAGTTTATTTTATGCCATTTGAGTTGAGGCCTGACATATTCTTCTGGACAGTTTTGAGGCTCAAGAGAACAAGTAGACACCTCACAAGATCTTGTGGGTATATTTATTTTAATTTAATTTTTTATATTAGTTTCAGATGTACAAAACGATTAGACATTTACACCCCTCACAAAGTGATCCCCCCCTCCCCCAAGTCTCCTACCCCTCAGACATGTGTATAGCTGTTTCATGTGGCTATTTTTAACCCATCTCTAATCTATACCCTTTCTTGGGAAAATGATACAGAAAAAGAATATCTAATTTAATCATCATAAACAGTGCCTCGTTGATACCATTGTTTTGCCTCTCTGATACATTATAATTCTGCATTAATATTTAAACCAAAAGATCAGTTCTTTTAATGGGCATTTTCCAGAGAGATACAAATATTAGTAACAAAACTTGGAAGTTCAGTTTACATTGTATTAAAATAGGGTATGAAACCTACCATGACCCTTTTGAACAATGTGGTCTTTAATGTGCTTTTAGGGGGAGGGCCTAGTGAAGCAAAAGCCATAAAAGTCTTCAGGGTTCAAGATGAGGTTGGGATTTTAGCCCATTGCTTTTGTCATTTTCACACACAAACATCACTGCAATCATGTTTGATTTAGCATCCTTAATACAATGAGGTGGAAGAACAAAAGGATATCTGAGGCACAAGTATGGAAGCCAAACATTCTCCCTTCCCCCCAAATTTCTCAAATCATTCTCTTTTCTCTGTCTTCCCTGGTACTGGGGTTTCTTCTTGAGCCAAGGATATCAGTCCACTTGTAACAATCTTCTTTTTGCATGCCTCAGCAGTTTCCTTAAGAAATTGAAAAATAAGCCACTCTTCAAATATTTTTTTAGACACAAGTTATGTCCCAAAGATTTGCTAAAAACACTATAATTAGGAAAAATGCATCTACTCATATTTCAAGGTTGAGAGTTTGGGGGTGTTCCCAACACACAGCTGTTTTACATATTTTGAAAAGCCCGATAGATGTAAAGGTCATTGCTAACTCTAACTGGGTCTTGATGCTCACACTGTGATCCAGGGACCTTGAATTAATTAGGATGAGAAGCATGGAAGGTCAGAAGTCAACTGGCTGGTGGACTGTGGTGGATTGTCATTGGGGCCAGTCAGAATTCCTGTAGGATTTTTAACCAGTGAAACCAAACCAAACAAAAACAAAAACAAAAAACCCGCTGCTGCTTCCGTGGCCTCTGAGCAGATCCCATGGTCTATATGGTAAGGACTTGTTCCCTGCTGCCCAGATGGCTCATAAAAACTTGGCTTCATCATTGCCTTGCTGCAGGATTCCCAGGGTTGGAGAAAGAGCCTGAGCAGCCCGGCTCTGTCACTTGGTCAAGTCACTTGACCTCTGTGAGCCTCAGTTGCCTCAGATGTACAACAGGGGATAGTAATACCAATCTCTCTCAGGGTTTGCTATAGGAACTAAATAAGAGAACCTCTGTCACAGTGCCCAGCACATGCTTAACATGCCTTGAAATTGAAATGAGTTTTAAAGAGCAGCCAATTTAGGGAGTTAAGAAAAGAGAGGACTTGGGGGTGAGCTTGTGGCTGGTGCTGTTCAGATTCTAAGTAGGAAACTCCTCAAGGAATGCTCCCTTCAGTGGGTAGCAACCAGGGATGGGGCCTTTGGAAATTTAGCCTCAAAAATGCTGTACAGCTAGGGAGGTGAGCTGCCGAGCCTTCTCCTACAAGGAATTGCTGTGCCACTCGTGGACTGATGAAAATAATTAGTAATGAGTGGGTCCCTGCAAAATTTGTGACCTTATCCCTAAGAGACTCTTTTACAATTATGTTGATTACATGAAAAAGAAGAGGGGATGAGCTCTAAGTGAGCACACAGGTTAAATCATAATCAGAAAAAGAAGGAAAGTCAAGTTTTCATATCTCCTTCCATGTGTTTTGGTAGATAAATAGATGCCAAGACAATTGCCATGGCCAGGCTTGATAGCCCTTTCTCAGAAACTTTACCATGAAGTGGTAAAGTTGGGAATACTGGTAGCATGCTAATCATTGCTCAGCCTAACTTTTGAGCTTTCAGTCTTCTGGGGGTTCAGAAGTTATATCAATGGCTCACTCTGATCTCTGTGTATAAAATTATAATTTATGTAGCCAACATTCATTGAGCATTTACTGTGTTCTAAGCCTTGGGAACACAGGTAAATCAGACATAATTCCTTATCTGAACTGCAGCTCTGCTTTTGAATGACAAAGAAAAAATAATTTTAATGTTGCTTAACAGATACTAACTATTCATCACTTAAAACATAAGTTTTTGAGGATAATTGCAGGGAAAGGAGTTACATTTGGCTACCAAAACATTATTTAAAACTGGCAGTGGGATTCGTTTTCACTTTGTTTTCTTTTGTTATTGTTTTTGTTTGGTTTTTTTTACACTGTTTGACAGGCATTTTTTGTTATGGAAGATTGTTTTTTTAATTTTTAAAAAGACTTTTATTAAAAATATAGCTAACATACAATATTATATTAGTTTCAGGGGTACACTGTAGTTATTCAACATTTATATACCTAAAGAAGTGATCACCATGATAAGTCCAGCAACCATCTGACACCTTACCATGTTGTCAAAATATTATTGACTATATTCCCTATGCTGTACATTACATCCCCATGACTTACTTGTTTTATACCTGGAAATTTGGACCTCTTATTCCCCTTCACTTTTGTACTTCTTAATGCCTTCACCTTTTCCACCCTACTCCCAACTCCCTCCAGTCTCTCACTCCAATAAATCTAGTACCCATCTGACAACATACATAGTTATTACAATATTACTGACTATATTCCTTATGCTATACCCAACATCCCCATGACTACTTTTTAACAACCAATTTGTACTTCTTTTTTTTTTTTAATTTTTATTGGGGAATTGGGGGGTGGGAACAGCGCTGGGGAATTGGGGGAAGTGGAACAGACATGTTGCTGTCCTTTTGTTCTTCAGTCTAGTTGTGGAGGACGTCGCTTCACTGGCCCAAGTTGGCACCATCATTGTGCTCTTCCCGGGCGAGGCACATCAGTCACCGGCTTCTGGACGGCTGCTCACTGCGGCTGCTGGCCGCTCACGCTGGCTGCTGGCTACATACGGTAGCCCATGGCAACCCACTGCAGCAGGGGCTGCAGCCTATGCCGTTGCTGGCGACTCACGACAGCCCAACTCCAGATTGAGCTGTTGTTCAGCATCTTAGCTGTAGAGGGCAGTGTCACTGGCCCTCATATGTGGGATCCGAACCGGGGCCCTCTGGCGTCCCAAGCCAGCTCCTAACCAACGCGCCACTCGGCCAGCCCCAATTTGTACTTCTTAATCCCTTCCCCCTTTTTTCATCCACACCCCCAACCCCCTCCCATCTGGCAACTGTCAGAACGTTTTCTGTATCTGAGTTTGTTTCTGTTTTTTGTTGTTGTTGTTTATTTCATTCTTTAGATTCCATATATAGGCGAAATCACATTGCATTTGTCTTTTTCTGTCTTTCACTCCACTCAGCAAAGTATCTTCCAGGTCCTGCCTCCACATCTTGGCCATTGTAAACAATGTCGCAATGAACATGTGGATGCACAGGCTCCCTTGAAGTAGCATTTTAGATTTCTTCAGATAAATACTCAGAAGTGGGATTACTGGATCCTCCTTCGTCTCTTGTTATAGCCTGTGTTTTAAGGTCTATTTTGTCCAGTATAAGTAGTGCTACTCCAGCTTTTTTTTTTTTTTCCATGAAATAACTTTTTCCATCACTTTACTTTCCATCTGTGTGTATCTTTCAACCTGAAGTGAGTCTCTTGTAGGCAGCATATATAAGGGTTTGGTTTCCTTATCCACTCAGGCCTCCTATGCTTTTTAATTGGAGCATCGCTACCCCCCTCCCCACCCCCACCCGCTATCTTAAAGAAGTCCCTCTAACATTCCTTGTAATACTAATACTGGTTTGGTGGTGATAAACTCCTTTAGCTTTTTATTGTATCAGAAGATATTTGTCCTTCAATTTTAAATGGTAGCCTTGCTGAGTAGAGTACTGTTGGTTGTCGGTCCTTGCTTTTCATCACATTGGATATTTTGTGCCAGTTCCTTCTGGCCTGCAAAGTCTCCGCCAAGAAATCATCTGACAATCTTATTGGGGCTCCCCTGTAAGTTACTAGTTGCCTTTCTCTTGCTGCTTTTAGGATTCTCTCTTTGTCTTTAACCTTTGTCATTTTAATTATAATGTGTCTTGGTGTGTGCTTCTTTGGGTTCATCTTGTGTGGGACTTGCTGCACTTCCTGGATTTGTATGTCTATTTCCTTCATCAGGTTAGGAACGTTTTCAGTTACTATTTCTTCAAATAGGTTCTCAATCCCTTGCTTTCTCCCTTTTCCTTCTGGTACCCCTATCATGTGAATATTGTTATGCTGAATATTGTCCCAGAGGTCTCCTAAACTCTCATTTCTTTGGATTCTTTTTTCTTCCAAATTGCTGATTCAATCCTCTGCTTCATCTAGCCTGTGGGGTGATTCCTTCTAGTGCATTCTTCATTTTAGTTATTATATTCTTTACCTCTGACTGGTTTTTCTTTATGGTTTCTATGTCCTTTTTTATGCTTGCTATCTCTTTGTTGAAGTTCTCATTAAGCTCCTTCAGCATTCTTATAACCATTATTTTGAACTCCATCTCTGGTAGGTTGCTTGGCTCTATTTCGTTTAGTTCTTTTTCTGGAGTTTTTTCCTGTTCTTTCACTGGGGACATATTTCATAGTTTCCTCATTTTTGGCTGCTTCTCTGTGTTTGTTTCTATGTATTAGTTAGAGCTGCTATGTCTCCCAGCTTTGGCCGGTGGCCTTAGGTAGTAGGTGTCTTTTGTGCCCTGGCACAGTCTCCCCGGTCACCTGCTCCAGGTGCTCCAGGAGTGTCCCTTGTGTTGGTTGTGTGTGTCCGCCTATTATAGTTGAGCCTTAATTGCTATTGGCACATCATTGGGTGAGATTGACCCTCAGGCTGATTGACTGTGGAGTTTTGCCACGTCCACAGCTTATGAGCTGCTGTGCAGGCCCCACTAAGTGGGATTAGCTCCAGTGGGCTCTGGTGCCTGTTGGGACTGCCCTTTTTGTATGTTGTTTGTGGGGCTAATTGGGTGGTGCTCTGCTGTGGTCTGAAGCCAACCTCCAAGTATGTTGGTTCTGGGGCCTCTTGGGAGGGGTTGTGGTGCAGGCCCAAGTCACTCGCTGCCTGTGACCAGCCGGGGACTACCTGGTGGGTGCTACAGAGTGATCCAGGGTTATTTGTTGCCTGTGCTAAAGGTGCTGGAGGCATGTTGGAGCGGCCATGCTGTGAACAGAGGACAGGTGCCACCAGTACCAGGCCTGGGGTAGCTCTGCGTAAAGACAGGACACCCCAAGGCCTGCTGCCACCTGCCTTTTCCCTTCAGGGTCCGCCACTGATAAAGTCTTCTGTGGTTACACAAGTTGGTTGAGACTGGGTTTCAGGGGTCTCTAGAGTGGGAAGAGTTGTGGTCACCGGGTCAATGTAGACTCTGGTTTGGTGCTAGTGCTGAGCCTGGAGCTACTCAGCAAAAGTCTTAGAGCACACCGAGGCCAGTCGCTGCCCGCATGGGGCCTGTGGACTCCAATAGTTTTCCTAGAAAGAGTGCAGTGTGAGAAAGTGCCTCCAGTGTTGTGTGAGCTGGGTGGGGCGGGGTCGCATTGGAGCTCACCAGGGCAATCAAATTCAGATTTGGCTGTATGGCGGAGGGCTCAACACAGGAAATGTGGTGCCTGCCTGCCAGCTGCACGAGAAGAGCGCCCCACACAGGGAAAATGGTGACAGCCCTCCAGCCCTCGTCTGAAAGCCACACACCTTAGTCTGCCCCCTCCCCCCACTCCTCTTATGCTTCCGACAGCCCCCAAGTTACCATCCCTCCACCGGAACTCAGGGTGAGGGCCTGGGAGTGAGAGAGTCTGCACGGGCCATCTAAGAGGACATCTGGGTTTCCCCGCAGCCTTCCGTCTCACCCAGATAGTTGGAATCCCCACTTTTTCACAGCCATGTGTTATGGGGGTTCCTCTTCCCGGCATCAGTACTCTGGGCTGGGAAGCCTGGTGTGGGGCTGGGTTGCCTCACTCCACCAGGGGGAATTTCCATGGCCAAGATATCCCTCCCGATTCTCAACTGCCACAGAAAGGTTTGGGGTCAGTGCATTTTGTGTCTCCACCCCTCTTACTAGTCTTGATGTGGCTTCTTCTTTATATCCTTATAAAACTTCTGTTCAGCCAGACTTCAGATGGTTCTCCAGGTTGATTGTTCTATAATTTAGTCATAATTTTAATGTGTTCACAGAAGGAAGCATGCACAGTATTTATCTACTCTGATATCTTCAATCTCCTGTCATTGACGCATTTCTTAAAACATTTTTGCTCTTGCAGATATATGGATGCAAAATAAAATATTCAAATATTTTTCTGAACATAGTAAAATTAGAGCCCTGGATTGCAGTTGGCAAAGGTGTGGAGAAGCTAAACCTCATTTCTGTGGGTCTCTGTTAACATCCTATTCAGTTAGCAAAAAGTTGTCCTTTGATGAGGTTGCAGCATGTTTCCTCAGTATTTGGCTACAGAAACCTTATTTTGCTTTTCCGAAGAGCTGAGGTATGGGTCACTTATTAAATGTCAACTACAGTTTATTAAATAACCGCTCTACAGCAAATGGATATTTGAGACATTTTTTAAAAAGAAAAAATTAAACACCATCACAGTGGCCATTTAATCCCAAAACATGTGCTTGAGTCAGCTTGGAAAGAAGAGATGTGTAAATGAAAGGCTTGGTGACCAGTAGGTGCTAGTCTTGAAGTCTTGGTTATTGTCATTATGATAAGAGTGTGTTTACATGCACACACTCTCAGATGCAGGCATGGTTTTTGCGTTTTTTTTTGTGTGTGCCCTGAGATAGTTGTTAATTGCTGCTGACAAGAAAATCTGCCGTCCTCACCTCTTTTATTTAATTGGGGGTAGAATAGGGGAGGGGTGATGATGTGCCATAATTAGTGTCTTTCCCCGTCACTGGGAAATGGGTAGTCCAGCCACCCATTGTTTTAACCATAACCTGTATTAAAATGGTACTTCAAGTGTACTGTTAGGATTCTAGGTTCCTTCTGAATGCGTAGAAATTAATCATCCCTCAGCACCACAGAGTCACGTACACCAAAACCCTTGCCATGAGGTTACCAACCTGATACCAGAGAAAAACTACCCACTGTAGGACAGTTTCAGTATGAAAAGTTCACATGTCATACGCTGAAAAATATTTGGACTCAGTTTCCTTGTTATTTATATCCACCAATCATTAATCTCTCTAAAGTAAAAGAATGGTGAATGTCTAGGGTGTCTGAGGAGAGGGGGTCAGGAGTGCCAGTTTTATGAAAGTACTGATCCGCAAGTGCCTCAGGGAAGCAGAGCCCTTGGGCTCAGATGGCTACATGAGTAAAACCGTGAGAGTGTCATGTGTGGATGGATGCTCATATGCCCTGTTTAAGTTTCATAGTTTGTGGTCTTAAGGATGAATGCAGAGACTCCAGCACTTAACATTGTTGAACATTGTTGACACATGGAAGTAGTTAACAAAAGCACCTTTGGGCCATTAGGGTGGGAATCTCCAGTGATATACATGTCAGTGTTCTGGCCCATTCTACTAAATCTGATCAGAATTCTGGAGAAAGTGGCCTCTTGGGAAGGCAGGGTGGCAGTGACATTTTCCACCCTAGCACATATGGTTTCACTTACAGCATGCTAAGTGGTCTCTGTCACCAGGACCTGAGAATGGGGCAGGGACCTAAGGAGCTGAGCTAAGCCTGGAGCACCAGCACAAGGTTTCTAGGCTGGCCCACCGGTTTGTCTTCTAGAGTTCTTATAAATTGTGTGCTTTGATTTGCAAGTAGATAAGCTACACTATTCATTCATTCAATTGACATTCACTAGTGGTTGCTCTGTGCTTGGTATGTACTAGGGATACAGAATAAAATAAGAATTTTGGGCCGGCCGAGTGGCTCAGTTAACAGTTGGCTTAAGAGTGAGCTGTGAACAACAGGGCCACCGGTTCGATTCCCATATGGGCCAGTGATACTGCGCCTGAGCTGAGCTGTTGCTGATCTGCCAGCGGGTGGCAGGATGGCTCAGCTGGTGTAACAACAAGATTGCCTTTTCGATTGTGGGCTACGCCCACCCGCAGCTAAGACTGAGTTCGGCACCTTGAGCTGAGCTGCCGTCCGGATGGCTCATTGGATAGGGTGTGTGCTCCTAACAACAAGGCTGTTGGTTCGGCTCCCGCGTGGGATGGTGGCTACGCCCACCCTCAACTAAGATTGAACACAGCACCTTGACCTTAGAGGCCACAAGCTGCCGATGGGCAGCCAGATGGCAACTGACGCCCTTCACAGTGAAGACTGAAGAACAGCAACTTGGCTGGTCCCCTTCCCCAATTCCCCAACACTGTTCCGTTCCCCCAACTCCCCAATAAAATCTTAAAAAAAAAGAAAAGAAAAAATAAGAATTTCCCCCTGCTCTGTGGGGCATACATTCATTAAATTAATACATCCATTCATTAAAAAATACAACAGACCCCATCTCCGTTTGGGACATTCCCCCCATAAGCACAGATGGCCCCTTAGAACCATTTAACCAAGTCCTCTCCATCTGTCGTGCCTGGCAGTTTGTAACAGGTAAAGTTAAGGCTACTGCACGCTCTAGTAGAGGAGATAAATATAAACAGTAAGTGCAACAAGGTGTTGGTGGCACAGTGTTAGCAGTCCTGGAGGGTACTGAGGTTGTGCAGGGGTAGAAGTGCTCATTCCTGTTTGGGCCATCAGGAAAGCAACATGAGAGATTGGTCGATGTTTGTCAGGCTGCTAAAGTCGAAAAGGGTCTCCCAGGCAGAAGGAGGAGCATAAACAAAAGCATGAGAATATGAAACAAACTAACAGGGTAGGGGTGAGTTACAAAGCTCATGCAGAACAGAAAGATTGGTTGGTTTAGATGCAAGGGAAACCCTAGAGAGAGCTTTGGTCTTCTGATGGATGACCCCACCCCAGTGGAACAGAAGAGAGCCCTCTTCACATTCCTGTTAGTCCTCCCCTTGCAGATTTGTGGAAGAGGTTAGTGTGCTTGCTCTAAGGAACACAGGTCCCCGCACATCTAGAGGCCTGGACCCTGCTGGATTTAGGGAGAGCATGCCACAGCCTTACTTCATCTTGTTATAAATTGTCAGGCACTACAGAGGGAGAGGCCTTGGTTAGATGGTTCTAAGGGCAGGTAGTAGTAGAGGTGGAGAATGAATTTGAGATCTGTTTTGGAGGGAGAATTGATGGGGTTTGGTGATGGTTTGGATAACAGAATATAAAAGGGATTAGGAATGACTCCTAGATTTTAGGCTTGAACAATGGATATAGGTTTCATTAGAAAGATGAGGGAAGATTATCCAAGAAACATGTTGATACAGAAAATAGGAGTATAATCTAGAATTATGTTTGACTTTGGTGAGTTTGAGATGCCTGTTAGAAAGCCAAATGGAATATTGTTTTTTTTGTTGTTGTTGTTCTTCAGTCTAGTTGGGGAGGACGTCGCTTCACTGGCCCAAGTTGGCACCATCATTGTGCTCTTCCCGGGTGAGGCACATCAGTCGCCGGCTTCTGGATGGCCGCTCACTGCGGCTGCTGGCCGCTCACGCTGGCTGCTGGCTGCATACGGTAGCCCATGGCAACCCACTGCCACAGGGGCTGCAGCCTACGCCGTTGCTGGCGACTCACGGCAGCCAGCTCCAGGTTGAACTGTTGTTCAGCATCTTAGCTGTAGAGGGCAGTGTCACTGGCCCTCATATGTGGGATCCGAACCGGGGCCCTCTGGCGAACCAATGCGCCGCTCGGCCGGCCTACAAATGGAATGTTAAATAGGCAATTTGGATACTGAAGTCTGGAGTTCCAGGGAGGTTTTTGGTTAAATATACACTGTTGAATTATCACAATATAGATAGTAGGCTGAAGTCATCTAAAGAGAGAATATTGGGAGGAAAGAGGTCCAGGGACTAACCCCTGGGGACATGACAACAGTTAGGAATTCCAAAGAGTTCTTAATAAAAGGGACTGAGGAACTAGTGGTTTGAGAGAAAGTGGGAAAACGAGGAGAGTGGTATTCTGGAAGCCAGGGGAGGAAAGTGTTCCAAAAAAGAGAACTCAGATGCTTGTCCAATTTATTTCATCCATCCAGCAAACATTCCTGAGTACTTTCACTTTATGAGACTTCATGGATAGGTCCAGCAGGACAGATAAAGTGCTGGTCCACAAAGAGCTTCTACATACAGCCATGCACCTAACAGTGACATTTTGGTCAGTGACGAAGGACTGCATAAACAGGGGCTGGTGGTCCCATAAGATTATAATGGAACTGAAAAATTCTTATTGTGTAGTGGTGTCATGGCCATTAAAATGTCGTGGTGCAGTGCATTCCTCGTGTGTCTGTGGTGATGCTGGTGTAAATAAACTTGAGTTGCTGGTCCCATAAAAGTATAGCACATACAATTGTGTATAGTACATCATACTTGATAATAAACATTCATGTTACTGGTTTATGTATTTATTGTTACTTTAGAGCGTACTCTTTCTACTTATAAAAAAAGTTTGCTGAAGGGCTGGCCGAGCGGCCCAGTTGGTTAAGAGCTTGCTCAAGAGTGTGAGCTTTGAGCAACAGTGGTTCGAGTCCGGGCCCGAGCTGAGCTGCCATACAGGTGGCAGGATAGCTCAGCTTTTAAAAAAAATCAACACAAAAAACAAAGTTTGCTGTAAAACAGTGTGACGTGTTACAGTGGCAGCAACCTCATACATCTCTTGTTTACTATATCTCTTGATTGAGTCATTTTTTCTTGTGTTCGATTTAATCTCATGTTGTTGTGTACAGTAATATGTTGTACAGGCTTGTAGCCTAGGAGCAACAGACTGTACCATACAGCCTAGGTGTGTAGTAGGCTGTATCATCTAGGTCACACTCGATGATGTTCGCACATCGATGAAATCGCCTGGTGATGCATTTATCAAAACATATCCCTGTCATTAAGTGGCACGTGACTATAGTATTCTAAGGGTTTCAGTGTGAAATCTAATAGGGATTCTGAGGGCCCATCTATATTCACTTCTGATATTAAAATTTCAGCAAGTTGCCTTGAACACCTTAACACTCTTGATGAGGGCCTACCGAGTGGTGCGTTGGTTAAGAGCTGGCTTGGGACGCCAGAGGGCCCCGGTTTGGATCCCACATATGAGGGCCAGTGACACTGCCCTCTGAAGCTAACAAAAGAACAGCAACTTGTCTGTTCCCCTTCCCCCAATTCCCCAGCACTGTTCCCATCCCCCAATTCCCCAATAAAAATCTTTAAAAAAACCAAAACATATATGATAGCACCCATTGAGTATTATAGATACATAGGTCATTTAAAGGCAAATGAAATGCAGAGACTGCTGTAATAAAGAGGTTATTTACACAAACTTGCAAGTTACTTTAATTCTCTGGACCTCAGTTTCTTCATCTGTAAAGTGAGGCTGAGGAGCTAGTATATTTCTTAAGCCCCCTCTGGATCTGAAATTTAATGACTCCATAATCCAAGACCAGGTAATCAAAAAAATCACAAATGACTGAGATCCGTAACAAGCACATCAACCCTCAACGCCCGTAATATCTGGATCATGGAAACCTCAGGAGCCAGATCAACTTCTAATTGTCTGATGGTGGAAGCACAAGATTTTGACAGTTGGAAGCTCCACTAATGAAAGTCTCTAGCAGTCTCTTTGGAATAAACCCAAAGACAATTTTGTGTATACATATTTCCTAAGGATATTTTGACAACTCTGGTTTAACTGTTTGGTATAATTGTACTGTGTATTTTCCTCTCAATGATAGAGGCCTGTAAATTTAACTCAAAATCATGGAAGATATTTCTAAAAACAGCTATAGCCTCCGGGTGGAGAAATAATAATCATAATCATAATAAAACGCAAATACATTTGTTGATCCACATTTTCAAGTCTTTTACATATTTCAGTCTCTCCATTCTCACAACAGTCCTGTAAAATGAATATTTGTATCTTTTTTGTCTTTGTAGATGAGGAAACTGAAGCTCAGAGAGATTGTCACACAGCTAAAAATAGTGACTAGCTGGGATGCAAAGCTGGGGTTGCTTTTGCTTTGACTTTGTAATTACAGTAAACATAAACAAAAAACATCAAAGGTAATTTACTACAAAAAGTCAATAAATAAATTTTGGGTTCTCTAACCCAAGCACTAATCTCCAAAACCTAGGTAGATGTGAAGAGGAGCAACCAGGCTGTTGAGAAGAGTTAGAGATGTGAAGCTATTATAAGAAGGTGTTTTTCTGTACCTGACTGTTAGGCAAACCCAGTAGGCCCCATGCAAGCAAGAGTTAGAAGCTCACTCAAGTGAATTACCACCCTTCTTCACAGGCACCCTGAACTTTAGACTATATGGGGCACTTTCTCATACATTTTAGTTAGTGCTCATAGGAACTTTCCTCACTGCCCTCTTTTTACTGATGTACCAATCCTGAGATAAAATGGTGATATGATAATAGTAATAATAATAGCTTACATTTATTGATCATTTACTATGTGTCAGGTACTTTACATGTATTTACTGTTCTCAGCACTAAGTACATTACATGTATTAACTCAATCCTCACAATATAAGTACTATTGTTATAAGTACTATTGTTATGATATCAGTACTATTGTTATGCCCGTTTTACAGATGAGGGAGCTGAGGTAGTAGGCCATACATTTAGTAAATGTAAAAGAGATTTGTGGTAATCATCACAATATATGTAAGTGAAGTTATGCTGTACGCCTTAAACTAATATAATGCTGTATGTCAATTATGTCTCAAAACTGGGAAAAAGTCTAAATATTAAAAATATAACTAAAAAATAAATCAAATTTTGATATGAAAAATCACTATACCTACTATATTACTTTTTGATCATAGAAAAATGACCCGCCTGAGATCAAAAGCCTAGCTTAATCCTCCCCAATTTTGTATAAAAGCTGGAAGTACAGATGTGGCATGTGGGTTGTGGGCTTCTATTGATGACCCACAGCTAGAAGGGAAAGCTTACGTCATCTTAATAGGCAGGAACATCAGGGTGAGTCAAACGAGGTGATAAATCAAGTACCGTATTTGTTGCCAAGATCCAGCTTACCATTTTGCAGGATGTGAATGAGGCAGCCTAGCAGCAAAACACGAAAAGAAGACTGAGAGGTTTGAGTTACCATATACTTAGGACCAATGTATAATATTAATCCACTGTGTTTCATGCACTCATAGAGTATATACTTTGACAAATACATTACAGCTGTCCTAAAGGTAGCAAACCCAATTTGCATTTATTAAAAACATAATAGGGAATGGGGAGAATAGATCCCTCTTTGTTCTGTGCTAATTAAGCCACGCTCAATTCTGAGCATCATATTTTCATATGATCCTTACAAGCAGGAACATGTCCAGAGGGGAAGGCAGATGACCATTATGATAAGGGGAATAGAAGTCATATGCCATGTAAGTCACTTACTGGGACTAGCGGTTTTAAACTTCGAAGGCTGTGAAACTCGTGGTGGAAAAATGGAGGGAGCACGCTTGTTCAGATTGGTCAGATTGAATTAAGACTGGTGTGTTTTTATTGCAGGAAATTATATTTAAGTTTCAGGAGCCCTAGCGGCTACTCTCAATCCGTATGAAGCCATGTAGTACCCTCTACTTCACTTCATCCCCAGCCCTCGTCACCACCATACCACACAGGCTTGCTTCATCTGCTTTTCTAGAACAAGGCCATCTCACTGGTCACATTCACAGCTCCAGTCTCATCAGAAGCCAGCAGTCCTGTGTCCCCCCATTACAAAATCTTGGAAACAGGGAATTTCATTGAACCAACTTGGGCCAGTGTCTTTTTTTCAGTCCAGATAGCAATAACCAGTATCTGTTCCTGCTCCCATCCACTTGTCTAGCAGTGTAAAACCTATTACTTAACAAAGAAAAGAGGATTGGTACCAGCGAGCAGACGCCCAAAAGACATGACATCTATTACAGATTCCACTCTCACCATACACTGATCTCTGACAGCCTCATGCATTCCTACAGCCTCCCTACAGAAGACGCCCAAATCAACCTAACTGCAGAACTGCATACTCTAGCATTCATTGAGGCCTTCCTCACCTCCCTCTGCCTCAAATACTGCACTCCTAAAACATTTAAATACCTACAGCCAGCCAGCCTCTGCCTACAACTGTTCCTTCTGGCTGAAATTGACATACTTTTATTCTAAGACCCAGTTCAGTTGACACCTCTTCTAGATAATCTTTTTTCTACTCCCCCATCTAGCTCCAAAATCACTCACTTCTCTCGGCCCACTTGATCTTCTCTTCCTAGTTTAGTATTGACTGCTCTGTATTGAAATTGCGGCATTAATGTCTGTCTCCGCCACTATGGTGAGGTACACAAAGGAGCCCCCAAATAGTTATCAGTGAATAAATGTCAAGAGGTGGTTTGAAAAAAGAAGTAATAATTATGAGTGAGTTCGTGTTTACTTATACTTCAACTTCAAAAATACTTTTTGTTACTTATTTGTTACTTATTTGTTACAGCTTTTGTGTGTGGGTCCAACCTATCTATTAATGAAATGTCTATATTTTCTTTTTTCAGAGACTTCTCAGATTCAGCCAATTCATTTTTTTCTAAATGAACAAGAAATCCTTAAAAGTTCCCAATAACTATCCAAATAGGACAAGCCAGATTTGCAGGTTCTTTTCTCCAACTGGGAAACCTAATTTGCATGAAATATGAAAGCTGTTCATCACAAATAAAAATTTGATTCCTAATTCAAAGATTTCTCCATAGAAGAGACAGGAAGGAACTAGGGACTGTGGTCTGAACTTTTTCTTTCTTGCCCCCACCTATTGACTGATGGGGTAGCATTTTCTGTGGCTTCACTAATTGTAATTTGTGAGCCTTTTCTTCTTTGTTTCCAGGCCTAAGTACAATAGTTAGTGGCGGAAACATTTTGTGTCTGTCTGTCTGTCTGTCTGTCTCTCTCTCTCTCTC
>NW_017731640.1:467976-529546 GCF_001890085.2 Hipposideros armiger
CACACACACACACACACACACACACACACACACACACTGTGTACCTTTTACTCTTTTACTCAGCGACCTGTAAGGAAGGATGACTCCCAAACATTCAGTCTACACCAGTCTTGTGAATTGCTCACTTGTTTTCATTCAACTGATGTCACTTTTTAGAAATGTCCCCTGAGGAGCTGTGTGTGTGGCCTCTGGCAATGGATTTTATAGTGGTGTGTGCAGTGTAGGAGGAGTGGTGCATGAGTAGAGGAGACATTCTATGATTTTCATTTACTTCTGTTTAAATTCTATGCTCGCAAATGAAATTTTGAATGTACCTGTTTCCAATTCCAATTCTGCCACATCACCTGAGGCCTTCTCCTCAGATGGTGGCAACCTGTGAAACTGAGCAGAGTTGGTACTTAGCATGTGCAGCTGATCAGGGAGTTGGAAGCAGTAATCCAGTTAACAGATCCCCTTTGTTGTAAATACCCTGTAGCCAGGCAAGCTCCAGAATGCCTTAGTTGTCAGTATAATTTTGGTCCAGCGAGCAGCTGTACTCTCCATTTCCTAAATCTGGCCTTCATCACAGTCTGAAAAGCAGGTTTTGATAAAAATCAGTTTCCAAATGTAATTTGTGTAACCTGAGCCCTTGGAATGGTTAAAATGCCCTTCTTGGGGTGAGGGAGGTCTTTTTGTTAACTGCAGTGCTGAGTGTAGGTAAGAGACTAAGAGCTGTTTTTGGTAACAGGCTTTGGTCTGTATTTAACCAAATGAAAATAGAACTGGTTGCCAATATGAAGGTACTTAGTACTCATGGGATGGTAACAATCCCTCTAGTTAGTTTTTTTTATTTCACAGATTTTGTCGTGATTCATGTTGTCTCTGGTTAAAAAAAAAAAAAAAAAGCAGCACTGAGGCTCAGCTTTGATCCGCGCCATCCCTCTCTTCCTGTACCGACCCCCATAGGAGGTAGTTTGGTATAATGGGAAGTTTGTCTCTGGAAGTGGTAAGGTGGAAGGAAACTCAGATCCATCCCTAACGGAATCACTATATGACCTTGGATGAATCCCTTTTCTGACCCTGGGCAAGCAATTTTTTCTTAATAAAAATAAAAAACATAAGAAAAATTAAAATGTCGAGCTTTTTTTACTTTTCATGCAAGTTTTTACTTTGAAAGTATGTCTGGATTAGAGTTTGTTCCCTTAAAAGCCTTTGTTCTTGTGTTTATCTTCTTTAAACGCATATGAATCTCTCTTAGTTAAAAAAATAAACGTCGGCCTAAATCTGTTGCTTCTTCCTACAAAATGTTTCTTGATCACAAGAATGGAGTGTTACTACCACTCAACAAAATACTCATTTATTTCTTTACCACTCACCTGTTTTCTATTCAGTATATTTGTTTTAACCAGTTCGCTGAAACTGTCCTCAGTAGCAATCTTTGAGCCTTTTCTGATTCCTCACACAGTCGACCTGCATTGCATTTGACAGTGCTCCCTCCTTTGTGAAATCCCTTTGTCCCTTATCTTCCTCATAATCATGGATTTATATTCCACCTATTTCTTCTTTGATCATGTCATCTCACTTTTCTTCCCCAACTTCCTACCGTCCCTTCTCTAATGTCTTGGTTTTAGCCTGCCGCTGCTGCTCCACACATCACTTTCTTGGAGTTCTAATCCGGTGCCATAGTTTCAACTCTTCCATGTGTTGATGACTCCCAAATCCTTCATTCCAGCCTTAACCATTGTCCTCTAAATAACTGCCTTTGGAATATTTCTGCTTGACTCGCCCATCAGCCTCTCTTAAACTAAAGCCATTGATTTCGTCCCTCACTCAGCTTTGGCTTCCCTCTTTTCTCTTAGTGATACCACGTCGTTCACCGCCATCTTGGTTTAGAACCTACAGTTCATGTTTGGACACTTTCCTCCCCTTCCTCCTCTCCTTCCTTTGGAATCTAGTCAGTCAACCAGCCCTCTCGGCTCCCCAAGCTTTCATTTCATTTCCATTCAGCCATCCTTTATCATTCCTGTTACCTAGATGCCCATGCACTCCGTCTTTGTCACAACCTGCACATCATTGTGAGATTGATATTCCCAAACTACTGCTTAGATCTAGACATATCTCTATTTAAAATCCCAGTAGCCTTTCATCAGTAGGGTAACAGCTATTGCAATCTATTCCAAACTCGTTTTCTAGACTTATCTCTGACCATTCCTCCATAAGTTCTCGCTACTTAACTAATATCCTGTGCAGCTCCCTCAAAAACACCTTACATTTGTTTTCCTTCCTTTTGCCATTGCTGATGTCATTTCCCTTTCCTGAAGTGCCCTGCTGGCTTTTGTTTTCAACCTTTTATTGTGAAATAGAAAACAGAGAGAAAAGTACATAAAACACATATTTACAGCTTAATAGATTACTAGAAAGCTAGCACCACCCAAGTCAAGAACTAGAACATTTCCAGGATCCAAAAGTCTTTCTCCCCCCAGCACTCTCTCACTATGTCTCTTTCCCCCCTGTGCCTGCTTTTCTTAATTTTGTTTTACTGTACTTAAAATAAATGGAATCCTACAGTATTTTTCTTTTTCTGGCTTCTTTTACCCAACATTATGTGTATAAGTCATCTATGTTGTTACAGTAGTTCAGATAACTTTACCACTGTATAGTATTCCATTGTACAAATTATACTCTCTATAGCAATGTTGATGAATATTTGGGTTAATTTTAATCTGCCTCATAATATATATGTGCACACATTTCTGCTGGGTAGATAAATACCTGGGAATGGGTCATAAAGCAGGTATATCTTCAACTTTAATAATAAACACACTGTTTTCCATAGTAGTTGTACCAATAAGCACTCGTAACAGTATATGAAAATTAGTTTTTTCCAACTTGCCACCATAACTTGGAGTCATTTTTTATGTTTAGCCATTCTAATGGATGTGTAATTGTACATCTCTTACTTTTTTCTCAGTAATGTATAGGAGTTTTGTATATTTTGGGTGTGAGCTCTTTGTAGTTTATTACATTTTCTCCCATGCTGTGGCTTGCCGTTTCAGTCTCTTAAGAAAGTTCTTCATTTTAATGTCCAATTTTAATGTTTTCCTTTATGATGAGTGCTTTTTGTGGCCTGTTTTTAGAATTTCTTCCTAACCCAAGATCATGAAGATACTCTTCTTTATTATATTCTGAGAGGAATATTATTTTACTTTTGATATTTAGATCTTCACTCTCCTTAGAATTAAATATTTGTGTGGTGTGAGGTAGGATCAAGTTTCACTTTTTCCCATGTAGATACTTAATTGTCCCAACATGGTTCATTAAAAAGCTTGTCTTTTTTTTTTTTCACTGCTTTGCAATGCCACCTTTATCATAAATTAAATGTTCATTTATTTTTTGTTATTAAAGCACTGTTTATTGCTTTTGTTTAAGGTGGATTTTTCTTTAAACAAAATACTTTCCACACTGTTTCATAAAGTTGCAAATTTTAATCAGGTTTTAATCCTACAGAAAACCCATCTTTAATAACAGCATAACTAACATTTACTGTGTGTTTTCTATATATTAGGCATTGTATTAAGCAGTATAGAAGAGTGTGAAAGGTGTCACTCAGATCCTGTTGTAAAATTGTCTGCTTTGAATTCAGGCTCTGTTGCCTACTAGCTGTGGGACCTTGGTCATATTTCTTCCTCTATATGTACCTCAGTTTTTTTCATCTGCAAAGTGAAGATAATAGCAATATCTACAACATAGAGTTATGAAGAATGAGTGAATTATTATATGTGACACATAGCAAAACTTGTTGCATAATCATGAGGTACGTGTTAGCTATCATTGTATACGTATATCATTTGTTATTGTTATCTGTATTTTGTAGTTGATAGTGAGACTTAGAGAACTGAGTCTTATATCCATGGTTATAAAGCTAGGAAGCAGCAGAGCTGGAATACCCAGTGTGTGTTATCCACCAGGTCAATGTTTTTCAAACTTTTTACATTTTGATCCATAGTTCATTGTGACCCAGTACTCCACTGCACACATGTACACACCGACTCACAAATGCACACACTTTAGTTGAAAAAAAGGTTTCATAATATTTTACCTTTACTACATGTGATGCACTCTGATATTTTCTATTGTATTCCAGAAAAGCAAGTCATAATATTATGGGTTATGACTTGTAATTTGAAGAGCACTGCCGTAAGCCATGCCATTTATTCATTTATTGTTCATTCATTCATCCATTCAACAAAACGAGCATCTTCTCTGTAGCAATCATGGTGCTAGATGTTGCTATTAATGTGTGTGCTTGAGGCTTAACCTGCTGTGTAACCTTGGTGAGCTATAACTAAGTCGTCCTTCCAGTGTTATAAAACAAGAACTTAAGTGTTGTAAAATTCTGCTCAAATGGATGACCAGATTTGTTTATAAATACCTTTATTCTCATTTGCTTACTGTTTCTGCTAAATGATGTAGAGATGGGAACATCCATTTATTTGAGCAGACACATGCCAGTGGTTCTCTGAACAGGTGCTGCTAGGGCTCTCTATACCTGGTTCAGATTATTAGTAATCTTCTAAGCCAACCACATCAGCTGCCTTAATCATCGTTTTCATTACTTCCTTTGAATTTGATATTTCTGCCTCTGAAAGTTAATCCGTGTTCCTAGAGACCCTAATCAATCTCTCCACCTGCCCTTATCTATCTCAGCAGGAGTGTTAAAATTTAAAGAAATTGAATTGAATGTGATAGTTTCTGTTACCTGCACTAGAATAATTTCCGATTTTAAAAACATTCTGAAGATTGTGCCTAAGGTTTGGAAGACTATAGCAACGACAAGCACGTTACCTTTTTTCTGATAATGCTCATACATGCTTACATTTACTTACTGTGATTTATAAAGCTCCTTTTTAAATTATTCTTCAGCAAGCTTCTTTTAGAACATTTTGCAGCCACAAAATTGTGGGCAGATCATGACTCTTACACATATATCTGCAAATATTTCTGTGTAAGTCATCTTGATAGTCTTACTGAAATTTAGTCAACTATATTGGCTATTTTAGAAAAGAATGAAATTCTCCTCAGAGGAAACCCAAGTTGAAGAGAGGTTTTTCACCTCCAAATTTAAGACATGACTTTATATGTCTGTTTTTCTCCCACCGATATCCTCCTCTTCCTTCACTTACTTAACTGACAGTCATACTTCAGAACTCACCTCCTGTAGGAAATCTGTCATTACCTTCCCCTACCACCAGACTGACTGAATGCTCCTTTGTGCTAATGTAATTTTTTGAAGTTTTTTAGATTAAAAAAATAAAAAGACAAGCAATGATATTGTCTGATACTTTAGTTTGCAAATCTCTTTCATTCTAATACAGACCTCCATGTTATTTATAGGTAATCTGTTGACTCATTGATTCTCACAACAGTTCTTTGAAGAAGGTATTATTATCTACATTTTAATGACTAGAAACTGAAGAAACGTTCCAAAGTCACAGCTAGCAAGTGACAAAGCCTCGATTTGAACTCAAGGAGTCTGACTCTAGGATCCAAGTTCTTAATTTCTACGTTCAACTGCCTCTGCTCAAGAGATTTGTGGAGCTGACAGTTGTCGCTTTCCTTTCCATCCCTGAGTTGAGACTTACCTTGCCATGGACCCTGAGTTCAACTTTACCTCCCAGCCAAGCCTGTTCCCTCTACTGCCAGACAGATCTGTCTCCCTAATCACAGTCTTCTCAATTAAAGTTTAAAGTCCTTCAAAACAGCCTTTGTTCCCACTGCCCCCCCCCCTACTCTTAGGGAGGGGAGCAAGAGAGGAAGATTCCAATACTTTTTACTTTAATGTTTGATTTTTCCTTCTTATTTATTCAATTTTCAGAATAATGAATTGGTGTTCTAGCAACCTCCCGTGGTAACTAATATGTTTTTCTTTTATCTTTTTTTAAGACTTTTATTAAAATATAGCCAACATACAATATTATATTAGTTTCAGGTGCAGATCATAGTTATTCAACAGTACCCACGTGGCACTATACATAGTTATTACCAATTGATAAATTCCCTATGCTAAAGAAGTGATCATCATAAGTCCAGCAACCATCCGACACCGTATTATGCTATCACAATATGATTGACTATACTTCCTATACTGTTCTCGCTGAGATCATTGAGCATCCTTATAACCAGTGTTTAGAACTCTGTGTCTGGTAGATAACTTGTCTCCATTTTGTTTAGTTCTTTTTCTTTGTTCTATTCTTTAATTTGGGACATGTTTCTTTGTCTCCCCATTTTGGCTGCCTCTCTGTGTTTGTTTCTATGTATTAGGTAGGGCTGCTATGTCTCCCAGTCTTCGTAGAATGGCCTTACATAATAGGTGTCCTGTGGGGCTCAGTGACGCACTCTTCCCGGTCACCTGAGTCACACACTCCAGGAGTGTCTCTTGTGTGGGAGGTGTGTGCTCTCCTCTTGTAGTTGAGCCTTGGTTGTTATTTGCACATCAATGGGAAGAATTGACCCTGGGCTCATTGAATGTGAGGACAGGCCTGACTACAGTGGAGGAGTTGTGGTGCAGGGGCTGATCCTACAGAGCAGGATCTGTCTCAGCAGGGCTCCGGTGCCTGCCCAATCCACCCCTTGGGTTTGTTGTCCTTGGAGACGGCTGGGTGATGCTCCAGCTTGTTTTGAAGCTGGACATTGGGCGTGCCAGCCCCAGGGCCACCTGGGAGGGGTCCACTGCAGGTCAAGTTCAGCCACAGCTCGTGCCCCACCCGGCAGGAGCCACAAAGCAATCCGCAGATGGCCACTGCCTGTAGGATGCTTGGAAGCCCCTCAAGAGACCAAGCCACAAACCAAGGCGAGCTGCCACTAGTACCAGGCTTAGGGCTGATCAGCCAGAGGTACAGGACATGCTTAAGCCAGATGCTGCTTGTCTGGGTTCTGTGAACCTTTGAGAGATCCTAGGAAAGTCTGCAGCATGAGCCAAGGAAGGCGGTTTGTATGAAAAAGCCACTGGAAGCTGCTTGGGTGTGCCGGAAAGTTGGGCAGGGCGGGGTCTCGAACCACCAGGGCATGGCCAGTGAAAGCCATTAGCCAACTTGATGGAGACTTGGATATGGCAGGTGCCTACATCTGCACGTGGGGAAGGAGGCGGTCTCAAAGAAACAATGGCTTCCACTAGCTCCTCCCTCCAGGAGAAAGCTGCCCCTCCAGACTTTGTCTTGAAGCCAGACAGCTCAGTTCCCCCTCCCTTATGTCCTTCTCACCTCTCCAGCTCTGCCCCAGTGCTGGAGCTCAATGCCATTGATTCCATCGTTAAGTCCTGGGACTCCAGCTGCCCTCCATCTCACTCAGCCACAATCTCCACTGGTTTTCACAACCAGAAATCATGGGGACTTCTCTCCTCAGCACCAGAGCCTTGGCTGGGGAGGAGCTGGGATTCCTGCCTCTTCTGGGGGGAAGGGGAACCTCCACAGCCAAGATATCCCTCCCAGTTTTTAGTGGTCATACACGGGTGTGGGACCAGCCTGGTCCGTGTCTCTGCCCCTCTTACCAGTCTTGAGGTGGCTTCTTCTGTATGCCTTTAGCTGTATGGCTTCGGTTCAGCAAGATTTCAGGCAGTTGTCAATGATGGTTGTTTTGTAATTTAGTTGTAATTTTGATATGGTGGTGAGAGGAGGTAAACATAGCATTTACGTACTCCACCATCTATACTGGATCCATGAGTTTTTCTTTTTAATTTTATTGTGAATGCATTGGTTTATATATTTGAAGTGTTGCAATCCATTGCCATCATATGCAGCCTTTGATGCATAGTTTACTCCATTTTAGGCTAGGTGGGAGGCTTTTTATGTCATTTCCTGTATCCTTTTGACATGACCCATTATTAATCTTGGGTAGCACAAGAAGACTCCTCTTGTACATATTCTGCCTCAAACCTGGAATCAACCATTTCTCTGAGGAGTCCTGCCTCCTGTTTGTAGGAGATGGTATTTTTAAAGTTCACAGTCTGTGCCCTTCTAGTAATCCTGATCAAGACAAACATTCAGTTTCTCTGATAAATTAGTAAGGGTCTCTTTCTCCTATGCTATTTTTTACCCATTGGTGTATTTGTAGATAGCAGACTGCCTTGTTCAGAGCCTCAAATACCTATCATTTTTCAAACCTTCAGCTTTTCATCAACTCCTGTGTCTTTTATCTTTCTGATTTATGAGCACTACAGTTACTATGAGCCATAGTCGCCACTTTTGAAGTGCTTATTTGCCAGACTTTCTTCCCATTGTATTTTAGGTGCAATAATACAGATTTAGAACATTGAATTAATAGATTAAGAGTGCCTAATTAGGAATGGTTGTGAACCATTACTTTGTGTTAGGCTCACTAGTCAGAGAATGCTATGGACGTAATGAAACTGGAATTTCTTTTTATTTTTTTAAAAGATTTTATTGGGGAATTGGGGGAGCGGAACAGTATTGGGGGATTGGGGAAGGGGACCAGCCACGTTGTTGTTCTTCAGTCTTGGTTGTGGAGGGCGCTAGTTGCTATCTGGCTTCCCGTCGGCAGCTTGTGGCCTCTAAGCTCAAGGTGCTGTGTTCAATCTTAGTTGCAGGTGGGCATAGCCACCATCCCATGCGGGAGTCGAACCAGCAGCCTTGTTTTTAAGAGGCACACTCTATCCACTGAGCCATCCGGGCAGCAGCTCAACTCAAGGTGTCGAGTTCAGTCTTAGTTGTGGGCAGGCATAGCGCACCATAGTTGTTAAACCAGCTGAGCCATCCTGTTGGCAGATCAGCGACAGCTCAGGTTGGGCGCAGCGTCACTGGCCAATGTGGGAATCGAACCGGCAGCCCTGTTGCTCAGCGCTTGCGCTCTTAAGCCAACTCTTAATCAACTGAGCCACTCGGCCGGCCTGAAACTGGAATTTCAGTGAGGCATATAACACAGTCAATCATGAAGTCCTGATGTATAAGATAGGAGAAATGCAAGCCAGACTAGATTTTCTAGCGTAATTAAGAGACAAAACTAGTTGACCAACTATTTCCAGAATGCTAATGAGTAAGTCAGATTGGAGAAGGAGCTCTTACAGTTTGCCTGAAGGCCACATTCAGTTTGTTTTCACTTCCCTCCTTAAAACAATATTAATCTAATACTGGCCATACCTGGAGAAAAGAGGGAGGGAGAGAAATAACTAACATACGAAGTGGCAAGAATGATCCCCAAAAGATTTCAATAGACCAGAATGACATACAGAATTTATTATGTAAAGATAAAATTGATCAAGGACAAATATAAAGACTTACCCTTGGATTTAATATTCACATTACCCAGAATGGAATAAGAAAGACATGGGTTAATGGTATATGTGATAAATACTTCAGGTTTTAGATGTCTGTGAACCAGGTGTGAATTAAGTGTAGGAGGGATTAGAAATATATCAATCTTGGAATTGGAAGATCTTGAATTCTAATTTTACTTCCACTTCTGACTGGCTGTATAGCCAAGATTAAGTTTCTTTACCTCTTTAAGCTTCAATTTTCCCCTTATAAAATGTGTAGCATTTTTATAGCATCAGTAATTATAAAATACTATGTGTTTACTGGTGCTGATGGCTGCAGAAACATCTAAGCAAAGTTAATTGAGTCTTAAATTATATTAAGAAAAACCATATAGTTCAGGATACTGTGTTTTAAGAGATTTTGATACTATATCATTCACTAAGAATAACAAATGAAAGAAGGAAAATTTACAGTTGGGAACCCCATTTTTCTTTAAATCTCTGAATGGTTGATATGTGAACTAGATTAGGTTATTTATTTGTATTGGGGAATTGGGGGATGGGAACAGCGCTGGGGAATTGGGGGAAGGCGAACAGACAAGTTGCTGTCCTTTTGTTCTTCAGTCTAGTTGTGGAGGACGTTGCTTCACTGGCCCAAGTTGGCACCATCATTGCGCTCTTCCCGGGTGAGGCAGATCAGTCGCCGGCTTCTGGGTGGCCGCTCACGCTGGCTGCTGGCTACACATGCTAGCCCATGGCAACCCACTGCAGCAGGGGCTGCAGCCTACACCATCACTGGTGACTCGCGGCAGCCCAGCCCCAGGTTGAGCTGTTGTTCAGCATCTTAACTGTGGAGGGCAGTGTCACTGGCCCTCATATGTGGGATCCGAACCGGGGCACTCTGGCATCCCAAGCCAGCTCTTAACCAACCCACCTCTTGGCCGGCCCTAATATATTTATTTTTTGCCCATGAGCATATAACTCAAGGCAATAGGGAAAACTTCAGGTTAACAGCCTTTGACTCTGTGTAAAGAAAAGCTTTTGAACTGTTAAAACAGTCTAAAATGGAATGAAGGGAATGAAGTACCTAATTGAGTCACTAATTATGTGCAAGTATAGTTGACCCTTGAATAACACAGAGGTTGGGGTGCTGACCCCCATGCACAGTCAAAAATCAACATGTAACTTGACTTTCCAAAATATTAATTGTTCATTAGTATCCATGGGGTATTGTTTCCAGGACCCCAGCCCCCATGGATACCACGGTCCCCAGATACTCAAGACTCCTATATAAAATGGCATAGATCAATTCATACAGAGGGTCATCCACATCCGTGGACTCCCAACCTCGGATCTAAACAGTACAGGCATTTATTGAAAAAAAGCTGCATGTGAGTGGACCCATGTAATTCAAGGATCAATTGTGAAATGTGATCAAGGCAATCCCTTGTCTTGGAATTTTGGGTAAAGAGGATTTTGGGTAATGGTTTGTTCAAGGCAATTTCCAAGGCATGTTCTAACTCTTAAGAGTCCAGGTGCTGAAATATGGGGATAACAATACCTCTCACAGTTATTGTAATGAAGAAATAAGACAGCACAGGTCAAAACTTCTTGAATGTTTCGTGGTATACAGTTGGTACTTACTGAATGTTCTTTACCATATCTATAAGAATAATCCTTGCCCTGGCCTGGTACGAGTGAGATAATGAATGTCGACATGCTTGAAATATCATTCAAATCCTTTACAAGAAAAGGTGCAGAAATCTGCTATCTGACTGGGCACTGTCAGGGGCATTTTGCTTCAGTTTGTTCATTTACAAAGGGAGACCTTAGCTTTTTAGCTTCACCCCCCCCCCACCCACCCCCAAATCAGGAAGGGCCTGATTTACCTACGTATAGACAATGGATAAATTTGCCTTCCTGTGGCCACAGAATGTGATGGTTAGGTGCATAGACTTTGGGGGTTCCAGCCCTAGCTCCCTTTCTTACTAGCTGGGTGACTGTTGGAACGTGATGTCACCTCATGAGCTTGGATTTCCTCATCTGTAAATAAGCGCACCTCATTTACGTTTGTTGTGATGATTCAGCACAATAACATATGCTGTGTGCTTGGCACAGAACCTCTGTGCCAAGTCAAGTGCTCTGTTAACAATAGTTTCTCCTGTTACTATGCTCTTTTTCCACGTGCTGTGAGAGGAGTTTGCCAAAGGCCTCTTTGAAGGATTATAAGGTTCATGGGGAGAGGGGCCTTGTTCTTGTACCTTTAAGAAACTGCCTTCTGAATTAGTTGCTGGTTGTAGCATAGACCAGTGCTGCTTATAGAAGTAGAACATGGCAGTAACATTAGGTATGGCCAGACCGAGAAGCAGTCATTGGATTCAAAGGGAAGCTAGTCTCTTTGTGCCCATCAGTGGAGAAATAGTCCCCCGTAGCCTTGGATCTCAGTGTGGCCTTCGTAAACTCGTACGCAATGACACACAGTGTTTCAAGACATGAGTGGATTCTTAACAGGTCTGTGTTTGACTGTTGTTCGCTGGGCCCTTTGCTTTGGGTCCACAGAATCCTATACGAATGCTTTATGAAGAGGTTACTGAACTCCAGTGCTGATATTGGCATATTAGGGTCAGTCACATCCTAAATGGACAAGTTACTTAACTCTTTTTAAGATCTCTATTTTCTCATTTACAAAACAGTGGTAACAGTTGTACCCACCATTGGGATTATGAGAATTACATGACACAACAGAAACAAAGCACACACAGTGCCTAGTTGCTTAGTGAAGAAAGGAAGGTGTCGTTCTTGTAGATGTTGATTACTCATAATTATTTTTAAGTCTACTCTAGGAGTGTTCTGGTTTATATATTAATGCATATATGTAATGAAACATTAAAGGTTTTTTGTTTTTTTTTTTAAGATTTTTTTTTTAATTGGGAAATTGGGGGGATGGGAACAGTGCTGGGGAATTGGGGAAAGGGGAACAGACAAGTTGCTGTCGTTTTGTTCTTCAGTCTAGTTGTGGAGGACTTTGCTTCACTGGCCCAAGTTGGCACCATCATTGCGCTCTTCTCTGGCGAGGCAGATCAGTCGCCGGCTTCTGGACGGCCGCTCACGCTGGCTGCTGGCTACACACGGTAGCCCATGGCAATCCACTGCCACAGGGACTGCAGCCCACGCCGTCGCCGGCGACTCATGGCAGCCCAGCTCCAGGTTGAGCTGTTGTTCAGCATCTTAGCTGTGGAGGGCAGTGTCACTGGCCCTCATATGTGGGATCCGAACCGGGGCCCTCTGGCATCCCAAGCGAGTTTTTAACCATCGCGCCACTCGGCCGGCCCAACATTAAAGGTTTTAATTTAACATTAGAAATTTAGATTCTTCTACAGCCAATCATGATTTCCCGTGTTCCATGCTGTTTCCAAACCTTTGCAGCATCTCAAGCCCAGCACTCGAGGAAGTCCCATCCCACACATCGAGCTGTTGTTCTACCACTCATTTTGCCGGTTTGGCCTTTCCTTGTTTAGATTTTTAATTTGCTATTATAACTTGGCTCCAATGTTTACCTTGAGATTCCTTTGCCTTTTTAAAAGGAAAAGAAAAGGAACGCTTATTATATACCAGGGCCATTTTTATAGGGTATGTTAGCCAAGTTTCTTTTAGTTGCAAATAACAGAAACTCATTTAAGTTAGCTTAAGAAAGAAAAAAGAAAACAAGGATTGTATTACAAGAACATTAGAATGTCAATTTGTCACAGTTTTTCAATTTGCCTACAGTTAGGAAGTACATCCAAGCCTAGAAAGGCTTAGAAAAGTCTGTGCCTCGGAAACATAGAGTCCTCGAGAACCCAGGCAAACCCTTTCCATAGCTGTTTCCCTAGCTGTGGGGTCTCGTGTATCTGCTTTTCTCTGCGTACCTGCTATTCAGTCAAGAGCCTTTTATGTCAGTTTTCCCATATGAAAAAAAAATTGTGTATTAGTTTCCTGTGCTGCTGTTAAAAATTTATTCACCCCCAGTTCTGGAAGCCAGAAGTCCAAAATAAGTATCACTGGGCTGGAAATGAAGGTGCGCAGAGCCACCTTTCCTCCCGAGGGTAGAATCCATGCCTTGTCTCTTCCAGCTTCTAGTGACTGCCAGTATTCCTTGGCTTGTGGCCAACTTCTGCTTGTGTCTTCACATTGCCTTTGTGGGTGTGTGTCTGTGTCTGTGTATGTGTGTTCACGCAAGCGCTTTCCTCTTCTTTCTGTATCAAAATTCCCTCTGCCTCTTACAAAGATATGTGTGATTGCAAGTAGTCCCCTCCCTTATAATCCAGAATACTCTCTCCTGCTCAAGATCCTTAATTTGATCACATCTGCAAAGATCCCTCTTCCTTCCAAGATAATGTTTACAGGTTCCAGGGATTAGGACCTGATATCTTTGGGTGGCCATTATCCAGCCTACTACAAATGGGGATCATGTGGACATATCTTAAAGTTGGCATGTAATAAAGGCTCCATAAATGCTAGCCTCCCTCCTTCCCTGCATCCCTCCTATATACATAGATAGCACCATGCCCCTCCGTTAACATTTATCTTCAAATGTTTTTCTTTCCAAGAATGTCATTATCACATTAAGTGTGGATTTGTTAGGATAATAATGAAAATAATAGCTATTATTTATTAAATGTCAGTTGTATCCCAAGCCCTTTGTTGAGTACTTTATCCATGATATATAAGTATCATTATAATCCCCATTTTATAGAGAAACAAGACTCAAAGAGGTAAAGTATCTTGATTTGCCCAAGTTCACCCAACTGATAAGTGTCAGAACTGGGATTCAAATAAGCATCTCTCTAGCTCTAAGGGCTGTGTCCTTAACCATTATAACTTGCCTGTTATACCTTTTCTTTAAGCCTTCAGCTCTAAAACTTTGAGGTTTCAGAATAAGTCTCAAGAGTGAGGCTCAACTCTCTGGTTTCTTGCCTTGGCCTCTGATCAAAACCTGTCCTGGAGGTTTCTTGCACCTATTAGCAAGGTCTGACATCATAGTTCACCAGGGTGTTGTTTTGTCATATACCTATTTTTAGTCACTTTCTTGGTCCTGAGTTGGTGGAATTTGAGGGAAGAGGAAGTAGAGAGCTATACTGCATCCTGAATTTCCTCTTTAACTAACTTGTTTGTTGCTAGGCAACGAGTTCCTTAACTATGGGGATCATGATGCTTTATTTCTGAATACACGGTACCTAGGACAGAGCCTGGACACAGAGTAGGCATTCTGCTAGCATGGAAGCTTCACCAGGAACTTTTAGTCACTGCTGTACCCATGCTGTACAACAGTGCCTAGAATAGGATAGTTGCTCCGTACATATCTGTTGTTTGGTTGGTTGGTTGGATGGATGGATGGATGGATAGATGAATGAATGGCTTGGCTGGGCATGGGTAAAGCTTCTTCACTTGTTGATAATTACAGTTACCATTTATCAGGCGTATACCATGTGCTGGGCACTTCAGTTCATTTTCAGTAACCTTTCCCACCTTCCCACCAGGTAGAAGTGATGAGCTGTGGCTGAGGAGGCTAAGGGAGAGGGAGGAGTCAAAGCTGTCGCCCAGGTTTCTGACTTGAACACTGGTCCAAGTGGTGATGAAATCCAGGGGGAGGAGCATGAGTCCCTTTTTCCCACAGGCTATGTTTGCGGTACCAGCAGGTAGATGCGGGGGTCTGTTCCTAGGACAAGGGCGCTAAAGATACCCCGTGTGCCAGGTATCCTGAAGAGGGCGATGTTCTTGATCTACCCAGGGCGGGGTTGCTTCTTCCAGAGCTGCAGGCTTGAAGCCATTCTTTCCACTGTCTTTTAATGTGAATGTGTTCAGTTTCTGTTCCAGATGACCGGGCTGAACAGCGTACCTGTCTCATTTGTGGGGACCGTGCCACCGGCTTGCATTATGGAATCATCTCCTGTGAGGGCTGCAAAGGGTTTTTCAAGCGCAGCATTTGCAACAAGCGGGTCTATCGGTGCAGCCGTGACAAGAACTGTGTCATGTCTCGGAAGCAGAGGAACAGGTGCCAGTACTGCCGCCTGCTCAAATGCCTCCAGATGGGGATGAACCGGAAGGGTGAGTGGTGCTTGCGGCTCTACTGCCCACCTTTCACCCATCACGTCACCTTTAGTGTCAGTTCTTCATTTTCCAAGCCTGTACTATATGCTAGGCCTTGTACTGTGTACTCATAAACCTGAAAATGAATCTGGCATATTTCCTGCCTACAGGGATCTCCTGACTAGGTGGGGAGAAAGACTGGTGAGATGTAAGGATGCTGTGAAAATGTATCTACAGGTTCTAAGTGGCAAGGCCCCAAATAACAATCAAGTCCTAACTGGGATTAATGTACTCCACTAGTTCTTCTCTCAAGGCATGATGAGACAAAGTAGGGATTTTAGATGAAAAGGCAGGAGGGCAGTAGGTTCCCTGAAGGTGATATCATTTTGTTTGCTAGAATCATGGCCTATGCGGAGGCTAGGGCATGCCCAGAAATCTGCATCAAGGTTGGTGAAGAATTTGGGATTTTTTGGGAAGCTTTCCAAGAGCCATTAGCCTGAGATGACATGAAAAAACATATTCTGAGAGGATTAACCCAGAAGGGAGCTTTGAAGAATGGATTGGGATGGGTGAAGCAGAAAAGGCACTCTGAAAGTTTTTAGGGGAGTCCAAAGAAAGGTGTGAAGGCTCTGAAGGAGGAGAAGGGGATGTAATGGCACAGATGTGCGAGAATCTCACCTGATAGGAGCTGGTGGCATCCTGGGTATTGGGCAGCACCAGAAGTCAAAGATTTGGAATAACAGGAATGGCCCTTCCTGGAAGAGAGTAAGGCGAAAGGTTGGCATTGGCAATGCTGAGATTGAAGTACCTGAGAAGGACACACAGAAAAGTCCACCAAAGAGACTGTGTATGATCAGAACTGAGGTGAAAAGTCCTACCTGTAAGGAGAAGTTTGTGGAGCTGTTGGCTTAAAGGTGGTAAAGTTTTGTTAGTGGGTAGAAGTCACCCAAAGAGCAAACTTGCATACGGAAGAGAAGAGGGCCAATGTCAGAACTCTAGGGAGTTAGTGTGGCATAGAGAATACAGTCAATAATTTTGCGACAACTATGCATCATGCCAGGTAGGTACTAGGCTAATGGGGGATCACTGCATAAATCATAAATGTCTAACCACCATGCTGTATGCCTGAAACTAATATAAAATAATACTGAATGTCAACTGAAACTGAAAAAGATAAGTAATTTAAAAATAAAACAATGTCCTTTAAAAAAGAACTAGAGGAGTATTTTCATGGATGGTAGAGAGCAGTGCAGTGTAGTTCAGCAGAAACAATAGAGGCAGAGGTTGGTGAGAGACTAGCTCTTACCTTGGGCAGTTTGCTTTATGTCGCTGATGCTCAATTATCTTACCTTTAAAATGGTATGATAAATACTTACCTTTCAGAGTTTTCTAGAGGATTCAATATACGATGTATATAAAATGCCCAGCAAGGTGTTAGGAGTTCCAATAGTAGTGTGCAGGGGTGGGTCTTAGTCAGAGTCCATGAACTGTGCACATTGGTTTCTATGTAGCACTAACGAATGAAGAAGACATCCTAATATACTTTAGACCGGTTTTTTATTGTGTGTGTGATAAGAATCTTTTGACAATTTGCCCATTATGAAGAAAGGTAAAAGAGATATATAAGGGCATTGAAATAAACTTGTCATGTATAATTTATAATACTGATATTTATTGAGCACTGGGTACCCCAGAAACTCTTACGTACTTTCTATGTATTATCTCATTAAATACAACAACTCTATTATTAACCATTACCCTCAGTTTACAGATGCAGCCTAGGGAGGTAAAATGACCTACCAGTAGTTACTTTAGTGGTGTTTATGTTGACAGTTAATCATTATTAAATTGTAATTTGCTATTAATCAAGCGGTTCGTAATTATGCCTAAGCACATGGACAGCATGCTGCATCACATATCTACCACACAGCGTAGCCGTTGGCATGAACCCTACTGTTTACTGGATGCTGAAATGAGAGGGCATTTAAACCGTCACCAACTTTGTCCCCGGTCTATATTTCTAACCTCATCTTCTGTCCAGAACATACTGTCCTGCCTGTGTTCGTGTTTTTTCCTCTACCTAGAAATCCTGTCCTTTCTCCGTTCAGTTTCATATTACAGACATCTCTCCCAGCCACCAATACAATACAAGCAATGTCTTAAAGAGAGAGTCTGATCATGTACCCACCTTCATCTGATTTGGTTTTGGCCTCCAGTTTTTTTCGTCTCTCTGTGTTGCCCTCACTGTGCATATTTTATCAGAGCATATTTATGGATTGCCTTCTTGACTATTCAGATGAATCATCCTGCTTATTCAGCTGGAGTGTGAGATTCTGAGGTTTCCGGCCAGACTCCCCTATTTCAGCTTAACCTCATAACCTCTATAACCATAACCAGGAGAAGATGACCCGGGATATGGGGATGGGGAGCTGCCTTCCTAGGCCCGGTGCATGCAGAGCAGGCAGGCTCAGCTAGCTGCCTTGTGAAGGTTGCCTCTCAGGTAGAAACCCTGCCACCTCCTGGTTGTTTCTGGGAAAGCGGAATGAAAATTAACAGTTGCCTTTGGAATATTTGAGGGTGATGGGACTGTTCTGCACGGAACTGTGGTTTCAACACATTTTTATCCATTTGTTAAAACCTATAGAACTACACACCACAAAAGAAGTGAATTTTACTGTATGTAAATGTTTAAGACACCAGTATGTGGGGGAAAACACTAGAATCCAGACTGACAAACGAATCTAACTGATATTATAAACAAAACACATAGCCACACTGAAGGGAATGGAAAGAAAGGAGCTGACCTTGAAAACCAGTGCTTTGACTGTATACTGTGAGGCTGAAGACAAAAAGAACTGTATACAAAAAAGCACCATAGTTTGTAAATTTGTTTCTCTGCAGGGTTATGGGTTAGGAATTCTGTCACTACTTTATTTGTATACTAGGGTTGAGCACACAATATATTATAGATAATGATAGTCAGGTTTCTCACATCAGAGAAAGAAGTCATAAATCAGGAAAAGGGGAAGGCTAGAGAAGAAACCTCTGGTGCTAGATTTGATTCAGAGGTATTGTATGGACTCATGGCTGGATAGATAAATAGCAAATATAGATACGTGTGTATATCTATGAATTGGTATACATGTAATTTCTAGCCCTGACCATTGAGAGGGCTAGAGGCAGTGATACCTCCCTAGTACCCAGATCTTGGTTTCTAAATATTAATAAAAGGAATTAGGACTCCTTGGAGAACTGCTTGGTCCTAGAGCTAAAGCAGGGAAAGTGTAAGATGAGCCTGGAGCATCTTGTGCCAGAAAGTACTATATATTTTTCTTTTTTTAAAAAAAGGAGAAGGCGGGGAGAGGAAGCAAATCAAAAGGGCATAGAAGCCAACCTGAAAGAGCTTCCAGTCAAAGTTAGAACAATTTGAGCAACAAAATAACTGTGTATTAGTTTATAACCCAAAGACTAAAATATCCATGAATTCATACTGACAGAACTAACAGACTAAGTAAACAGAAGAGTGAGAATTCTTCCTTATAGAATTCTAATTAACAAATGTAGAAAATCAGTATTAGGAGACTAGTTATAATTGCTGCAGGCAAGATCCACTGATGAATACTAAAATAAGAGAGTATAGGTTTAAACAGAAACAGAGTGTTTGCATAGTTTCTGAATATTTAGTAATTATACAGGGAAAAATAGTTTCAGTAGAGAATTCTGGCAGATACCACTTAGCTAAGCAATCAAGGTTAATTAACATCACCAGTGTGCTTACACTGACGTCATGTACCCCCGGATGCTAAGAAGGACACGCACACACAGATTCATTCCCAATCTAATCTTGAGAAAACAGATAAGCCCAAATTGAGAGACATTCTTCAAAATATCTTACAATCTATGAAACACTTTCCAAAAGTGTCAAGGTCAAAAAAGACAAGGAGAGACTAAGAAACTGCCATAGATTGGAGGAGACTATGGAGACATGACAACTACATGCAATGTGGGGTCCCAGGTTGGATTCTGGAACAGAAAAAGGACATCATTGGAACTGGGGAAAACTGAGTGAAGCCTGTACTTTGGTTGCTAGTATTGTATCAAAGTTCATTTCTTAGTTTTGATGAATATTCAGTGGTTATGTGTGGTATTAACAGAAGGTGTAGAGTATATGGGAATTCTCTATATTATTTTTGCAAGTCTTCTATAAGTCTAAGCATTTCAAAATTTTAAAACTTAACTGTTAAAAAAAATGCAGCTGCCATGTGTGAGCCAGCGCCATCTCTGGATGTAGATATCTTTTCAGTCCTGGAAGTTGGCTGTTCAGGAAATTAATTAGTAAGACGGTGAGGGAGATTTAAATAGGGGGAGTGAGTGGCCGCTGGGCCCTGTCTGTTCATCCCCATTACTATCGCTAATCCCAAACACGTACTCCTCACCCATCCTGCAGTTTTCAGGATGAAGTCGGGCTCCACGGAATGATTTTCAAGGCCCCTCAGACTCTGGCACCATCCACCTCGTCCCTTCCCTTTCCCTCTGCTGCTCCCCACCCACAATTCACATTCCAGCCCAGCTCCAAAAACTGAACGATGCTTCATGTTTGGGGGCTTTGCATGTGTTTCGTCATCCTGGAATGTTCTACCCCCTCTTCTTTACCTGACTATATATACTTGTCTTTTAAGGCTCAGTTTTTATTTGTTATCTCCTCTAAGAAGCTTTCTCTGACACACCCTCCCCCACATACCAGATGACCCGCCCTGGGCTGCTACACCCCTGTTTAGCCCTCTGCCACAGTCCTGATCACCTGTCTAGTCTTTGTTTACCTGTCTGTTCCCCTCATCATTAGACACTGAGGCCCTCAAGGGCCATGACCAAGGCCTGCTCTTCAGTGTCCCTCTGCGGGTAACCCAGTTAAGGCAGGATGCTTCCTGGTGGGATGGACTGACTGGGGGCGGGGCAGGAAGTGGGATGGGGGAAATACTGGCATCCCCACTTACCTGTAGGGGGTATATTCCAAGACCCCCAGAGGATGCTTGAAACCGTGGAGAGTACTGAACCCCATACATACTCTGTTTTTTCTATACATACGTGTATGTTCCTATGATAAGGTTTAATTTATAAATGAGGAAAAGCAGTAAGAGACTAACAATAACTATTAATAAAATAGAACAGTTAAGCAGTACACCATGTTAAAAGCTATGTGAATGTGGTCTGTGTCTCTCTGTCTGTCTGTCCCCCTCCCTCCCTTCTTCTCATCATTAAGACAGCTACTAAGTGACTCGGGAGGGCAGTGCGTAGAGTGGAGATGACAGACAAAGGGATGCAAGAGTGCGTCACACGACTCAGAACGAGGCACAATTTAAAACTTATTGTTTGTTTCTAAAATTTTCCATTTAACATTTTTGGACCATGGTTGACCATGGGTAACTGAAACCATGGAAAGCGAAACTACAGTTAAGGGGACTACTGTATTGCTAAAATTCTCAGAGGCAAGAGGAAGCTACACTGAGCCTCATGGAGGAATTCATATCAATTAAGTAATTATGTGAAAATTTTTAAAATTCCCTTAACTTTGTTGTCTCATGACTTGCTAGTGAACTAGTTGAAGAGTCAAAAGGTTTAGGAAAGCTTCTTGGAGAAGGCGCATGGTTGTAGAATGGCATTGTGAGATCCTGTGGCATTTGCCATATCACTTTACCAGTATAAAAATGGAGCAATGAAAAAGCTCAGAGAGAGATAATATTTGAGCAGAATCTTGAAGGAATAGAAGTTCAAGCTCCTCACAAACTTAAAGAGCTTTTAAAAAATGACTCCCTCTCCCCTCCCTCTCTGCTTCTCCGTGTGTGTGTGTGTGTGTGTGTGTGTGTGTTAATTATTTGGGAGTAAGTTACAGACATTCCCCTTTGCTTCTAACATAACCATAGTACTATTATCAAAATCAGGAAATTTAACACGACTTAATACTATTATCTAATTAGCAGACCTTATTCAAATTTTACCAATTATTATCCCAATGCAATTTATAGCAATTTATTCTTTCTAATCTAGGAGTCAATCCAGGATCACACACTACATTTAGTTTTTATGTCTCTTTAATCTTATTTAATCTGAAGTGGTTCCTCAGCCCATTTTGTCTTTAATAACATTGTCAGTTTTAAAGAAAACAAATCATTTATTTTGTAGAATATCCCTCAACTTGGGTTTGGCAGTTTCCTCATGATTAGATTCAGATTATGCATTTCTGGCAAGAATGCTGCAAAAGTGATGCTGTGTCCTCTCGGTGCATCATATCAACAGCACATGGCGTAAGGTTGTCCCATTATTCATCATTTTAACTTGAATTACTTGGTTAAGGTGGTGTCATTTGGGTATGATGGTGTTGCCAGATTTTTCCACTGTACAGTTTCGTGCAGAGGCAGAGCTGTGTAAAACAGCATGGCATGTTCGAGAACTAACAAATAATTCTCTGCAGGTACAGTATAGCATTTGTGGCGAGAGATGAGGATGGGAAACCCCAGAGGAACCAGATCACCGCGGGTCTTAAATGCACAGCTAGGGAGCTTGGACTTAGCCCCTAGACCAAAGGAGCCACCAGTGCGTTTGGGGAAGGACTCTGGTGTAGTAGTTTTGTGTCTTACTCGCCTCTCTGGTTTTGGGGTTTGGTTAGCTGCCCAGGCTGACATGGAGAATGGCAGATGCATGAGTTCCAGAGCAGAAACAGTACATGTGCTTTTCTGAGCAGATAGAACTCATTTAGGCTTGGACAGTAGGTGCAACAGAGCCGTTCCTGTGATCTTGCACCCAGAAGCCCTTTGTTTTTGTTTTTGTTTCTTTTTAACCAGTTCGCTACCACAAAGACTCTCTTCCCTGCTGAAAAACTTGCTTTTACCCAGTGTAGCATCAAGGAACAAGCACAGCTTTAGAATCAGAAGACCCACGTTGAAATCCCAGCTCTGTCAGCTCTTCCCTGAGCAACCTTGAACAAACCCCCTCACGTCTCTGAGCTTCCATTTCTTCATTTCTAAACTGCATAGGACAGTAACAATGTACATCTTGCAGGGTTGTTTTGAAGATCAAATGCACTAACATATGCGAGTACGTTAGAAGTCTTACAATATGATCCATGTTTTTGCTGTAACAGAGGTACTGTGACACATTGTATTGCTTCCCATCTTGACAGATTTTACCATCTGTGACTAAACCAGAACTATTGTTTACTTTATATTCTTCTTTAAATCACTGTTTTTAAAAAATCAGTTAATTTTCAAAGGGAATTTTTTATCACCTTAGTGAATGAGAAATCAGTATTTTTTAATGCACATTAAGATAAATGTACTGTTGGGCCGGCCGAGTAGCGCATTGGTTAAGAGCTGGCTTGGGATGCCAGAGGGCCCTAGTTCGGATCCCACATAGGGCCAGTGACACTGTGCCCTCTACAGCTAAGATGCTGAACAACAGCTCGACCTGGAGCTGGGTTGCTGTGAGTCGCTGGCGACGGCATAGGCTGCAGCTCCTGCTGCAGTGGGTTGCCATGGGCTACCATGTGTAGCCAGCAGCCAGCGTGAGCGGCCAGCAGCCAGCGTGAGCGGCCGTCCAGAAGCCGGTGACTGATCTGCCTCATCTGGGAAGAGCGCAATGATGGTGCCAACTTGGGCCAGTGAAGCAACGTCCTCCACAACTAGACTGAAGAACAAAAGGACAGCAACTTGTCTGTTCCCCTTTCCCCAATTCCCCAGCACTGTTCCCATGCCCCAATTCCCCAATATTAAAAAAAAGAGAGAGAGAGAGAGAGAGAGAGAGAGAGAGAGAGAGATAAATGTATTGCTAAGGGTTTATCCACGCACCACCTAAAATTGTTTCTCCAATGGGATGCACACACTGGGATAATACTAGCAGTGGAAAGAAGGCTGGTCTGTGTCCGGTAGTCTGGATTCCAACTCCTGATCCTGCTCTCTTGTTTCTGTCACCTTAAGCAAAATACTTCACGTCTCTGAGCCTTAGATTCATCTGTTCAGTGGAAGTGATGCTAATACTTTCTCATGGGTTTACTTTTACCCAAGATAGCACCTAACACATAGTAAATGTCCACCACATGTGAGGGTTAAAGGACAGCATGAGCTTTTAAATATCAAAACAACAAATTGGCAAGATGTAAATCTTTAAGGTTTGTGGCCCTTCAAACAAAGGAAAGAATGTTCAGTTCCTCCCTCACCTCCAAGACAGAGAGAGTGAGATAGCAGGTGAAATTCTTGTATATTCAGTTCATATCTGCCAGTGATCTTGGTTCCATACCTGTGAGCTGAAGCAAAGACACGTGAGATGCCAGTATTGGAAATAGAAGTGCCTGAAAATTGTCGTTGACCCTGGAACAACAGAGGGAATTTTAAAGATTTTTTAGAACTTGAAATTGGGTTGAAAGAGAGCTCCCAGACAACAACCAAGCATGTTTCTAGTTCTAACATAGGCTGTGCATGTTTCTCACCCAGAATTCACAGCAGCCTTATAAGGCAGACTATGTTGCCTCCATCCCACAGATGACGACACTAAGGTTCTAACAAGGTGAGCATGAAACCTTGTTTTAACTCCTGTGTTCAGAGAAAAGCGGCTGGGCAGCAGGAAGGATTAGTTACTGAATACCTACGCTATAAGCCAGGCCCTAAGCTTGGTGCTTTAGCCGTATTGTTTTATATATAATCTTTACAATGCCCCCGTAAGACACGTTCCAGTAGCCCCTCTTTGTTCTTTGGTAAATTTTATTCTGAAGTTTTAGTCATTCAGAGATGTGAAGAAACTTGTCTAATTACACAGACCAAGCAGAAACAAGATTTAGACCCAAGCTTGTCTAATTTTGAAGTGTGGAATCTTCTAAGGACACCAAGAATGATGTCTCCTTTAAGGAAAATGATCTTCCTGTCAGCCTTTCAGTTACCACACAGGAACTGAGTTTGGAGCCCTCACCCTTTGAGGCAGTCAACTGTGCCCCAAGGACTTTCTACACTCTTCATGTTAAATTTTTTTGAAGTAGGTATATCATGGCAAAGCTTGCTCTCACCTGATGCCATTAGCTTACCCACTTACCCCCTCAAAACCACTCTCCACAGGGGCCATCACAGAGTTTTCAAAACTGCCCACTTGACCTCATTGCTCTCCTGCACCATCTTACCCTCAGGCTCCTCTGCTCAGCCTGGCACTCAGGGCTCTCTGTGACCTGACCCCGATTGGCCTCGCCAGCCTCATCTTTTCCCACTTCACACACACACACACACACACACACACACACACACCCCACACATGCACGCACACACAGCACGCATGCACAGCACGCACGCGCACACACACACACACACACACACACACACACACACAGCATGCACGCACGCTTCAGCCAGATCGAACCACTTGGAAATTCCCAGAAAGAGCACTCCATGCTTGCTTTCAGCTGCAGGTTTTCTGTGCACTGTTCACTCAGCCTAGAGCACCCTTTTCCTGCCTGCATAGATCCTATTCATCCATTAAGAGTCAGTTCAGAAGCTGCCTTCTCCGAAAAGCTTTGCCAGACATCAGAGCCTTTCTATAATTGCAAATCAGGGGTTCCTTCTCTGTACCCCCATAGTAAGTGCTCCATAAACAATGAAGGTAATAGTATTAATAGTTGTTATCCTTAATGAGGCTGGTACTATAATGTTTAAAGGATGCGTTTTATACTTAGAAAATGCTAAATACTTTCTTTAGCTGAATCACGTAAGTGGAAAATCAACTGCAAGGGAACTCAGTAGACCACCTTTGGAGTAAAGTAAAAATTCTGATTGATTTTTAAAAAAAACCTGTTCTCCTCATCCTATAAATTCGACTCAAACTTAGACTGGAAATAAAAAATATATAAGAATGAAGATATTCTTTCCGTCCCTCTCCTTGATTTACCAAAGCCGTCAGACACATCATGCTGAGGGGTGAGGGGGAATATTTGTAGCTGTGGGACTATTAATAATGCTGTCACCTTTGTGAGCATATTGAAATGTATACCGTGTGCTTAGTGTGTACCCAGTGCCTCGGGGGCCCAGCAGTATCTGGTGTTTGTGAGGTAGCCTGGAACAGTGGAAAGAGCATGTGCTTTGAATCCACAAGGACCTGTGTTTTCATCTTGGCCTTACCAATAACCACCTTGTGTTTTGGCCAAATAAGTTCTTCTGTGCCTAGACTTCTGTGGGCATGCTTCTGACTGTCTTGACTTGTGTTTCCTTCCAGCAATCAGAGAAGATGGCATGCCGGGAGGCCGGAATAAGAGCATCGGGCCAGTCCAGGTGAGTTCCAGTCCTCACTTTGTGATCCACCCTGGAAGCCCTGAGTTCCAGATGCTCCTATAGCTGCTCACCTTGATCCTCGCATCAGTTATGGTGGGGGGCGGAGGGAATCTTTGCTTTCATCCCTGCAAAACGGCTTTTTGGAGCCTAGATATGAAAGTGCTTTGAAAATCTTAATACGTAAGATAATGATTAATTGAAGTTCTTCTTGTGATCAGTCCCTCAAGCCTTTCTGGAGATTTCACAGGAAGCAAACCCAATTCTGGTTCTAAACCATTCAGAGGATTCTTTATGTCAATCATTTAAGGTTGTAGATAAACATAGCCTGACAGAAATCAGCAAGACTCCTTTGCTATTCAGTGTCTCTAAAGATACATCAGCAAAAAGGATTGCCTTATTCATAGAGTAGGAATGATAATATCCATTCTGTCCCACAAACTTGACTGCTCTGTGCCAGATCCCCTGGACCATGACTCGGTTGAGTGTGAGAGAGAGACAGATACGTAAACAGACATCAGAGTACAGTGTGCGATAACAGAGGATGCCCAGGGAATACAGGAGGGAGGGGCCTCTTTTCTGTTTGCTCTGGAGCCATGGTTGGGGACTGAAGACATTCAGGAAAGGCTTTCTAAAGAAGGTGAAGTTTCAACTGAGTCTTGAAGGAAAAGTAGGAATTATAGCTATGTTGGGAAGGGGGGTGCAGAGCCAAATACTTTTTATTCATGCTAGACAGGACAGACTGTTAAAAGACCAAAAGATGAATCTCTAAGGAAGGACAAGGAGTTGATTCGGTCAGGCCCGAGCACTGGGCACATGTGGTTGATGGACAGCCAGTAAGGTAGATAGATTCCTTGAGTTTGGGCATCGGCTCTCTAGAGTGCCTTTGTCTTTGATTATAGCTCCTTAGATAAAGCCTTTGCAGGGCCAGCCTACTGCACTGGTTCTTACTCGTCAGTAGAAGAAGAGTTTCTGAGAATAGAGCACTGGATCTGTTTATGACCCATCAAGTGAATCCCTCAGCACAATAGTGGACGGGGCCATGCCTCAGTAATCAGGAATTACTGATGTGGACCAAGCAGCAACCACTAAAAGGTTTTAAGTAGAGAGAGGGGCATGGTCAGATTTGCATTTTGGAAAGATCATTCTAGCAGTGGAAATGGTTTGTGAGGAGCTGAGTAAGGGACAGTAAAACTAGGGGCAGAGAAAAAGTAGTTAGTAAAGGGTTTTACAGAAGTCCAGGCAAGAGATATAGATAGTGGTTTTAAGTAGGGCGATGATAGCATAAATTGAGCAGGAGGAATAGATTCAAGAAATATTTAATAGGTAAAATTGATGGGATTTATCCAATTGAATGTGAGGGAATGAGAGAAAGACAGGAATTCAGAGTTGTTTTGAGACATACACTGATGCTGTATGGGGGTGGGGTGGTTCCTATCACATGAGCTTGGTACATACACACCCGCATTTGGGGTGTGGTGTGTGCTGTATTCATTCTCTTTCCTTTTTTTATTTTATTTTTATTTTTTTAAAGATTTTTTTTTAATTGGGGGATGGGAACAGTGCTGGGGAATTGGGGGAAGGGGAACAGACAAGTTGCTGTTGCTTTGTTCTTCAGTCTAGTTGTGGAGGACGTTGCTTCACTGGCCCAAGTTGGCACCATCATTGCGCTCTTCCCCGGGTGAGGCAGATCAGTCAGCGGCTTCTGGACAGCCACTCACTGTGGCTGCTGGCTGCTCACGCTGGCTGCTGGCTACACACGGTAGCCCATGGCAACCCACTGCAGCAGGGGCTACAGCCTACGCGTCGGCCCAGCTCCAGGTTGAGCTATTTTTCAGCATCTTAGCTGTGGAGGGCAGTGTCACTGGCCCTCATATGTGGGATCCGAACCGGGGCCCTCTGGTGTCCCAAGCCAGCTCTTAACCAACGCATCACTCGGCCGGCCCCTCTCCTTTTTTTAAATCAAACATTTTTATTCGTTATTCAAATCATATATATCTCGCAAGTTAATTTATTTCGTTCTGCACTCATAGCTGCTCTTTTGTGGTAAAAAAAAAAACAACAAAAACAGAAAATGAAATCTATATCCTTAACAAACTGTTAAGTGTATAGAACGATATTAACTATATGCACATTTTTATGTAGCAGATCTCTAGAACTTTTTCGTCTTGTGACTGAAACTTGATTCCCATTGAAGAGCAGCTCCGCATTTCCCCTCCCCCAGTCCCTGGCAGCAACCATTCTACTTTCCCATTCTCAGAGTTTGTAAATGTATACCACACTTTGCTTATCCAGTCATCCATCAATGGACATTTAGGTTTTTACCTCTTGGCTATTGTGAATAATGCTGCAATGAATGTGGAAGTATCTCTTTGAGATCCTGATTTCTTTTGGGTAGATACCCAGAAGTGGGGTTACTGAATCATATGGTAGTTCTATCTTTAATTTTTTTGAGAAACCTCCATACTGTTTTCCATAGTGGCCACACCATTTTACATTCCTACCCAGCAGTGCACAAGGGTTCCAATTTTCCACATCCTCTCCAGCACTTATTTTCTGCTTGCTTGTTTGTTCCTGATAATGGCCATCCTAATAGATGTGGGGTGATATTGTGGCTTCGATTTGCATTTCCCTGATGATTAATGACGTTGAACCTTTTTTCATATACCTGTTGGCTGTTTATATGTCTTTGAAGAAATGGCTATTCAAGTCTTTTGCCCACTTTTTAATCGTGTTTTTTGTTTTGTTGCTATTGAGTTGCAGGAATTCCCTATATATCTTGAATATGAACTCTTTACCAGATATATGGTTTGCAGATATTTTCTCTCACTCCATGAGTTGCCTATTCACTTTGTCAGTTGTTTGCTCTGCAGAAGTTTTTTAGTTTGATATAATCCCATTTGTCTATTTTTGCTTTTGTTGCCTGTGCTTTTGGTGTCAAATTTAAGAAATTATTGCTGAGGCCAATGTCAAGAAGCTTTCTCTCTCTCTCTCTCTCTCTTTTTTTTAGGCATTTTATATTTTCAAAAGGTTTTAGATTTAAGTCTTTAATTCATTTTGAGTTGATTTTTGTACACAAAATGTGACAGAGTCTAATTTCATTCTTTTGCATGCGGATATCCAGTTTTCCCAACACAGCTTGTTTGAAGAGCTTGTCCTTTCCCCATTGTATAGTCTTGGCATCTTTGTCAAAGATCTTTTGATCATATATGCATGTGTTTCTTTTGGGGTTCTATTCTGTTCCATTGGTCTATGTCCATAAGCCAGTACCATACTGTTTTGATTACTGTATAGCTTTGTAATGCTTTGAAATCAAGAATTGTAAGATCTCTGGCTTTGCTGTTCCTTCTCAGGATTGTTTTGGCTGTTTGGGATTCTTTGTGGTTCCATATGAATTTTAAGATTGTTTTTTCTATTTCTGCAAAAAATGCCATTAGAATTTTTATAGGGATTGCATTCACTCTGCAGATAACTTTGGGCAATAGAGACATTTTAACAATATTATTAACTCTTTCAATCTATGAACATGGGATGTCTTTCCATTTATTTATGTCCTTAATTTCTTTCAGCAGTGTTTAATTTCTTTCAGCAGTATGCACATCTTTCACCTCTTTAGTTAACTTTATTCCTAAGTATTTTATTATTTTTGATACTATTGTAAATAAGATTGTTTTCTTAATTTCCTTTTCAGATAATTCATAAAAGTGTCACTGCTTTTTGTATGATTTCGTGTCCTGCAACTTTAAGATCATGTCATCTGTGAACAGATAATTTTACTTCTTCCTTTCTAGTTTAGATGCCTTTTATTTCTTTTTATTTTTGCTTGCTTGCTCTGGCTAGGACTTTCAGTACTATATTGAATAGAAGTGTTAAGAAAGGACATCCTTGCCTTGATCCTGATCTTAGGCAAAGCCTTCAGTTTTTTACCATTGAGTATCATGTAGCTATGGGCTTTTCATATATGATCTTTATTTGTACTCATTCTTTTTATATTTAGATGCAGTAGAAAGTTTACCTGTTGGGAAGAATTCTTAAGCATTTCCTCAGTGAAAAACCTTCCCCCGTATTACCTGATGATTTTCTGAGTATGCTATGTGGCTCTCCTAACCATGCCAGGGGATCTTCAGTTGCTTACATCTCCAGACTCTGTGCAGAATTGAGGGAGCTGATATTCAGAGAAACCTATTTCATCCGTCATTGCATTTGACTTTTTGATCCTGGGCATGTAATTTTCCTTTTAGTCTTTTACAATTTCTAGGGTGTATTAGGAAGAGAGAGCTGTAATTTCCAATTTCTTAACTGAATTTAATTATAATTAAAAATAAAGGATAGAATTTCCATTTATTGAGCACGTGTTGTGCACCTGCACTTTATAACTTATAATCTTAGATTAACCTCCCAAGTCTCTCTGACTCAAAGCTGCATATTTCTTTGCTCCAGCACCCTGTGAGGGATCCCTGAGCTATGAGGGAGGTGATATTATCTCCATTTACAGATGAGGGAGCTAAGGCTCAGAGAACTTGAGTGACTTGCCCAACACTAAGTACCCAGCTAGGAAATGGCAGATGAGATTTGAACCCAGATTCACCACTCACAACATGTTCCATCCCCTGTTCAGTGCATCAGTGATTGCCCAGTGGCCCAGGGGACCCTCAGGGAGAGCAGGTGCGTTGTCACTTTGCCTCCCAGCTAGAGGAAGCTGCAGTTACCAGGACTGGCCCGTTTCACCCAGCTCACATTATTTCCATGCCCACCAAGCTCTGGTCTTGCTCCCATCCTCACGGAGGCTGCTTCAGTCAGGGGCTCAGTAGATGTCCTGTAGTTTGATGCCACCATTTGTCTTTACATGTCTTATAAAATGCAAACAGTGATTTCAGTATTCTAAGGACCCCTAAGAGAAAAGTGGGGGGTTTTGTTTGCTTGGTTTTTGCTACATGTGACTGAGTAAAGAAAGACAACCCCTCCAGTGTGCAGTCCAAGCTATTTGAGACCAACCACTCAACTTGCCCACCAGTGAGACATTCTTTGTTTTCTCTCCCAAGTCCTGTGTGCTGGCTGGCTTCCAGTTCTGAATGCCTTCTGTATTTACATTTGGAGCAGCTCAAGGTTTCCTCACAGGCTCCCAGAGCAGAGAATTATGTAGGTCTAAGTTAGACTTGGGAGAAAATACCCTCCTATGCTTTTCTCAGGAATAAGAAATAAAAATCCCTTTGGCCCTTCCTCCTTAGCACTCACTCTCATTCTGTGTGCTGATAGCTGCTTAGGCCTCAACTATGAGTTAGACACTCTATAGAAGTGTTTCTTTACTTCCTTATATGGTGCACTAGCTAGAGCACTGGACTGAATACTTGAATACTCTGGCCTCTTCCTCAATCTCCTGCCCAGACACGGACATGCAGTGTGATCTTGGGCGAGTCAGTTCATTTGTCTTCGCTACAATTTCTTGTTTATTCAGTAGGCTTAGGAATGCCTTTCTTACTGAGAAAATCAGTAGTTTTGTGAAGTTTTGTGGTCAGTAATTAATAAGTGAACATTTGTTCATTTATCCAACGTGTATTTATTAATTACTTTTTTTTTTAGGTCCTATCATAGCCTTATTTTTTGTAGAGGATATTTTATGAATCATTACCAGAAGTGCTATAAAAATAACAATAATGATCATGAAGATATCATTGTCAGCCTTCAATAATTATTGCTATGTGCTAGGCCCTATTATAAACATATGATAATATATTAACTAATTTAATCCTCACTACAGTCCTATGAGATATATACTACTATTCTCTGTACCATACAAATGAAGGAGTTTAGGTTCAAATTGTTTTTTTGTGTGTGTGTTTTTTTTTTAAGATTTTTATTGGGGAATTGGGGGGATGGGAACAGTGCTGGGGAATTGGGGGAAGGGGAACAGACAAGTTGCTGTCCTTTTGTTCTTCAGTCTAGTTGTGGAGGACGTTGCTTCACTGCCCCAAGTTGGCACCATCATTGCGCTCTTCCCAGGCGAGCCACATCAGTCGCTGGCTTCTGGACGGCCGCTCACTGCGGCTGCTGGCCGCTCACGCTGGCTGCTGGCTACATACGGTAGCCCATGGCAACCCACTGCCACAGGGGCTGCAGCCTACGCCGTCGCCGGCGACTCCCAGCAGCCCAGCTCCAGGTTTAGCTGTTGTTCAGCATCTTAGCTGTAGAGGGCAGTGTCACTGGCCCTCATATGTGGGATCCGAACCGGGGCCCTCTGGCGTCCCAAGCCAGCTCTTAACCATCGCGCCACTCGGCCGGCGCTAGGTTCAAATTGTTAAATGACTTAGCCAAGATTCTTCAACTAGAAAGTGGCAGAACCTGGAATAGAACAAAGGTGGTCTAACTCGAGAATTCATACTCAACCACTATGCTGTTCTTTCTCTCTCAGAATGCACAGAATTATTAGCAGATAGAAGAGGGACTTAAAATTCTGTCTAGGTAGCGATAGAAGGATTCACGAAGAAGGTGACATCTGGGTTGGGTCTTGAAGGGCAAGCAGGAGTTATTGAAGAGTGGTGTTTCAGGGGTAGGAAGGAACACTCAAGGATAAAGAGGAGTGTTGAAGAACCTAGAGGCTTTGTGGCTTGAGAGGGGGGTAACTGGGCAAGAGGTAAGCCATTATGACAGGAGGCAAGGAACCAAGCCGTCCTAGATTAGTGAGAGACCTAGAGTATGGGCGTGGAGGGGAGGGTGTCTGGGTTTCTCTCTAGAGAGTTCGGGAAATCCCCATGAGGTTTAAGTAAAAGTAAGTTCTCAGTCCTAAGGAAGGAACAGAGTATCCTGAACACTCAGTCTAACATGTATCATTTCCTTGTCAAAGATATCAGAGGAAGAGATCGAAAGGATCATGTCTGGGCAGGAATTTGAGGAAGAGGCCAATCACTGGAGCAACCATGGTGACAGCGACCACAGTTCCCCTGGGAATAGGGCTTCAGAGAGCAACCAGCCCTCACCAGGCTCCACACTGTCCTCCAGGTGAGCTTCAAGGCAAAGCCAGCATCTCTAGGGATCACCCAGGGTGTGGACCCAAGGAGTCCTCTGGGCCAAGTATTCTTGCCAGTCTGTCTCAGCCATTGTACTCTTGCTCCCTTAGTCCTTTGGGGTAGGGCCCAGGACCATGCAAAGCAGTATTCAAGAACCCATTTTTTGCTAAAGACCTTGAAAATGTCAGCCGTCTCATCCTCAGACTGATAAAGTGCTATAGCTGCTCTCCGTGCCCATACATTCTTCACCTAACAGAATAACATTTTAAATGTAGCTCTTTTCTCTCATTTACTTTATCACTGAAATAAAACAAGCCACACTGGTAATATTAAATTAAGTTATAATTTCTCTGCCTCAGCAAGAGTGAAGATTTTCACTTTATAAATTTTAAGAAATAGTGAAAATTTTCTAACCTAGTCAAATTTGCTGCTATCATGGAATACCAATTTGGAGACTCTTGGTCCCAGAATGGTATCTTAGGTTAGTTAGGTATGAATACAGCCATCAGCTACCAGGGGAGGCTTTCTTTCCCCAGAAATCTTTTACAGGAAAGGGATTGGCAAACTGTCTATGAAGGACAGATAATAAAAACTTTAGGCTTTGCAGGCCTACGGTCTAGGTCTCAGCTACCAGCAGGGTGCGAAAGCAGCCAGAGACAATATGTAAATGAATGAGTGTGGCTGTGTCCCAGTGAAACTTCATTTACCACAAGCCATGGGCCATAGTTTACTGACCCCTGTTATAGGAGATGCATCTAGGTAACACAACAGGAATTTTAAAAAATTAGTTGACAGAGTGGCTGGATTTCTCCCAGTAAAGATCAAGAAGATAAGAATCTGACTTTCTCTTCATATTTCATTATAATCTTTATTCATTCAGTTGTTCCGTAGTTTGTTTTGAATATTTGGGGAGTTGTGACCACATCACAGGTCCCTCGGCTAGGTGCTCGATTTGTTTTGTGCAAGGAAGGCACTTAGCCTGTCTGTGCCTTAGTTTTCCTAGCAGTGAAAAAACACCTCCCACCCCCACAAAAAATACAAAAAAACCCCACCCACCTTTATCATCATAGTCTATAAGTATCCATTAAAACTTCTCCAAATTTGGCACCTGTATGAGGAATTCATTTAGCCGTTATTCATGGTCTGCTCTACCAGCCCCTGTGTTCCAATGGTGAGCCACACAGACACTCGCACAGCATCCCTGTCTAAGGGGAGAGGTTCATGTAACCGTTGATGATGTCCCTGGCTTGATGAAGACAGACTGCACGGCTGAAGAACACCTTTGAGTAGGTGGTAGACCTGCCGTGGTTCTGCCTGACATGAGCCTTTCTCTCCAGTAGGTCGGTGGAACTAAATGGATTTATGGCATTCAGGGAGCAGTACATGGGGATGTCTGTGCCTCCACACTATCAATACATACCGCACCTTTTTAGCTATTCTGCCCACTCGCCACTTCTGCCCCCACAAGCTCGCAGCCTGGATCCCCAGTCATACAGTCTGATTCACCAGCTCGTATCAGCTGAGGACCTGGAGCCACTGGGCACTCCCATGTTGATCGAAGATGGGTGAGTGAATCCTACCCTATTTAAGCCTTGCAGCTAAAGAATGTTCTCTGTCCCACACCCCCCTTCATCCCTGGCGGCTGTACTCCAGGCTTCAGAATGAATTGGGGATAATGAGTGAGGACTCGGCATCAGAGGGCAAATCTGTGCTATCTTTGAAGCCAGTGGTCCCTCATTTTTTTCTTGAGTATCTTTTCTCATAGAGTTGAGGCTCTTTATCAATCCCTATGAAATTGGGAGTAAAGGGCTTTTGTTTCTGCTGGGGCCTAGGTAAGCCAGGCCCTGGGATGGGTCTGAGTGCTTCAGAGCCTAAGATGTGCTGTAGTTCTAGGGACAGTCATATGAGGCTAGGCCTCTTAACAAGGCGCTTGGGCACTAACTGGCTGTGGCCTGTCCATATCTCTAGCCAACATTCCTGTGGGTGGCCTCTGCCGTGTGCTCTGTGTGTAGGCCTGAGTTGGTGGAAGGGAATATTCTCTCAATGCCCCTCGGCTCTGTCCGAGCAGACAGTTCAGTGCGACCCACCCCCGCTGCTGCACCCATTACTCCTTTGGCCTGGAGCATAGGCTGTTTGTTTCCAAGCTTAGACTCCTTCAAAAAGGTCTCCTGATATTTCTTAATCTAGTCTCTAATTTCAAAGAGGAAATTCAAACAACTGTCTACAAGGCCACACAAAACCTTCATAAATCTGGACATGGGGTGTGGGGAATAGTCATGCCAAGGGGCCTTGAGAGAACTAATATGAGACCCCAGTGTCATCCAGTCTGGGGATGAGAAATACCCTGTTCCTCCCTCTCGCAGGAGCTTAGAAGAGCTGAGCAACTGTAGTTCCTGAACTCTCACCACCAGGGGGTGCAGTGAGAGCAGGAAAAGCTGAGCTTGAGTTCTGTTTCAGCCGTCTGGACCCAGGCTCATTTTATCTGCCAGTCAGTCCCTGTATTCAGTGGGCACCAGATCCCCCTAATGGAGCCCCCATTGCCAAAACTAGTGCAGGGGTGACTTGGAATTTTCTCTAACATAAAACGTTAGTGGACACCAACAATAAAAGTCACACTCCCAGATGATTGCACAAATTTCTAAGCCTCCTTTCCCCTCAGAAACCTTTTCTCACCGAACCCGCCTCTCCAGCCCCAAGCTTGCTGCTGGCCCCAGTCCTGCCTCTTCATCATTAGGCCAAATTGAATGGAACTGGAGATCCATGGGCAGGGGCAAGGAGCCCACTGCCAGAGACACTTTGTTCCCTTAGGAGTACCCTCTTCCTATGCCCCATCTGCCTCCTCTGGCCCCTGGAAGTGACTTTCCCCTGTCCCTCCCCCCAGATATGCTGTGACCCAGGCGGAGCTGTTTGCCCTGCTTTGCCGCCTGGCCGATGAGCTGCTCTTTAGGCAGATCGCCTGGATCAAGAAACTGCCTTTCTTCTGCGAGCTCTCAATCAAGGATTACACGTGCCTCCTGAGCTCTACGTGGCAGGAGCTAATCCTGCTGTCCTCACTCACCGTGTACAGCAAACAGATCTTTGGGGAGCTGGCCGACGTCACAGCCAAGTACTCACCCTCTGACGAAGAGCTGCACAGGTGAGGGCTGCTGGCTGGGGAGGGGTCCCCAGGTAGCCAAAGCATTGCCATCTCTCCAAGGCGGCGGCGTTGCCTGGCACTCCTAAGGATGGGCCTTCAAGCCACACAGGGTTGGATTTGAATCTTTACTCTGCCACTGGCTAGTTGTGTAACCTTGGTCAAGTCTCTGATGCTCAGGTTCTGAACTTATAAAATGGGATAATAACAATACAAAAAACAAATGGGATAATAACAACCTCCTCAATAAGGTACTTGTGAGGAATAAATGATATTGTGCAGCAAAACTAAGCAGAGTGCTAAGCTATTATTTTGATCACATCTGGATTACTGAGGTAAGGTAATGTATCTGGGAAAAGCAAAAATCTAAACCTCGCCTTTAAGGTAAGGGGATCTCAGCTGTAGTGTGCAATCTGAGAACAAGGCCTAGGGGTCACTGTGGTGGCTTTTGTGTGCCAGGCACTCAGCTTGGCATTTTATATGATTGCCTTATTTCTCACAGCCTTTGGCATTACAGTTGTGATTATACCTATTTTATAAAGGAGAAAACTAAGGTTCCGAGAGGCCTGCCTGACTGCAAAGCTTAGGCTCCTCCACTGCATCTGAGATGCAAGGAGATGGTAAGAGCATGGGACTAAGAGACCGTTTTTCTCCTCGATGTGTCCTAGCGTGAAGTCTTATCTCAGCTGGCCAGGACCCTTCTAACCTCCCTGTGGAGGGTAGGTCTTTTACTCACTCACTTTGGAGACCTGGAGCTCACGGTGACACCCCCAAATCAGGACAAGTGATACAACTTTTCTGGCTTATTAATTTATCCATGTGTAAAATAAAGCTTGCAACACATTTAAGTAGCAATTTCAATAATTCACCTTTGTTGCACTGTTTAAAATAATGGAAGTCATGGGATTCTAGAGCACCAAGAAGGGGGGGAAGAAAAGGTACTCCCATCGGTGAAAGCTGGAGAGGGTGGGGTACCAGCCCCCACACCTCTGTACACAGGAGTGGGGTACACCTCCCTCTGGCACCCAATCTCATGGCACAAAGACAAGCGGAGACTCAGGCTGGAAGCTCCGAGACCCTCAAGCGCCCTGTGCTGAGGGACGGAGGAGTCTGGGAGCTGACTTTCTCCCCTGGGTTTCTAATGTTTCCTTTTTAATGATGCTTACTGGCTTTAGGGTGATCTATAAATGACAGAGTTTTGAACCCAGCTGACACTTTGTCCTGTAAACAGAGCTATCTGATTTTGCAAATGACCTAACCCTTTGTCTTAAGCCTCTAATTCATTGTTTCCATCAAAATCCTGTGTCCTGCTCTGTAACTCTGGTCTGACTGAATGTTCGGATAGCAGTCAGCCTGCTCTAACATTGTCAGGTTTGCAGAGCTGGCCCAGCAAGCCCGTTTGCCTGCAGTGCAGCCTGGGACTGCCTGCAGAGTCAGCCTGTTTTCCCGGCCCCCTCCAGGCAGGCAGGGACCAGTGGTTGTACAGGGCCTCGCTGTGGTTTTGAGCTTCATAAGGCACCCCATCCCACTGTATTCAATCCCTTGTACCCCAAGAGCAAGGCAGGGGCCAGTAACAGCTGAATCAGTGAGGGAATTTTTATTTTCTAGGAAGGCTCCTTACCAAGGAGAATCTAGAGCTGCATTGTCCAATATAGTAGCCACAAGCCTCAGGTGGCTTTTTAATTGTAAATTAATTAAAATTCAGTAAAATTGAAAATTAAGTTCCTCATTTGCACTAGCCACGTTTCAAGTGCTGAGTAGCCACATGTGGCTAGTGGCTACTATATTGAACAGTGCAGACAGGGAGCTCTTCCATATTGCAGAAGGTGCTGCTGATTCGAACACATGGTGCTGCTGAGCTGTCACATGAGTTTGAGGATAAGAAATCGATTTTTTTGTTAGGACTCTTCTTCCACTATGGAGGCCTTCAATGGAAAAATGCGAGTTAAACTTCAACCTGTTACTTGTGATTCCATGCCCACTTACTGAGCACCTACTGTGTGTTTTGGGAGTGAGTTCCTGCACGGGCATAATCAGGGAGTTCTTGCCAGAGGAAAAGACGTTTAAGCTGCATCTTGAAGTGGGAGTTTTCTAGGTAGATTGCAGGGAACAGGAGGAAAGCAGGAGAATGACACCAAATCCTGGATGTTGGAGGTCCTGGATGGATGCTTTGGGTAGGGAACCAAAAGCAGTCCTGTAGATTAGGGTACCGAGAGAATGTGCCTGAGAGACAGACATGAGGGAAGAAATGACTGCAGAAAAAGGTATGGAAAAGATGGGTCATGAAGGTGCTCAAAAGCCAATCTAAAGAATTCAGATTTTGTCTAAATAGTATGAAGTCATAGGACATTTTTTAATGGAGCAATTACATGGTCAGGTTGCATTTTAGAAAGATCCCTGTGGCTGTAAAGCTCAGGATGGGTGGCATGGACAAGGCATTCCATGGCCCAGGTGAAAAGGACAAGGCAACAGTGACTGTGGGAGAAGCAACGGCAGCACAGAGTTAGGAGATGGCAAGGAGGTGGAGTCAGTGGGACTTCAGTGAGGGGAAACGGTTGGGGTGCTGCCAGGCAGCTGGGCACCAATGCTCTTAGCCCAGATGGTGGAGCCTGGGAAGCCAGCCTGGGAGATGAACCACTCTGAATTTGATTTGGGGGTCTGTCGAGCCTGAGATGTATGTCGAAGTGCTCCAGAGGCCAGAAGAAATGGAACTATGAGGACCTGTGGAATCAGGCGTCTCACTGTAAAGCAGTCCCCACTCTGCTAGAAACCAGGGTTTGGAATCTGTAATTGGCCATAGCTCTTTCCTACCTTGCCTGCTCCTGCGTTACTCCCACTCCCCCCAAATGCCTTTACTTTTTCACAACTCTTGAGTGCAAGTGAGTTCCTGCTGTCATGAAAAGGCTTTCCCCAGATGATACATGACCACCTCCTTTTCTTTTCTCAAATATTGATTCAAATTTATGGTGCCCATTTTCCTTAATCAGGCTGTTATCGGACAGTGAGCTGGTGAATTTGATTTAAAGCAGATTGTAGCACCAGCCAGCGACTGCCCCTGGCCCTAATCAAGACTCCTTTACTCTCAGGAGAAGATGCCTTGCACTCGATGGGCTTTAATGGGCACTCTGCCTCCTGAGCATTCATTCAGAGCTCTGGAAAGTTCCCTCCAGCTTCCCTGCTCAGACCCTAGCTGTAAGGTTCAGGAAACACAGTCTTTTCTTTTTGCTGTGGCAATCGGAGCGATGATGACAATGCTAATAGCTAAGAATTATACAGTTTATTGTGCCGATTCCATCGTAAGAGCTTCACAAACATTTGTTTAGTCCTCACCACCGCCCTGAGACTGCACTAATATTTCCCTGTTCTACCAATAAGGGCCATAAGGTTCAGAGAGCTGAAAACTCGAGGCTTCAAAGCTAGACAGAGATGAGGTTGAGATTCTTACGTAGATCTTTGGTGCTCCAAAGACCAGGCTGTCTGCCATTACCCTATACCAAGTTCTTTAGCCTCCTCAAAAGTTTGACTTTCTGAAACGTGTCCTGGAGCCACCGTCTTACTGTTTATCTTGGAGCTTGTATATGGGTATGGAGGTGGCAGTTCCTCTAAGGTTGTGGCTGATGATTGCTCCTGGGGGTAGATGTATTTAGATGAATGAAAAAGAGACAACTGGGCCTCTCAGCCCCCTTAATGGGACATAACTTATGCAGTGTCAGCTTCAATTGCTGACTGAATGGTTCAGTGGTTTGGGGGATCCTGGCAGGAATGTTTTCCTTGTCCTAGCATGCTTGTGTAATGGGAACCGAGAAGAAGAATGGGTGTGTTTGTCCAGCTCTCTGGCTTTGAATGTTGATAATTTGTAGACAGGGACTACAGGGGCGTTAGAGCCGTGGGCTGGGCAGATATGGGGGAGGTACGGCTGCAGGAGAAAGCAGGCCCATGGAACAGAGAACAATTTGTTTATCAAGGGCTGGGATGCGGGGTGTGGAGGGAAGCTTTGCAGTCAGGCTGTGGAGACTGAGTGGGGGCTGCTGGGCTAGCTGCCAGTCCCCACCACTGCCAGGGGTCCGCGATGGTAGCCTGTCCTAAGAAATTTGAAAAGGAAATCTGTGCTGTCCCCAAGAGGAAGGGCAGATCAGGGGTATATGCTGAGGCCGGGCACTGGGGAGCGCCTCTGTGCCCCCTCGGGTCAGGACTCAGCCAGGGGTAGGTTTGGCATTCCTGGCTAGGGGCCTGGCCGAGAGCCACACACCTGCAGATTCTGCGGTGCCAGAGTGAGCACTTGGGGCCAGAGGTTGCTGATTAGGAGAGAGCGTTATCTTCGCTTGCTACACTGCTGGGCCACCAGACAGATGCTGACACTGCTGCTCCGCCTGCACCCCCCTTTTTTATGCCCTACCCATCCCACCCCTACCTCAGCCCTCCAAGCAGACCATAAAGGGTATTTACACTGAAGACCTTTTCTTCTCATGAACACAAAGATTGATCTGCACTCCCGGGCACACTGCCTGCTGCCAGCTTCAGCATCACGGAAGCTTTGCAGGGCGGTTGTGTGCACTGCAGCCAGCCCAGCACCTGCTCTGGGCTGGGCCCTGGGCTGAGTTGCTGTAGGAACACAGAGCTCCTGAGGTCCCCTGTGGTAGCATGTGGTAGCTTTTCCCAGTTACCGGTTCAGAGCAAGGCAGTCAGGGAGAAGATGGTGTCGTGCTGAGAAAGTGACAGGCTTGCCATTAGAACACTTGGGTTTAAACCTTAGCCCATCACCACTTATTTACTGTGCAATCTTGGGGAAGGCACCTCTTCCGCTTCTTCACCCCTCCTATGATGTGATGCTTCTAATCTCACAGGTTATCAGGAGGGTCAAATGCAAGAATGCAGTAGGGGCCCAGTAAATAGCCTCTGTGAGCCTTGGTTTCCATATGCGAACAAAGAGCTTATAACATCCACGTGGGGGTTTATTGGGAGTATCCAGTGAAATTATGTATGTAGAATATTTAACAAAGTGCCTGGCAAGTAGCAAACACTCAACAAATGGTAGATAAAGTTATCCATAGTGGTTATTCAATATCAATTTGTCTGCCAGCCTGTCTAGGAAAATATCAATAAAGCTGTAAAAGCCACTGGGACCAGGAGCAGAGAGAAACGGACTCAGCCATCACAGTTCAGACTCAGCCCTGAGAGAAGCCCCATCTCGGCCTGACTGGGAGCCCAGCCTTAAGGCCGAGGGCCAGAGCTCCAATTGTGAGGAGCTGCCGCTGGGCTCCCCCTGGTGCTTGAGAGCTGCAGGTGCCTCTGGCCCCAGCCAGGGCCGGACTTCCCTCCCGAAAAAGGAATGTCCTGCTTGCTTGCCCAGGAAGCCAAGCCCTTGCAAAGCCTTCAGAGTTAACGCAGAAAGCAGTAGTACATCCCCAGGTGTTCTGGACCCAACCCAGCTAGGGCCTCCTTGCCTGGCACGGGGCTGCTGCAGTACCCAGATCTGAACATAATCACCAGGAAGCAGCCCTGGACTGAGCAGCTCAGACTGAGCTGCACCTAAGGCCTGTCTGGCCCTCTCCTTGGCCCACAGACCAGCCCACTCCTAGAAGGGTAGAGACTGGGCCTGACCCAGCGTTTATAACTTGCTTCCCCATTAGGCCTTTGTCTCCTTGGTTGGGTTTGCCTTCATATCTCCATCTCTGATATGAGATATTCCCCACTGGGACCCAGACTATTAGTCCCCTAGCCTGGGGCTCCTTTGCCAAAAACTTGGTCTTTTCTCAAGGAACTTACTCCTAGTTAAAAGAAAAGAGCATTGAGTCTTCTCTGCTAGGGGATACCACCTTAGATACTGGAAAAACCAAGGCCCAGGTTCCACGTTCCAGCTCTGTCACCAGCTAGCTGCGTGTTCGTGAACCAGTCCCCACTATTCTTTGAACTTCAGTTTCTAATCTGTACAGTGGTAGTGATTATCTCACCTAGCCCATAGTGCTGAGAAAATTCAATGAGATAATGCACATAAAGTGCCGGGCACAGGAGCTGGCATGGCATGGAGTTAATGTTTCCCTCCCTTCTAGCTAAAGTCACAGATGCCAGTAAAGATTTTCACTATGCGTAACCACAGCCCTGCTGGAAACAGCGAACCTACATAAATACAATTAACAGCTTTTTCTGCATTGTGGCAGAGGCTCACATAGAGAGAGTCACCATGGCAGCTGCCACTGATACTGGAGGCTGCATCTCAACAACAGCAGTATATTAATAATGTCATGTTTCTCCACATTACCTCCCACACTTCATTTGGCCCTTATGTTACCCCGAGCAGGCGAGCATTATTACTGTACAGAGGGGGACCTCAAACCTTACAGGGGTCAAATGACTATCCTGAGGTTTAATGTGATAGCTTTAATGTGATAGAGCTGGATTTGAACCCCATCTGACCTTGAGAACAGCAGCTCGTCTGAGCTGTGTTGGCCTCTAGATAAAACATGGATCCACCAGTCCTTCAGAATGGTTCTGGGTTCCATTTCCCCCAAGCTCAGCCTCCTTCCTACGTTAGACGCCTGACGGAGCTGTAGAAGACTGTCTTCCCTTCCCTGGCCTCCACTGGCGTCAGAGCGCACTGGTAACACCTGTATCTCTTCCCCAGATTTAGTGATGAAGGGATGGAGGTGATCGAGCGGCTCATCTACCTATATCACAAGTTCCATCAGCTAAAGGTCAGCAATGAGGAGTACGCTTGCATGAAAGCAATTAACTTCTTAAATCAAGGTGAGTGGCTTGGGAGATGGGAAGAAGGGACTTAATTTTTCATTTTAATTTTTTGCCAGTGAGCATCTGCCCTCCTGTTTCGTGCCCCCCTTTATCCTCAGGACTGTCCCACAGAATCTGACACAGCATGTGGGGACCAGCCTTGGAAGGCCTGTGCTCCCCTCACCGTCATCCTACAGGGCATGCCGTGGATGTTGTCTTCAAACCTAAATGCCACAGTCTCTATAACTCATAGCAGAAGGAAGAGGATTCGCTTTGTTTAGTTAGTTTCAGTGCATTTAAACGCAGACACCAAGGACAGTACATGCGTCATTTAAATTATGTACCAAGTTTACCAGTGACTGAAGAAGAGCAGAGTGACTGATGAAGCTGTTGGAGATAAGGCCTCTGCAACAGGCTGACAGTGGTTCTGACGGGCCCCTTCAGGGCAGAGTGGGGGTGCACAAAAACGCACACATGCATATCAAACATGGCTTTTCATTAGAAGAGTGCTGGATGTGATTGGTGTGGAGTATTACCTGCAAAGTGGTGCTTGGTAGCTGCTGGTAGCCAGAGTATGGAGAATTTCTATTATTTTTTTGTCAAAGTAGCATATGAGTGCTCTGCTCTGAGTGGACCTGGGCAGGTTTGCTGCCTGTGGTATTAAAAGTGCTCTGTTTCCGTATTCCGTTGCCCAGTCCAGAGACTCTGGGTCCCCTCGTCTGTGCCCACACTGGCCAAACCTCCTCCTGCTGCTTCGGCACCATTCATGCATTTATCTGGTGTTCTGTGTGCCTCCCCTAGGCCAGGCCCTGTGGTGGGCATGAAAGACATTGAAAAATAAATTAGATCTCAGGTCCCTGGCCTCAAGAAATATACTGTGATGGCACATGACACATTACTTGAGTTTCAGATATAAGGAGATATCAGTAGCAGCCACTTGGAGGAGAAATCTAAGCAGGGCCTGAAAGCCTGGGTAAGATTTATATGTAGAATATCTATATTCTATATATAAAAAAGGGGTAAGGGGTGTGTGTGTGTGTGTGTGTGTGTGTGTGTGTGTAAAAATAGAACAGAAGTCTGTAGAAAAAACTAGAGTGACATCCCAGATGAGCAGAAACACCAGAGATCATGTGTGAAGACTCATGTACTCGTATGTACAAGCGTGAATGCGTAGGTATCAGCAAGGTTTCTGATGGGCTCCGGCAAAGTGCAAATTTAAAGATACTGTGAAGGATAAATTAAGAAAGGTAGATTATTCAGTCAGTTGTTCAACATCTACAGTGCTTTGTTTTGTGCCAAGCCCTGTGTTGGGAGCCAGGGGTGAAGTTGAAAAATATAGCCTGACCCTCAAAGGGCTCAGTCTAGTGATTTCCCTCTATGACTTTTTCCTTCTTCATCTGATTTCTCTTCCCTTGTCCAGAACTTTGTTCCTCCATGCCAGAAAGAGAAAAGATCTCCTGTTGTGACAACATTTAATAACTTTTCATTGGAAGATGCACCTATTCAAGGAGTTGGTGTTTCTTCCATGTTAGAAACCCTCCCATTTCCCGTGTGGTTTTCTTCACAGATATCAGGGGTCTGGCCAGTGCCTCCCAGCTGGAGCAGCTGAACAAGCGATATTGGTACATTTGCCAGGATTTCACTGAATATAAATATACACATCAGCCGAACCGCTTTCCTGACCTCATGATGTGCTTACCTGAGATTCGATATATTGCAGGTAACATTCTGGGCGCTGGGCTCCCAACGCTTCCTTGCTTCTGTTAGCTTGTGAAGAGAATGAGGCAAGCAATGTTTTCAGGATACTCCAGGTCCATCCCTTACCCCCTCAGAAAAGTTATAACGAGAAGTTTGTGTTTTCTTTGTAGGGAAGAGAATCTAACATTTCCTCAGCACCTGTGATGTGCAGGGTACTTTATGGCCTTACGTCATTTAATCTCAGAGCAATCCCCGCATGGCTGGTGGTTGGTGATATTATGGCCAGTCTATGGCTGGGAAAACAGGCTCAGAATTTCTCAAATTAGCTTCATTTCCTGAATTGTATACTGTAAAAGGGTGGATTTTATGATATGTGAATTGTATCTCAATTTTAAAAATTAACTTCATAGAATTGCCTATAGGTTTTTGGGGCTCATTCATGTAAAGCAATATCTTTAAAATAATTCTCAAAAATCCTGTTTGCAAAAGAATTTTTGTTGTTGTTTTTGTGGTCTTAACCCCCTTCTGAGCTTCTTGACATTTATATAGGTCCATTTAAATATCAAATCCTGGCTTTAGTTGTTACTGCTTTACTTCATTTGGGAAAGATTCTTATTTATAGTTGTTCAGCACATACTGAGGAGCAGCTCAGAAATGTGACCTCTAGACTTTGAGGTCGTTCCTGTCAAATTCAGCAATACAATTTTGAAGGAAAAAATTTTCAATATGACCAAGGAATTTTTGTTCTACTTTTTGGGCCTGGGGTAATCTAGCAGATGTGAACTGGACCTAAACTATTGGAATTTGGAGGGTGTTCTGATATTCAAGTCTCAGAATTTTCAAAACTATGTTCTACCAAATGAGATATTAATCAGGTGCTCTCTGAAATAAAGGGAAGTTAGTAATTATGTTCCACTCTCCCCCACAGAGCTGGGTTCTCACCCCTGGCAACGCTTTGAATCACCTGGGAAGCATTTAAAAAATATCCGTGCTTGGGTTGCACCTCCAGAGATTGTGATTTCATTGGTATGGCGTGGGGCCTGGGCATCAGTATTTCCTTTTTAAAACTCCCCAGGTGGCTCTAAGGGAGCCAGGGAGAGCCACAGCCTCAGGTGTTTACAGAGGATATTAGCACCGTTACTGCTCAGGAGAAGTCTTCCAATAAAGAAACCTGCATACCTGTTTCAACCCTGAATTTCTCAGTTTATTTGCCCCTGTGACACCCCCACCTCCTTTTTTCTCTCAGTACATTTATTAGCCCATTATACTACTCTGAAGAGCAATGTTTTATAGAATGCTAGTTAGAGAATCTACCAGGAAAAAGAAGAAAACAGGACCTAAGTTTCTCATGGAATTTTAGCTCTAACAGGGCATCTAGGAATACCTCTCAGTTTCAGATTCCTCATCTGTAAAATGGGGATACAAAGTAATATCTATCAGACAGAAATATTGTGAGAATGAAATGAGATGATGCATTTAAACACCTAGCACAGCGTAAGTATTCCCTGAATAGTAACAATGTTTATAGCTTGTACCATTGCTAGACTCCCTAGGGCACCAGAATGGGCCTGGGTACCAGGACGTTAGCGCAGTGTGTCTGACCTCTGGGATACCCCCCGCACTTTCCTGGCCCCAGTCACTCAAGAAAGCAACATTCTCCCGTCACCAGCCCCAGAGCCAGCCACACAAGCGCCTTCACTAGCAGCCACTGCTAACTTTTCTTTTCCCGCCTCGTTCCCAGGAAAAATGGTGAATGTACCCTTGGAGCAGCTGCCCCTCCTCTTTAAGGTGGTGCTGCATTCCTGCAAGACAAGTGTGGGCAAAGAATGACCTGTTCCCAGCGCCCCTGGGGCATCCTAAGAGCCCTGGGTGGGCAGGACAGTCTCCAGAAGGAAGAGCCAGAGAGACCAACGAGGAGGCTGTGGAGCAGCGTTTCCAGTCGCCTCCATAGCAAGAAGAGTGTTTGTTTGTTTGTTCGTTTGTTTGTCTTTTTTTAAGCTCATTTTTCTATATATTTATTTCACGACAGAGTTGAATGTATGGCCTTCAACACGATGCACATGCTTTTGTGTGAATGCAGCCGATGCATTTCCTTGCAGTTTACAGAATGTGAAGATGTTTAATGTTACAGTGTTGTCATTGTTTAGAGATAGTTCTTTTGTATTTTGAGGGAGGGTGGGATGGGGCTGAGATGACTATTTCCGTAATGTTGACAAAGATGACTACCTCAGTGGAAAGGGAGGGGTGTGGCCATCCTTACTTTTTCCACATGTTCTCAGCAGACTCACACATTTGTCTGTCAGAGAGCAAACTGCCTTTTTCTAGCCACAGAATTGCCAGGTAAAAGCACACACCATAGAAGGGCAAAGTGATGTTTGGAGGTTTCCTGAGCAAAGTAGGTGACACAGTGGGAAGAGGGCAGGAGATGAGGCGTGACACCGTCTCTTCTTTGGAAAGCATGAAAGTTGAGAGAGTGGGGCACCGTGACCAAATCTAAGTGAGGTGTCCTCAGGAAGAAGGGTTTCTGTTCTCACACCATATGCTATGGAACCCCCTCCCCACCATCTGAACCACCACTGTCAGTTTCTGCCACTGTCACCTTTTCGTCCAGCCAGAGTCCTGGCAGTAAGGTGATCCTTGGGACGTGCCTGCCAAGTCCCGTGGGGCTCACAGCTCCCGAGTTTCTTTACGTGGATCTACCTGCCTTAGCCTCCTCGGCTCTCCCTTACAAATGACTTCCTATGGGCCCTCTGACAAAACAACTGAACAAAATGTCATGCTCTGAATCCTGGTGCCCTCCACTGATTTATTCTCCTTTTACCTCATTCTCTTCAAGGAGTAATGAGACAAAGTCCAGACTGCTAAAGTAAAAAAAAGAATAAACACTCCTCCTTTGGAGTTCTGTGTTCCTACCCCACCCCAGGACTGAATCCAAAACCTGCAATCTCGTTCTCAAACAGTGGGAAGGACCACTCATTCATTTGCTGAGCAGAATTTTTGCCCCTACATTCTGCTCCAAGGTCTCCTAATCTCTCTAAAATGAGACCCGGTTTCCTCAGGACAGAAAGCCCAAGGCCCTGAGTATCCGTGGCCTGGCTGACCAAGGCCTGGAGGGCTGGAGTTCCAGGCACCTGGAAGGGAAGAGGGGCTTTAAACTACCTCATGTTCCTACGGGCCTGGCTGCCCCTCTGCAGATGTGGCCTGGACCCCTTGTTCTTTCACTACCTGCCTCCCTTGTCCCGGGAAGTGTCCCTTACCCTCTTGGCTTTGGCCAGCGGCCACACCATGTCTATCTTGGAACTTTTTCAGGTGCTTTCCCCTTCTCGGCCTTACTCTGCTGCGGTTGTCCCTGCCCATAGCTAAGTGTGGGCAAGGTACCTCGCACAGGCAGTGCAGCAGGCAGACCACTTAGAGGGGCACGTCTTAGGAGGGCTTGAGGGACCTGTGCCTGTTTAGTCAGAGGCCATGTGCTCCCTTCCCAGCCCAGCCTAGCAAACATAGCCAGTGGGCCACCACATCGTGTGCAGGCCGGGTAGTCTGTGTTGAATCGTAATGTTTTCTTTCCAGTGAAATGTTACAGGTACCAGCAGAGTGATGGCTTTGTCCCTTGATAGACCTAAAACTCAGAGTCTTACTCCTCAATGCCATTTCCCTAACTGCTCTGAGAAAGAAAGAAGAGATGTGTTCCTCAGGAAAACCTCTAATCAGAATGTTTTTCACATGTCAATGGGAAGATGTGTGTGTGTGTGTGTGTGTGTGTGTGTGTTTATCTCTCAGTTCACAATATTTTTGTTTCCCTGAATGTTTTATTTAACCAACTAGATCGCATTCTTTGGCTATAGGTCAGACTCCGAGCTGCTTTCCTCAATATAGGGAGGAGACACATATCAGAGACCACTTCTCCAAGACGGCTCCTGGGTGCATCATCTTTCTTTGCTTAGACCTCCATCTGTCAGATTATTATTTTTTTTTCAAATGGCTTTTCTCTTAAATTAAGCATTTTTACCGGTTGTGTTTGGATATCAAAGGAAATTGCTCTCTGATGAGGCAAGAACATGTCTCTCCAATAATGCAGCATTAAGCAAGCAAGTTAATTTGTGGGGTGGGGGAAAGGTTCTGCAAGTTGCCATTATACAAATCCGTTTTTACAAATGTTTGCAGCAGATTCCACAGAACAAAGAGCTCATTCATTTCCGAGAGCCCTGCAGAATCTCTGAGCCAAGTGGCCGTGTGTTCTGAGCCGGAGCCTGACCTGTGGGCCGCCTTGAATGTCTCCTGCACCCAGTCCTTTTGTGACGGGCTTTTTTTAAACAGGGTAAAGTGAATGTGTTGCATTGCAAACTCAGGTATTACGCGGAGAAGGTAGGGGTATAGCTAGCAGCGTGGAGACATTAGGTCAGCCACTAGATGTGTTTGTGAATTTGGTTTGAAGGACACAGAGGAAGGTTGGAGGGGGAGGTTCGGTGTGTTTGTTTTTGCCTTTCTTCCCATACTGTTTGGTTAACAGGTAGCCTTTTTGCTAGTGGAAGAAGAAGTTGTGCATGTGGTCTCAATTCCCTCTCTTCTGTCCTCTCTCTGGTCCCCTACCACCAATAGCACTCGCTTTGAATGAGTTTTCCCACCATAAACATATGACCCTGAAAGCTGTGTGGTCAAGGAGAATCTCACCTTCTTGCACTGCACTGAAACATACAAACTTTCCCCTTCCTTTCCCTTTTCTTGACCTAAGACAAAAGTTTGGAATCTTGGAACTTCCCCTACGACTTATGCTCTCTTGCTCCAGTGTAAGACTATTGGAGTCTTTCACAAGGTTGGTAGTGTGGAGAAACTCCCCAGAACCTGCCTCAAAGCACTCCACCTGGCTCAGGACACCCGGCCCCATGCCCAACCCATGAGTGAGATGGGAGAACCTCTAGAGATAGAAGGCAGCAGGCAGGAACCTCCCTGTCCTGTTCTTCAGAGCCAGGAGGGATAGGGGTCTCCATGGCACACTGACAGTCACCCACCCCACACCAACCTGCCTCTTATCTGCCGCTCCTTGTCAAGAAAGTGAGCACCTGCCATGGCCAATATGTCGCCAGGTCCTTAAAACCTTGGGCTCTCTGAGCTAGCTGCCTTGCTCTACCACCCATTTCTTACCTTAGTGTGTTTGATCCTGATTTCCTGGGGACTGGGCCAGATGGAGACAGATAAGCCCAGTGTGGGCAACATCTAAGCCATGTTCAAGTTTGGCCAAAGTCAAGGCCCTGGCCTCCCAGTGGGAAAGGAAGTTGAGCAGTGGTTCCAAGTCTTTCGCTCTGGCTTCTGATCTGGCTTTTTTCCCTGTTGCTTTTTTAAATTTTGCAATTGTTTTGAGAAATCCAGTCTTATAGACCAGCCTTTTTATTTTCTTTATTGATTTTTTTAAGTAAAAAAAACAAAACAAAAAAAACAAAAACAGAAAACTAAACAAAAAAACCATTGCCCTTACCGCCCCCGACTTGATCTGTGAGCGCCCCCCTGCGTGCCCCTCTGCCTTTGCCGTTGATCATTCCTCCCTTTCCCCTCGGCTTGAAGCATCTATGTCCAGTGTCTGTGAAATGATGTTTTATCTGTGTCTCAGGATGAGAAACGGCAATCATTCCACCAGGTGCTGGAAACTGGTTAGCCTTGAGGCAAGGGTTTCTAGGGCCACAGCTCAGGGATGTGTATTTAATTACAGGGTCCCCAGAAACCCCTCTCTTGGCTTCCACAAGCAACCACTTCTTTTCTGGGCTCAGGAGCCAGACCTCGACTGTTCGCTCAGAGGCAGGGCCCCAGCCTGGGAGCGAGCTCGGGCGTCCTCTGGCCAGACCTGGGCTACCTTGAGACTTGAAGACTTCTGGCTGCCCGGGGACGTGAGCCGCAGCGGCCCTGCCTCCACCAGCTGGTAAAATTCCTGGCGCCTCTGCCCAGACCAGTCCCTATCTGGCCTGCCTCCCCTAGGCCTGCAGCCCTAAATGGGCCACAGCCTACTCAGGAATCAATCGCAGGCTCAAAGGGGAGCTGAGAGTCAGGCCAGAGCTTGCTCCTAGCCCAAGAAAAAAGTTGTTACTGGTGGAGGCTAGTCTTCCAAATCCTGGAGCCAGCCCTGCCAGCCAAAGGATCATTTTTGCCCTTTGGTGACCATTGTTTTCTTTCTCTGAAATGTCTTATAATAGGCGATAATGTTGACTCAAATTTCCATGAAAAAAAAAAAAAACTACCTCTTGAGTGACATCCTGGTGATTCCTCTCTGAGAAATCCTGTGGGAAAAGAAGACTGTAGCCTCTGCTCTGTTTACATGTTTCTGTCGGGAAAGAAGCCCTGCCTGCCCTGGGGTGTTGGTGTTTTTGTCTGTGTTGCCATCCCAGGCCTGTGATAGGGGCTTGTGGGTGCGTTGTAATGTCTGGGCCGCGTCTGGGGAGTCCTTCACACCTGCCTGGCCAGGGACTAGCCATCCCCTTCAAGAGGCCTCTGTTTCCTTCCTATGAGCCAAGGCACAGGAAACACCGCCTTCCACTCCCCCAGGCGCTCTGGTGGCACATGCATCCATGAGCCTACCCCTGGGCTACCTACCTTAGGTCCACCTCTCCCCACAGTCCTGTGTAGGAATCCAGGAGACGGGATGTCTCTGAGCCCTTGTCTTCAAAGGGCCGGCCAAGGGCTGCCTGCCAGCCTGGCTCCATCAACCCTGCATGACCAAATGATAGTTGGCGGGCTCTGCAGGCTACCCAGGCCCTCTGCTACCTCCCACCCTGCCAGCTGGCAAGGGATGGGCCCTTTTCTGTGAATTGACTACCTGTGGAAATGTGACCAATTAGTGTGAAATGCATGTTTAGAAAATGTTAGGTACTGTATTTGAACCAATAAATGTGAATCCTTCTGCACATGGCATCTGTCTGTGATGCTTTTCTGGGGTGGGACGATGGGGTGTCCTGAGGAGGTGGCTGGCGCTTTCAGGTCTGTTGCTCCTGCTTGTTGTAGCTGACACCCACCCAATTCCGATTGCTGGGAGCCTGGCAGAGGGATATGTCTTTAGAACTGCTTGAATTAATGAACCAGCGCTGACCGAGGTGCCTGCTCTGTGTCTGGCACTATGTTGGGACTTTCCACAAACCTGAACCTCCTTGAATTTAAAGGATTATTACCTCTATTTTATAAATGAAGAAGCTAAGATTAAATGAAGTGAAGGGACTCATCCAAAGCCACCCAGCCAGAAAGTGGCAATTGAGCCTAGTGGGAGAGGCACAGACGGACCTTGGCAACGCAGTGAACTCAGGGTCATAATGACTTTGCGGAGGGAGTGGCTTGTTCTACTCAGGAAGGGCTTCACAGGTGCGTGCTGAAGGTGACTTGAAGCAAGTCACCAGGCAAAAAGGATAGTAGACTAGGCAGAGGGATCAACACCATGTTTGAGGCCTGGCCGTGACTCAGAAATATATGGAATATTCAGGTATAACAAGGGATTGCCTGACAGGAATGGTGGCAGATGGAAGGAATTAGCAAGAGTTGAGGCTGAGGAAGCACTTGGGAGCCCTGAATGCCACATTCAGGAGTTTGGGGAAGGAAAGCCATCTGCCTAGTCTCAGGAAAGAGCTGCATCTCAGTGATAGCAGTGTGTTGGGTTGCCTGCGTAGTGTGTCACTATGGTCCAGCCGATTAATACCCATCCTTCCAGAAAATAGATGAGGGTTTCTAGAGCTAAGAAAAGGGAGGCTCTGAGAAGTCGAGGGATGTGTCCAAAGTCATACAGAAAATGTCAGACGGGACTTGAACCCAGATCTGCCCACTGTCCTGTAATCCTGCTGTTCATATGATCAGAGAAGTGGTAGGGTTTGGGCTGAGGGTTATAAAGACAGATGGGAAAGATGAAGGCTAAGGAGAGTTTGATCAAAGTCTGTTACATCCTGTGTGAAATGAGGGGAAGACCAGCTGCCTTCCCACACCTCAGCCTCCTCCTGCACAAGCGACCAGAGAGCCCTTGAGGTTTGAAAGAGATGGTTTTAGAACAAAGGAAACGCCGCAGAACTCATTAATAGACTATTCCGTGCCCCACAAGAGGGAACAGTTAAGACACAGAGGTGCGAGGAGAAGGAACACAGTTGCTGACTGCCAGCCAAGTTAGGGCCAGGCCCTGTGATGGGGGCTTTGTGTGCATTGTCTCCTGTGATGCCCATAACCATTTTGCAAGGGGTAGGTCTCAGCCCCATTTTATTCTGAGCAAATCGAGGCTCAAGGAAATTAAACCATTTGCCTAAGATGACACGTGAGTAAGTGGCAGAATTGGCTTTTGAATCCAGGTCTATCTGATACCAAAGTTACAACAGGCTCCCTCCCTGCTCGGCCTCGGCAATTCAGCAGTGCTGAGTATGAATGTCTGGAGTTTGTAACAAAGCTCAGTAATGGCCTTTGGTTGAACTTTTTGCTATTAGCAAAATAAACAGGACTCGATTAAACTAATAAAGGATTAATATCTCTAAGGTGAAAGAACATCTGAAAAGCAGTTCTGTCCCAAATACATGTAGAATGCTACAGAACCGGTGTTCTGTGTGCCCCCTCAGAACAGACAACCCACAAGGTGGCTCCCTGGGAACAGAAGTGGGAGTTCTGTTGCCCCAAATCTGGGAAATAACTTCACTCCATCTTCCTCACTGATCCCCAGCCTTCACTGGCATAGTAAAGGTTCTGAGAAGTCACACCTGAAGGAAACTAATTTTATTTAGCCCAGGATCTACCCAGAAGAACGTGGAACATTTTTTTCCTCCTATTAAAATTCTGTTGGACACTTCCATGGAGTAAACTTGAGGACACTGCTCTAAATTGATGAATTGCTACTTAACTGATACTGAGCTTTTGGTTTCCTTGAGTGCTAGGCAATAATCTGGAAGTAAAGAATAACATGGTTGACATATACAGCAAAGCAAAGTGCTATGCGAAGCACTTCCTCTGCATTTGATTACTGATTCCTCAAAGCCACCCTATGAGGTTGGTGCTGCAGTGTGCCCATTTTACAGATAAGGACACTGAGGCCCAGAAAGGGTAAATAATTTGCCCAAGGTTACATAACTTGTGTGTGACCTCAGGAATGAATGTAACCCGGTACCGAATGAGTGTCGTCTACTAGGCAGGATCAGTGCTGACATCGTTCTCCTTACACAGACCCTCTGGGGTAAGTAAGATCATCTGTGTAACTGACGAGCAAACAGCTCTGGCTGTTATGTCAGAGGCTGACGCCAGAAACCCCCAGAAGCAGTGCCGGGAGGGTATTGGGGTCGGGTTGGGCGTGGCTCCATGGGGCCCTCTCGCAGCAGGGATCGTTTCCCTCAGGCAGCATGTGTGACAGCAGGCACACCGACCAGGGGTCTCCCCGTCGGAGTTCTAATCCCAGCTCTTCCCCTAACCAGTTGTATGTGGCCTTGACCCAGATAGATGCCTGTCTGATCCTCACTTTCCCTGTCAGATAAATGGAGATGGAGGTGCCTGTGTCAGGGGTTTAAGGATTCACTGTGGCTGGTTCAACATAGGGGCTCGAAGTCAATCCATAAAAGGAGGCCGTGTGAGGGGAGCTGCAGCCCCCACACCCCAAAAGCAGAAACTCAGAGCTGGAAGCTACCGCTCTGGCTTTGCCTGGCCTTGGCCTGGCTGCTCACCAAGGTTTTAGGTCCACCTAAAACCAGCCTCCCGGAGATCCTGTGGCAAAAGTACCCAACTGTCAGACCCAGAGCTCTTGGAGTCCTGTTCCCTTGGCAACAAGTCTCACCATGGAGACCACAGCCCCATCCTTGCCCTCCCTGCAAGCTTCCTCTCCACAGACCTTTCCTGTTCAACACCTTGTCCTAGGAGCAGTGCAAGAACTGAGGGAAGCTCTGAGGAGGCCCTCCCTCAGGGTGAGGAGTTTGAGTAACAGCCAGCAAGAGAGGCAGAGGGAACTCCCACTTTCTGTGCCTACGTTATGCCTGGCAAGGCCCTGAGAGTCTGCATAAGGAGTCTCACTGAGGTGGAAAGCCAGGCACTCACCCTAGTTGGACCAGCCAGTGTCTCACAGCTGGTCAGAAGTGGAGCTGAGACTGGGGTCCAGGGTTTCTGACTCAGGAACCCCCACTTTCTCGGCAACTCCCCACACCTACCCACACGGTCCAAACAGCCCCCAGCCTCCGTCTGGGGAGGGTTGGATGGTTGGGTGAATCCCCTCCATCCAGAGCCTCGGCTCGCAGCCCCAGCAGCCCCAGCAGCCCCGTGAGGTCTGGGCTGGGCCCGGCAGCAGGCGAAGCGGAGGAACTGCACTATTTTAAGCCAGGGCCGGCCAGCCCCATGTGGGCACAGGGAGGGTGGCCTCGGGCCCTTGGCCAGCTTCCCGGAAGTCGCCATGGCCTCCCTCCTCTCCCCTGAGCAGCTTTCTGAGGCAGTCACTTCCCTACAAACAGGAAGGAGGCCCTCAGGCCAGGAGACCTCCAGCCCCAGCTTCCTCCTACCCCCAGTTTTCTCTATTCAGGGGAGCCCACCAGCTCCCTGCCCTGCTCAGTGTCCATTATCTGGCCTGACTCTTAGAAGGTGGGGGGCGGGAGGTCTGGACTTCTGCTGCTTGGGACGGCCCCAGTTCACCCATTAAATGTCGACGGCCTTCTCTTGCCCCCTTGCCCACAGCCTGACTCACATTCCCATGAAGGCAGGCCACTAGGAGGCAGGAAGAAGGCAGAGGAACCCCCAGACTGGACCCACTCAAGGACTCTAGAGAGAGTCAAAGAGATTGAAACAGAGGAAAACAAACTGGGGACCTTCCCAGAGAAAGGCTGAGAGGCATGAACAGTGATAGACACAGATTCATTGTGACAGAGACAAAATTAGGTGCTGAGACAAAAGCAGAGAAGCAGAGACACGGCTGCAAAGGGCTGGGGCCAAGAGGGCAACGGGGTGACTGAATGGTTGCTCCTGACCACCTCCAAGTACAGGCCCCGTCTCAGGCTGGGGGGGGGTGCACCGGCTGCATGGCTGAAGAGGAATGTGGGGAGCAAGGCTGGGTCACCCCTTGAGGGCCAAGCGTGTGCGTTGTGAGATAAACTACTCCAGCAAGCGGCCCCAGCTGTGCTGCACACTCCAGGGCATGGCGGAGAGGCCCAGGCCCAAGGCTGGAGTCCAGCCCTGCCAGACGCCCATCTCCTGAGGCTCCACCAGGCCTCATGTTCTAGAAGGTCCCAGGTCCCTCAGCGCAGTCTTTGAGGGCTTTGCAGATGCTGCCAGTGGCCCGATCATACAAGAGCAGGGTGAGTCCCAGGAACCTGTCAGCCACAGATCCTTCCTTCTCCTGCTCTGGCTGCAGCCCTGGCTCAGGTGAGGGGCCAGGGGTCACTAAGCTGACCAGGCAGAGCAGCAGCTCCAGCAGACGAGTATGGTGGTGGAGCAGCTATGCACAGGACCATGAGCTGTCCCCATGTCGCTTTGTGCATTCATGTGCACGAGTGTGGGTCTGTGTGCATGTGCCCTGGGCTTCCTCGTATGTGGGGGTGTGCAAAGATGTACGCATCCACATGTTGCCAGGAGCCCCACTCTGCCTCTGCAAGTCCCTGCACAGTCCCTTGAGAAGTCGCCAGAGGCACCTGGTCTCTCCCACCCCCCACCAGGTGGTCCAGCCCCAAGAGCCATTAGGCAGAGGCGGAAGAGCAAGCAGGTCTATTGCCGTCCTCCGCCCCCCTCCCCACACTGCAGCTGAGGCTCCCGCTGGCCACGGCCTTGACCCAGCACTATGGACTTCTCTGACATTGGCATCGGATCTGAACATCTGGCAGCAGGCTGATAAGGGGTGCAGCGGAAACAGCCTCTGCTGCTGCCAGCAGCCCCGCCCCCTCCGCTGCCCTGCGAGGGGTCTCCAAATCCATACTCCTTCTGCCGCCAGCTCTGAGCCCTGCCCCGCTTTCTTTTCTTATTTTCTGTCCCTCTCTTTTCTCATTCTCTGTCTGTCTCTGTCTGTTTCTCTCTCTCTCTCTCTCTCTCTCTCTCTCTCTCTCTCTCTCTCTCTCTCTCTCTCTCTCTCTCTCTCTCTCTCTCTCTCTCTCTCTCTCTTTCTCCTTCTCTCTCCTTTTCTCCCCCTCCCCACCCCATTTCTTCTATCTGAATTTCTCATTCCTTCTCCCTGTTCTCCCTGGCTCTCCCCCTCACCCCCTTATTTCTCCTCTTTCTCACCCTCTCTCCCCCCCTCCATCCTTCCCCCCCCCTCCATTTTCTCTGACCATCTCTTGGTCTGTTATGCTGTCAGTGGGTCTCCTTTTTCTCTCTTTTCTCATTTTCTGCCTCATTTCTCTATGGTTTCTTTTTCTGTCTGTCTGTCCCCTCTCCATTTCAGTTTCTGGGTCTCTGGTTTGTTTATTCCTTGTTCCACCTCCAGGAAGTAGGCCTGGCACTTTGGGAAAGTCCCCACTTAGAAGAGAGACCCTGGGCTGTGCTTGGGGATGGAGGGAGGGGGCAGCCTGGGTCAGGACTACACCCTTCCTCCCTCCTCTCTGGGTGGGTCTCATGGCCTGGGACCACCTGGGCTGGAGCTTGAAGAAAAGGACTAATAGGCCACCTAGTGTCATTGGCAGAATGGAGAGGACTCTGAGTCAGCAAACCCAGGTTCTGAACTTCCAGGTCTGGATTCGTATCCTGGGTCCATCACACCCTTGCTTTGTGACTTTGGGAAGACACATCATCTCTGAGCCTGAGTGTCTTCATCTCTCAAATGTTGCTCTTGGGAGGTGAGGGGGAAAATACCACTACCTCCGAGGATGGTGGAGAGGGTTGGAGACTGGCCACAGGTGTGGACTGGTTAGCAGGGAACCCAGCACATAGGAGGCATGTTTGTGTTAGGGACTTGCCATTCCCAGCATGCCTCATCCTGTAAGGGTGAGGGCCAAAACGGAGCGGCACAGAGGAAGGGGATGTCAGTAAACATCCAGGGTGATGAGGGGTGAGGAGCGCCCAGCCTGAATGGTGGCAAGTGACGGCCGACTGCCTACAGAGAGGGCGACAGGACAGGAGGTGCAGGCAGCACGTGGGGGCCTTTGGTACAGAGGCAAGCATTCAACAAGCGCTCACGGATGCTTGCTCTGTGCTGGCTGCTGTAGACACAGATAAATCGGCACTGAGCCTTTCCTTGAGGGTTCCCCAGAATGGTGTGAGTCACTCTCTCACAGAAGGACAAACAGTGTTCAGGATGATGTTGCAATCTCAGACTCGACACAGAAAGGGTCTCTGGGGACAGACTGCCACTCCTTCAGTTTATCTTCTGTGTTTTGCCAGCATTTATCGAGCACACACAGCATGGCAGGCTGCCACTGCATGTGTTACATATATTGTATCCAGTTTGCTCCTATTATATAAAGGGGATGTGAGACCCAAAAAGGGGAAGTGACTAGTCCCAGGTCACACAGCCAGAAAATGGCAGAAATGGCATTTAATCCAGAGTCTCGCCACTAGTTCCTTAGCAATTCTCCTTGTTAGGGGTCAAGGCCTTGCCAGGCAAAGCCAGGCTGGCTCTTTCCATGGCACCATGGTGTTGAAAGACCCTGTGTATCATGCTTGAGAAGGCAGGTGAAATGGTTCTCATTTCACAAACTCTTCCATCAAAAGAAACGTAAAGGACCATGACCACTTGTTCTTGTTGTTGTTACATGTATGTGACATGTTGGTGATGTAGGGTGTTTGCTAGGGTATTTTTTTAAGTTCAGAGGATGAGTGGTATTAATCCAGAAACAAAATCATTGCATTGAAATGGGAGACTAGTTTCGTTCAGCCATATGCAAGAGAAGTATATCTTGTAAGAACTTCTGTGGGTGAAAAGACATAATTAGGAGGTCACGCACGTTGAGAAGTAATTTGTACGTTATGACATAGGTCAAATTAGAATATGTTAACCAGTAGAATCGGTTAGTTAGGGCAGTCAGTAAAATTACTGTCTTGTATGTATTTTCACACACACACACAAAAATGTTTTAAGTAGCACAATGACAAAGACACACTAGGTTTTAAACATAGTTGACTTCAGTTATCCAGAAAAATCCCTCTCGTCCCAAGCCAAATAAGTGAAGTATTCTATGTGATTTGCCCATTTCCTCAAATGAAGAAGGGTGTGGGGGTTCTCAGCAGTGATTGCCACATGGTCCCCCTGTGCCCCTGCCCATCCCCCAGGATGAATGGCTAGGAGGTAAATCCTGCAAGGACAGAAACTTCTATCCTTTTTTTTCCCCTTTTCTCCAGCACCTGGCACCTAGTATGTGTACTCAGTAAAGGTGAGATGAACAAAAGAATGCACAAAAGAGGGTGTCATGCATGTGAGACGGGCAGAACAGAGTAATCTGTGCCCAGGACATTTCAGGACATTTCAGGCCTTGTCTGGGTCTGGAGACTGGACAGGGACAGTCCTCAGCTGCAGTGGGAGGCCTGACCTTCTAGACAAACCCTCTTCCCTCTACCCTGCCCTATCCTGGCCTAGCTACCACTTGGCCGAAACCGGGGCCACTGTAGCCAACCACCTGACCCACCCTCAACTTCTCCAGCTACGGACTGGGAATCAGCAGCCCATGGTGGGTGGTGACGTTCAGAAAGCCAGCGTGGAATGACCACAGTCAGCTCACCTGCTTGCCTTCCGTCCCCCTCCTCCTTTCTTCACCTTCTGGAACAGTAAAATGACCAGGCCAAAGTCGCAGGGCCATCTGGTCAAGTCATCCATGCCCCTGCCTCCACGCCAGTCCGACCTGACTCCACTCCCATGTCTGGGCCAGACCGGACCCCGCCGGGCCAGGCCCCAGGGAGGTAGTCATTCAAGAGGAGAGAGGCTGGGCTGCAGGCCGGGTGGGGGAGCCGCCCATAAATCAGGCCCCACTCCCACCCAGTCGCTAACAAGCGGGGCTGCCTACCCGCCTACGTGGGGTCCCTGCCTCTGGGCTCCCACAGCGGCCTGGAACAGCCAGCTGGCCAAGGCCTCCAAGAGTGCCTTGGCCTCCGCCCCCACCCGCGGCCCCCAGATAGATAGGGGTATTTTTTTTTTCGTTTTAGAGAAGAAAAAAAATAGACCTAAATGAAGAGAAACACCAACAAAGAAAGAGAGAGGCCTGCAGAGTCACGTGGGGGCAGAGACCAATTGGGCCGCTGGTGGCCCCCCCCCCAGGGCGGGGAGGAGGAGGACGGTTGGACAGAGCCAGCCTACTGTCCGCCCGCCGCCCGCCGTGGCGTGAAGGAGTTCCGTGTGCCCACGGTCACCGCTGCCCCACCTGGGCTGCCGGAGCCTCCCCTCGGACCCCCGATACCCACTGTCCACCTTCTTCTGGTGTGAGAGCTCGCCTTCCGCTCCGTAAGTGAGGGCCTGGGCCCAGGCCTCTAATGGCCAGCCTCCGTCCTCAGTGCCTCCCTGCGGCCTGGGCTGGCCACTGCCTGCTCTACTGAGTGACCGGTGCCCGCTGCTCTGGGCAGAGAAGGGGCCGGGGATCTCCCCAGACCTTCCCTCCCATCATGCTACCCCCTCTTTTTCCCTGGACAGCTGATAGGAGGAGCTAGGCCTATGGGGACAGGCTCTGTGGGGGCTTGGGGTGTCCTGCTGTCTATGGGGTGGGGGGGCAGTGTTCACAGGGCTATGTTGACCCAAGCCTGGTAGTCTGTGAGTGTGTCCATGATCCCTGGGTCTCCCTGCCTGCTCGTCTTCGCTGTCTCTGTGGATGTCGCTGAGTCTTTGTGTGGATTCCGTCTTCAGTGTCCGTCAGTCTGGGGTCTGCGGCTGGACCAGGTCAATGTTTGCTTCCCTGGGCAAGTGGGTGAGGGGCTGTGGTTCCCCACATGAGCTGGAACCTGAGGCTGAAAGGCGACTGCAACGGAACCCGGAGGGTCAACCCAAGTACCTCTGGGGAAGAGGAGGGTTAAGGAGGAGGAGGAAGGGGAGGACTGGCTCAGAGCCCAGCCCCCACCCCACTTGGTCCCCCAGCCCAGGCCCTGTTTCCACTGCCTGGGTCTTCCTCAACAATGTCCAGGGGACCCCAGTGGGCTTTACCCTAGAGAAGCTGAATGGAGACCCCTGCCAAGCTGTCCCCCTCCAATCGCCTTCACTTCCCCTGCACAGGAGGTGCTGCTCCTGTGCAGTTTTCCACTTTCTGAGGGCCCCTCCCTGATGAGCTGTTCAGAGGCAGTAGCTCCCCACTGCCAGCTCTGGCAAATGCTGTTCTTTCTCAGTGCCTAGGGGTGGGGGTTGGGGGTGGGGTCTGCAACTAACTGTGGCTCTGCCTCTCTGTCCTCCCACCTCACCAAGATTCAACCACAGAATCTCTTGGAAACGCAGAACCCCTTATGTAGTAAGTAGGGCCCATCGTTTTCATTTCATCTAAGGAGAAACTGAGGCTCAGAGAAGCGAAGTGACCTGCCCGAGCTTGCACAGCAAGTCCCCAGCAGATTCTGCCCATCATTCCGCGGGGAGAGTGGTCCGTGCGGAGTCTCCGGCCTGGCCATGAGCTGGCAAGATCAAGGCCCCCGCTCCGACCAAAGTGGGAGGCCTCCGACCCCGGGCTCAGAGGAAGCCGGCTACAGCCAAGGGTCCGAGCCTTCAGATCTGGGCTTTTGGGTCGGTTGTGTCGCTGCAGATGCATAATTGCTGTATTTTCCGTCTTGAAGATCGAGGCTTTTTGGCCTCGCTGCTCTCCACCCTCTACCATACCCTAGGTGCCCGAGGGGGGTGGCGGGCGGCAGGATGCCAGGTGGCCCCTTCTCTTGCGTCTCAACTTTTTCATCTGAAAAACGAAGAGTGACCGGGCAGACGTTCCCTAGCCCAGAGCGATAGCTCAGCCCGTCCCCGCCCAGGGAACCGGTTGTCCCCAGGGCTGCCAACCTCTCCCTTCCCCTGCCTCCAGCCCGGTTTGAGCGCAGAACCCGAGCGGGGAGGGGCTTCTCCTGCCCCGGGCTCTGTTCTCCCAACTCCCGCACCCTCGTTCGCTTCGGGTCCTCACCAGACCTCGGAAAAATGGGGTGTGGGATGACCACGAACCCCATTTCCAGCCAAGCAAACTGAGGCCCACGGAGAAAGGGTCTGCCCAGGTCTCCCGGATGGATACTGCTAATCGCCTCGCAGTACGCGCGCGTGCTTTGCTCACCACCCTTCGGTTCATTCGAACGACCACCCTCAAGGAAGGCCAATCATCATCCCACTTCGCAGATGAGCAAACTGAGGACCGGAGAAGGGGGGGTGTGTGCTTAAATTTCTAGTGAGACTTGAACCCGTGCCTCGGCCACGACCCCGACGTTCGGCCTTACCCACGTCCACGCTGCAAAACGACCAGCGCCCTTAGCGTGGCCCTCGCCCCAGCTAAGCTGAACTGGCAAACAGGGGCTCTCTTCCTGCGACCGCCAGCCAGTGGCCCGAGCCTCCCAGGCGCCCAGCACCTGCCTG
>NW_017731640.1:530028-547158 GCF_001890085.2 Hipposideros armiger
GGCGCTGCGGGGAGGTGCGGGACTCCGCGCGGGCGGGACGCGGGCGCTGCTGCTCGCAGGAACCGCCAGGTGGGCGCCGCGCGGGCCGCGGCCGCCGTCGCGCCCCTTCTCGCCTCCCGGTCCGGGCACTGCGCGCATCCCTCCGCGGGACTGCGACTCTCCGCCCGAGGTCGCTCCGCCGCCTCGGGCTCGGCCTCCCGGAGCTCGCGGGGCCTCCGCCCGAGGTCTCTGCGCCCGGCGCGGGGCCTGCGGCTCCCCACCCGGCGCCCGCTGCCTCCTCTGCGCCCTCTCCTCGTCTCTCCGCCCGACGTCTCGGGCTCCGCGGCACGGGCTGCGCCTCCCGTCGCCGTCGCTGCCTCGGGCTTTGTCTCTCCCGGCCTTCGGGCCCTCTGTCCCCGGGCGCCGTCGTTTTCCGTCCCTCTCAGCTCGAGGTCCCGTCTGGGTCTGACTTCGCGGGGCCCCGCCTCGGAGCTCGGGCTCCGATTCGGCCGTTTTCCGTGCGGCTTGACGCCCCGACCACCTGGCTGGGCTCCTCCATCTCTCCAGGTTTCTCTCGTCTCTCGGTGTGTCTCGTCTACCACGGCGTCTCTGGTTCTGCGTCCGCCTCTCCCGGGTTTTCTCTTCCAGCCTCTGTCTCTCAGTGTCTCGGGTCTCTCTCCCTTTCGTTGTCTCTCTGTCTCCCTCCCTGTCTTTCCCGTCTCCCCAGGTCTTCTCCGACTCGGCATCACTGGGTTTTCGTGTCTGTCATTCTGGGGGTCCTCTCTCCGTTGAGCAGCGCCGGTCGGTGTCTCTCGCTCTCGTCTCGGCCCATCTCTCTGTCTCTCCCAGACTGTGTGTCTGTGTCCCTCGTCCCTGTCGGATCCCACAACACTCGGGCCCCGCTGCGCCCCGTTGGTTTATTGGCGTCTCCCGCGCGGCCGAGCCCATTTTCTCAGAATCGGGGTTTTGTTCTCTGATGAACGAATCCGGGTCGAAGCACATCGAATGTGAGGGTCCGCGCTGGGACACGGCGGGGGCGGCGAGGGAGGCGCACCCGAGTGGGGCGGGGAGCGCAAGGCAGGCACAGAGGCCGGGAAGGAGCGGCCAGCGCGGGACGTGCAGGGCGCTCCAATGGGTGGCCTGCCTCGGGCGGCCCAGCCCAGGGCGTTGTCCTGGGGGCCACGGGCAGGGCACGAGGAGGCCGCCGCGAGCGCGCGGCCGCGGTGCTGCAGGACCCTCGGAGCCCAGGTCTGCGGTGCTGGCCGTCGCCGTCCCACCTGCGTTGACCCGACTGACCCCTTCCTCCCTCTGCAGACGGACGCCGCGGGCATGGACTATTCCTACGACGAGGACCTGGACGAGCTGTGCCCCGTGTGTGGGGACAAGGTGTCGGGCTACCACTACGGGCTGCTCACATGCGAGAGCTGCAAGGTGAGCGGACCGCCGGCCGGCAACGGTCGCGCAGGGCGGGCTGGCGCGCGCAGCGGGACGCGGGGCAGAGCCCTGCGGGGAGTTAGAGACGGGGCGGCCCCTCCCCCGCTGACTCTCCTCTCCCTAGGGCTTCTTCAAGCGTACGGTGCAGAACAACAAGCACTACACGTGCACCGAGAGCCAGAGCTGCAAGATCGACAAGACGCAGCGCAAGCGCTGTCCCTTCTGCCGCTTCCAGAAGTGCCTGACCGTGGGGATGCGCCTGGAAGGTGCGCGCGCCGCTCGGCAGGCCTCCGACCCCTGACCTCCGACGGAGCGGGTGTCGGGGTGGGATGAAACAAGGGGAGAGGGAAGGGCGCCGCTTTCTGGGGCCGGGGGTTGGCCTCCCACGTGAGAGAGTAGAGCGGATCTCTGCGGGACAGGGGTGAAAACTGGCTTCGGTCTGGTCCGGGTGAGGGATGTATGCAGGACCAGCCTGGGTTGAGCTGAGAAGCATCTGAGAGTGAATCCCAGGGAGATGAGCGGGGTGGGCTGCACTGGGCAGAGCCCTGCACAGCTCTTCCCTCTGCGAAAAGTTCTGCAACGCCCCACTGATACCCTGCATCAGCAGGCTTTACTGGAGTTCATGTCCCATTGCCACCACTTACCAGCTGGGTGACATTAGGTAAGTTCCTTAACCTCCTAAGCTGCAGAGTCCCCATCTGAAAAATGGGCTTCATAGCAGTTCCTTCCTCATTGAGCTAGTGAGAGAATTGTACGAAGCTCCTAACATCGTGCCTGGTACACAGTAAATGCTCAACAGGTTAGCTTTATTATTATCATCATTCTTTACGCTATTATTTGTCCACCATCACTGCCTAGCCCTCACTCATCCGGACTACCCATCTGCTCCATCTGTTCATCCCTCCAGAGTTCCATTCACTCAGTTCCATTCACTCAGTTCCCTCAGTTCCATTTACTCAGCAGGCAAGAATTCCCACCATGTTTTTAGCCAGACTCTGAGAGGGCTGAGGAGTGGGGAACAATTGCCCCCAGAGGACCGAGGCCCATCCTTGCCTCCCCACCCTCAACTCCTAGCTCTCAGTCCAGAGGGAGGAAAGACTCAAGCTCTTTGAGGGTGGACAGTCATAGGCTTCCACCCTGCTGGCCCCAGCTGGGCTGTGTGCCGAGCAGGCAGCCGTTGGCTAAAGTTTTTAAACAATGTAGAAGAACTGCAGACCACAAGTCCTGCCACCTAGAGGAAGGACTCCTGGATGGGAGGTCTCCTGTCCTGTCCCCAGAGCCCAAGTCCCCAGATCCAGGTCCCAAGGGGCCAGGAGAGCTGGTTGTTGTGAGCAGCATAAGCGTCTGGCGGGGCCTGAGGTTTCTGAGGAGGGCGGCCCACCCCTGTGGCAGGAAGGTTGGCTGGGCAGGCCCCCAAGACACATCCCTTGCTGAGTGCCGCCTTCTCCCTCCTACTGTCCCTTCTCCTGGAGCCCAGGGTAAGGTACTGTCTGAATAGAGGCTGGCGCCACACTATCGCTGCAGAGCTGCAACATTTGGGTCTGGTTGGTGACATATTCTTGGCCAGGCAGAGGGACATCTGGTCAGCAAGGGAGGTTCCTTCCCCCAGCACAGAGCCTGGGCTAGCTCGAAACTCAGCTTCAAATTTGAAGGCAAATTTGAGTCATTTTGCAACACAGTTTTGACAGTCAGCCAGCCAGTCAGTAAGCAGCTGGATCCTGGGACCCAGGTGTGAACAAGGCAGTTCAGGGCCCACTTCCTACCACCATCTCTTCTGCCGTGCCCTGTGCCCAACCTGGACCTATTGCCGAGCCCCCAGGAGCTCTCAGCCTGGGTCACGTGGCACAATACCATTCAGCAGGATGAGAGTAGGCAAGAGGCAGGACATCTCGAGCAAGGACCGTGAATTCTGCCCAGGTGCATCCAAGAGTACTTCGTGGAGGTGGTGACCTGAGGGCTGGGTGTTCAGCAGGCAGAAGAGAAGGAAAGGGTTTGAAGCTGAGAGACTATCAAAGGCAGGGTGGAAGAAGAGGTGCCAAAGAGAGGAGCAGAGAGATGAGTAAAGGCGAGTGGAAAGAACACAGGGTCTCATGAAGGGCACCTAGGAAGGTTGACAAGGCCTTGAGCGCCAGGCTAAGGAGACTGACTTCACCTGCACTCAGAGGGAGCCACGAAAAGGTATCGAGCTAGGGAGTAACGCAGTCAGATCTGTTCAGGAAAGACCCGTGAGTGGGGCAGTGAAGAGCGTGGCTTGGAGGTTGTGAGCCTGACCCTTGCTTCTCCCTGTAGCTGTGCGTGCTGACCGTATGCGGGGCGGCCGGAACAAGTTTGGGCCCATGTACAAGCGGGACCGGGCCCTGAAGCAGCAGAAGAAGGCACAGATTCGAGCCAATGGCTTCAAGCTAGAGACAGGCCCCCCCGTGGGGGTGCCCCCACCGCCCCCTCCCCCGCCGGACTACATGCTGCCCCCTGGCCTGCATGCGCCAGAGCCCAAGGGCCTGGCCTCTGGTCCACCTTCTGGGCCACTGGGCGACTTTGGGGCCCCAGCACTGCCCATGGCCGTGCCTGGCGCCCACGGGCCCCTGGCCGGCTACCTCTATCCTGCTTTCCCTGGCCGGGCCATCAAGTCCGAGTACCCAGAGCCCTACGCTAGCCCACCGCAGCCTGGGCCACCTTATGGCTACCCAGAGCCCTTCTCTGGAGGGCCTGGCGTTCCTGAGCTCATCCTGCAGCTGCTGCAGCTGGAGCCAGACGAGGACCAGGTGCGGGCGCGCATCGTGGGCTGCCTGCAGGAACCGGCCAAAGGCCGCCCGGACCAGCCTGCCGCCTTCAGCCTGCTGTGCAGGATGGCTGACCAGACCTTCATCTCCATCGTGGACTGGGCGCGCAGGTGTATGGTCTTCAAGGAGCTGGAGGTGAGTACCTCCTCCCACCTGGCTGGCAGCGTATCTGGGGTGCCCTCTTGGCTGCCCAAGCCTCCGTCTCAGTCACTCCTTGGATAGGGCCGCCCTGCCCAGTGGCTTCAGGCAGTGTCTGGGGACAGGGAGGCACTGAGTAGTGTTTCTGATCTATCACAGCCTTCCTTGCCTTCCCCCGACTCCTCACTCACCCCTTCTCTCTCTCTCCTTCTCTGTTTCTTGGGTCTCTATCTCTCATGGCCTCTGCTTCTTTTATCCCTGTCTCTGTTTCTTTCTGTTGTCTCACCGCCTCTCTCCCTAAGGTGTGCTGTCTCTCTGCTTTTCTGTGTTTCTCCAACCCTTTCAGTCTCTGTTTCTCTCCTAGTCTGGGTCTGTATAGGTGCTTATCTCTCTCTCTTCCTCTGAGACCCTGGGCTCCCAAAGGACTAGCTGAGCCCTTGGGAGACAGTCTCCAGGTGCCCCAGCCCAATGTCAGGAAGAGGGTCCAATCCATCTCATCCTCCCATTTGGAGAAGCCACCAATCCTCGCCAGCCCCAAGCGTCATAGACAGGAGTCTTAGTATCTCAGAGTTTGGGATGATTATGGGTCTTCTCCTTCCCAGCCAAGGCGAAGGATCTTACTGTCCCTGCCTCTTTTGTGCGTGGTGATTGGGCCCATGTGTAAGTGTGTGTGTCTGTGTGTGCGGGACAGGGAGCTAGGTGGGAGGGGAGGTAGGGAATGGCCTGGCCGGCCACTGATCTTCCAGACGAGGATGACCCTCTACTGCAAGGGCTTCCATCCTCCTGGGTTGAGGTACCCGTGGCTAAAGTAAGCAGCAAAGCATCAGGAGAAACTGAGGCCAGACAGGAAAGAACTTCCCAGTCATCCTGCCTAGTGGTTTGAAGGGCCCAAGGCCTGGCAGCTGCCCCTCTAGTGCCCCAGCTCCCTATGACCAGGGTGTTCTGCTAACCTCAGAGGCCCCCACAAGCCCTGCCAAGGCCCATCCTCTCTGGCCTGGGCACAGGTCCTCTTTAGTTCAGCCCGATCGGTGTTTGCCTTTCCCAGGCTGGCCCCCCTGGCTGTTCCTGGGCTGGAAGTAAACAGCAGGACCTGTTGCCCTCTCTGCTGGGGCCACTGCAGCCTTGAGCAGCATTGTCAGTGCTGACGCCACTTGGGCCTGGGCTTCCTCCAGGGGCAGGTGGCCGGATGGGCCAGGGGCACTGCCTGCTGGGCTGGGCATTCGGGGGGAATAAGGTGGGGGTGAGCCCTGTGAGCCGTTGCGGCCTCGTGGGCTGGGGGCCTGGGTTACTCTGGGAGTCAAGGATTGGTGGTGATGGTTCCTGCTTCTACCATGGAGGGCCTGCCTTGGCTGAGGCCTGGGGATAAAAAGGTGTCGTGGGGTGGGTTTTCTCACCCCTGTCCCCTCTGTGGGCCAACTTCACGGGTAGGACGAGAGGCAGGGCCTTGAACAATCCCAGGAGGATTGTCCCACTCGTGGCTGGAGGCCCTGGTAGGGGATGAGGACCCTTGGGTTGGTTGCCAGCTCTCCCTCCAGACTTCCCAGGAGCCCCCTGTGCAGAGGGAGGAGGAGCAGAGCGTTCGCAGCCTCCAGAGTCCTGGATCCAGGGGCGGGGCGCTTCCTCTGGCTGCTTTCCTAGTCTCTCGGGGTTTTTCACGCAGGATGGGAAGGGCTTTTGTCCCAGCTTTGCTGAGTGTTTTTTCCTGCTTCTGGCTTCTCTGTGGTCCAAACCTTCCTGCTTCCCCTTCCCAGAGTCTCTGAGTTGAGTCCAGGAATATGAGCCGTGGCCACTACCCTCTGTAAAGGAGCCTTGCAGATAAGTACCAGCCCAGTTTTCAGAGGGCCTCTCATCAGCCACATGGAACTTTTTCCCCGCTGGTCCACTGAGTCCTGCACTGGTGTCTGTTTGCAAAGCCAGAGGTGGGGAGACAGAAAAGTGGGAGGATTGCTGAATGACCCTGTTCTCCCTTTTGGCTGACCGTTCATCACCCCCTCACCTCTGGACGGGATATAAATCTCATCTCAGCAGACAACAAACGGGGCTCCCTAGCTCTGAGAGTGGGGCAGCCCTTGGGCTGGGCACTGGGGACACTGAAATGAATTGAACCCAGGAAGCTGCCAGGCTAGAGGAGGAGGCAGGCATGCACCTAGATAATGCTAACGCAGGGTGCCCAGGGCTCTGAGAGCCGTGGAAAGGGTCTGCCGGAGCCCAGCAGGAGAGCAGGTGGCCCTATCTAAGGAAGTTAGGGGAGGTTTCTTTGATCTGTGCCTTTCCAGGAAGAAGCCTGAGAAGCTTAAGGCATTCCAGGAAGTGGGAACAGCATAGGCTAAGGCTCAGAGTGTGGAAAGGCATCATGTGTCCGGGAGTTCCAGGCAGTCCTACGAGGCAGGGCTGGAGAGGTTGGCAGGTTCAGAAGCAGAGCTTGGACCAGGGGTGGGTCCTTTGGCAGTGGATGATGGACAGCCTATCAGGGCTGGCTGAGGCCCCACATCCTCTTCCCAGAGGCCCACTCAGCCCTCTGATGCTGATGTCTTGATGCCCAGGGGAAGGCCTAGGGTCTTTGCTGAGCTGTCAGGGATGCTGGGACCCCAGATGTTGGGGCTCTGGATACCCTCTGGGAGTTCTCCTCCTCCATCCTGTTTCCCAAGTTGGATGTCCCTTGGCCTCTAGTTTTCCATCTCACACATCATGGCGTATTAGATCTGACAGTGGCACAGGAGTTAATAGCGAAGACCAGGATCAGAGAGGCCTGTGTTCAAGTTCCATCTCTGCCACTTACCAGGTGTGTGACTTTGGGCAAGCCATTTTACTCCTCTGGGCCTCAGTTTCCTCATCGATAAAACGGGGGTAGTTGACATAATATCCTCCTCATAGGGCATTGTAAGGATTTAGCGAGCCAGGGACAGGTACAGAATGTAGCCTGGGGTGTGGCACCCAGGAAGCGCTCAGTAAAGGGGAGCAGCAGCTCCCTTCCTTGCTGTCTTCTCTGCTGCTAAACGATTTAAGCTATATTTGCAGGTATATATGGGCCTGGCTGGGAAGAGTGAAAAAAAGATACATGTGTCCATGCTCCTCTGAGCACCCAGAGTTCTGGAAGAAGATGGGGCCCACTTTGCCTGGGCTTATAAAGCAACTTGGTACCTGCCAGGTAGTGGAGATTGGCCTGTTCCTGCTGCTCAGTGCGGGGCAGTGTGTGGGCCTGGGCAGTCAGCCTGTCTGGACCGTTCCTGTGAAGGACAGGTTGAGAGGACGCAAGATAGGAATTAAGGAGTAGGAGGCAAGGGCCAGGAGTGCCTAATGACCCATCTTGACATCAGTTCACCCTTGACGTCCAGCTCGGAGGCCCTCGATTGGCAACAGATTTAACTGCTCAGATATATGGTTTCATTTAAGCGGCAGTAACTCTGTCAGTCCTAGGCTGAAAAACGACGGGCCCGCTGACGACTCGGCCGGGGGGAATGCTGTGGCCGGCCCGTGGCATGTCAGCCACTGGAGAATTACAGAGCCCGCTGGCCTTCGGCCGCCAGACTGATCAGACCCCAGGGGGCTCCAGAGGGGGGCCTGCTGGGAGGGAGGTCAGCTCTGCACCCATAAATACCCTGTCTCTGAGGCAGGCTGCAAAGTGTCAAGGCTCCGGGAAGATTTGTGGCAGACAGCAGGAGGGGTGGGTGGCTGGTGGGCCAGGCAGAAGGGCCAGGCGACAAGGGACCCCCGGGCCTGGACTGCAAACGTCCTTGTTCTCAGGGCGGTAGGGAGGTCTGGGGGCAGAGGAGGAACCTTTTGCTTAGGGAGAAACTTAGGGAAGGTGAAAACTAACCCTCTTTGGTTAAGTGTGCCTCTTAGCCACCTGCTTTCCCATGGAGAGGAGCTGGCGGCTACGGCCCTCTGGTTTCCTTTTAAATAAAAAGAGAAGTGTGTGTGTGTGTGTGTGTGTGTGTGTGTGTGTGTGTGTGTATACACATGTGCTCATCTGTTTGGGGAGTATTTTGGAGTTTGGTGTCTTTATGTGTCCATCTGTCCATCTAAGGGAAAAGCGAACAAAAAGTCTGGCAGGAAAGATTGCTTTTCTGGGGGTGAGTGGGCACTCAGGCCGGGACATCGTCCCCAAGACAGCCAACCATGGGCCACAGAACCCTTCACAACTGACATCACCATGTCCACACGTTTTCTGTAACCGAAAGAGGGAGGATTTATTTTTCCCACTTCTCAGAACAGGAAATTAGGGCAGAGAAGGCTGTGTGACTGGGCTGGAAATCAAACAAAGGGCACTGGGCACCAAACCTCAGCCACCATATTGCAGCTCTCTGCCCCTATCAGCCCCGCTAGGCAGGGCTGCCCCCACTTCTGGTGCCTGAGGTCTGGGTACAGAGTCTGCTCCCAGGGCTTGGCCAACCGGGTCACTGTGACCCCTTCTGTGTTCTCCCCGAGGTTCAGCTTGCTTATCTCCTAACCCCCCCGTTATCATTTCTCTTCCACCTCCCCGGCCCCTGTTCCTTCAATCTGGGCACAAGTGCATCTGTTCCCGAGGGCGCCTATGGGTGGGGAGCAGCGCCGAGCCCTGCGTGTCCCCTCCCTCCCACTTTGCCTTCATCTGGGTCAACAAAGGTGGGCCATTTAACTCCCCAGGCAGGTCCCTCCTACTTGGGTCTCAGGCAATTCCCGACGTTCCCACCGCCCCCGCCCCCCAAGACCGGCCCAGTTGGGAGCATTTGGGCTGAGCCCAGCTCCCTGTGTGTGACCTGAGGCGAGCCTCTGTTTCCTTATCTGGAATATGGGCAGAGTGTTCACAGGGCATGGGTGTGGAGTCGTGCAGGAAACGGGGCCTGGTCATAGGTGCTCCCGGAGCTGAGCCTTCCTCCTGGGAAACTGTGGTGCGGTAGTGTCCTGTAGCTCCCTGGGGTCTGGCCACTTCCAGGGGAGAGATAAGGTGAGATAAGGAGCAATGTCTTTGTGAACGCCCCCCTGCCCGGTTCTCAGTGTCTCCTAGCCCCTCCAGTACAGGCTAGCTGTGGCCGAGCCTGGGGTCGCCCTGGCTGGGTTGCTGTTCTGACTGTAACGGGGCTCTAGGAAGAACTTTCTGCCGGAGAGGAAGGAGAGGTGTGGGTCCTTGATGCAGAGATGAGGTGAGGAAGGGAGGATGGGAGGTTGGGGACCCAGAGCAGGATAGAGACTGACCCCTCTCCTGTCCTCAATATGTGGGCTGGGGAAGTGGTAAGTGGGAGAGGCCTGGAGGAAGCTTGACTGTGTCCACCTACTCGCTTTGCTGTTTGTCCATTTTTTTCTCTCCCTCTGTCTGCCTGAGGACAGGTCCCAGGGCTGTCCCCAGGAGAGGAAGGGAGCAGAGGGCAGGGGAGGGCTTCTACGTCTCAGAAGAGAGCTATTTGTTAGGCTTGGGACAATTCCGCTCAGACCAGGGGCTACTTGGACCCCTCCGACCTCTGGGTTGGGGGTGTTTCCTCTGTGCTTTCTGTACATGTCTTGGGGATCACATATTTGTTCACCAACTGCTCGTTGATCCCACCTAGGGGAGGGACCAGTCCTGCCTCTCCAGACCCCACAGTATTGAGGAAGACAGAGGCATGAATAAGTGCTATGAGATGTTGCAGGTTCCATGTCCAGAGGATGGGGAGAGCACTAAGGAAGGAGGAAGGATTGGCGAGGGTTTCAGGGGGGAGGTAAAGAGTGTGCCGTGAACTCCTGGGTGGCAAGAGTCGGTCTTATTCCACATAGTGGCTAAGTGCATGCATCTGGAGTTAGACAGAGCTGTGTGACCCTGGGCAAGTTACTTGACATCTCTGGGCTCAGTATCTTCTCTCCATAGATGGGGATAACCACTATACCAACCTCCTAGGGTTGTGGAGCTGCAGTGCAATGACTGTTAGTTATCGTGGTTTGCATTTACCCCAGGGTAGGACCAGGAAGGTGCCCAGGTCACTGTGACCGGGAGGTATCTGCTGGGTAGATGGTGGCTGGCTGATGAGCTGCAGAGGCTGAGAGGGACCGGAGTCTGTACTGTGTCTTTCTAGGATGACCTACAGTGTCAGGAAGGATTAGTATTTGTCACTGTGGGGGAGCTGTGACCTGAGGATGCCAGCCACGGCCCTGGCCTGGCACTGCTTCTCTGTGATCCCACGAAGGTCCCTTTCCCTCCCTGGGCGGCAGATGCTTCATCTGAAAAATAAGGGTTTAGGCCAGGCATCCCTCAGGGCCCTCCTGGCTCTGGCATCCCACGGTTCTGAGTCCCACGCACCACTGGTGTGTCCACCCTTGCCATGCTGGACTGTATCAGTCCTCAGAGTGGAAGGACACCCGCACAGAGTAGTCCCCGCCCAAGCACTGAGTGCCCCGACTGCAGCCTAGGTGTTCAGAATCTACTTGCTGTCACTGTGCTGTTGCTGCTCCAGACATCAGACCACGGCCACCCACCTGCTCACTCCCTGGGCTGCACTGTGGGCCCCCTTTTCTTGCCCTGAGCCTGAGAGCCCTGCATGAGACTCAGGGAAAGCCCTGTTTCCTCTTCATGGCTTGTGTATTGAGTGATTAAAGCTGCTAGAGATGTGACCACAGGACAAATGGGTACATAGAATTAATAATTCTCTTCCCCCGCATTTGAAGGAGTCCTTCACAGGCACTTCCGTGGACATTATGCACTAACACTTATTGAGTGGCTAGGCCACCTTTTAATACTTTGCCCACTTTACAGATGAGAAAACCGAGGCCTAGAAAGGTTACAGAACTTGCTTAAGGTCATACAGCTTGTAAAAGGCACAGCTGGGGCCTGAAGCCAGGCCCGTCCGAGTCCTGAGCACCTCCGCTGGACCCTTTTATTATTTTGTTAGACCCCTTTGATGAACTAGACAGATAGGCAAACAGGGCACAGAGAGGTGAAGCAGCTTGCCCAGGTCACACACCCAGCTGAGCGCTGAGCCTCTGAGCTGAGAGTGGGAGGAGGAGGGGTGAGAGGAAGGTCCCAGGCTAGACCCTGCTGGACCCTCGTGTGCCTTTTCCTTGCAGGTGGCCGACCAGATGACACTGCTGCAGAACTGCTGGAGCGAGCTACTGGTTTTTGACCATATCTACCGCCAGATCCAACATGGCAAGGAGGGCAGCATCCTGCTGGTCACTGGGCAGGAGGTGACCAGACCCTACTGTGTCCTGCCCTGCCCCCACTGTGCACTTCCAGAATTCTGAGCCCAGCAGAGAGGTCCCAGGCCTCTCCAGGGCTGGCCCTGGGCACCCTGAATATCAGCCCCTTTCCCTAAGTTCATGCGAGGGGGCAGAAGCTCTAATCAGGGACTCGGGGAGAGCGTGCATGGGAAGCGCCAATCGGAGGCTGGGGATGTGTGTGCCCCTGAGGGCTGGGAGCCTGGGCCCTGGGGGTCAGGGCTGGGAGGGTTCCTGGGGCCTGAGTAGATGCTGCCTCCACCTGGCTCAGCTCCTGGTAAGGGGGAGCTCTTGGAGTGGCACTGGGTCTTGAGAGAATGACTAGCGGGTGGTCAGGTAGTGAAAGGTGGCGGGGCACAGTCCCCACCTCCATCACAAGCAGAGCAGAAAGCCTGGGTAAAGGCTCAGAGAGGGACGTTTAGGACTTCTGGGACACCAGGAGCCACTGGTAGCTGAACTGTGGATTTGGGGGGGCGGGGGCCCAGTGTGGGGTGAGACAAGATAAGAGATAAAGCTGGAGAGATTGCTAGGGGCTGGGTTGGGCAAGACCTTTCAGGCCCTAAGTCCCGAATGAGTGAGTGAGTGAGTGAATACATAAATGAATGGGCAGCAGGGTCTGGGCCCCAAAGAGCTCAGAGTCAGAATTTGGGCTCCCCGCTAGAGCAGGAAATTAGAGGCACTAGGATCATTACTCACGGGAGCAGGGAGTAACAGGAGGGTTTCCAGTGGGGAAGGGCGTGGTCAGGTTTGAGGAAGCACCTGAGGGGCAGGATGGCAGGTGAGGAGGAAGTGAGGCAACCACCCACCATTCAGGATGCTGGGCTCCTGGGAGCGCTGTTCAAGGAGGAGGACCCCCAGCTGGTGAGAGCAGGTGCAGGGGAAATGGAGGCAAGGAGGAGGGAGGTGAAGCCCAAATCTAGCCTCGTGGGGGAGGACCATCACTCCCAGGGTGGACATAGAAGGAGGCGTGGGCTTCACAGGTGCTCAGGTGGGGGCGGGAGACTGAGGCCCTGCCCTCCAGCCCGTACCTCCATCCCAGGCCCTCTGTCCTTCTGTCCTTATCCTCAAGTCTCACCTTGGGTGTCTCAGGCGGTCCAGGGCCAGGGGAATGCTGGTCCCAAGGGTGTGACATTGAGGCCACCTGCAAATGCAAATAAAGGTATAAGTGTGTGTGTGCTGGCCCATGCCAACATGCAAGTCCAAGTCTCCGAGGCCGTGGGAATGTGTGTGTGTGCGTGTGTGTGTGCGCGTGTGCACGCGCCTGTATTTTATTGTGGAAATACCGCCACACACATAAACGTGTGGGTGTCGCGATCTGCCTGCCACCATGTCAATGGAAACACATACATGGGCATGTGTCTGTCTGTGTTGTCCTCTGATGTGACCATACAAGGTGTGTGTGTGTGTGTGTGTGTGTGTGTGTTTTCACATCATGAAGTGGCTGGACAACCCTGTAAGCATGTCCATGCATGTGTGTGAATGTGAGCTGAGATGGGCCACATGCCCAGCCCAAGAATCCATGTATGGGTGTGTGGAGCCCCAGACAGTCTTGTGCTTGCATGCATGTGTATTTAGGCTGACCTGCCCCACTCCTGCCCCCACCCCCAGCATGACATGGTATTTGCTGCAGACGCCACACAAAACACAAAAGCAGCTTGTACCACTGAGCCTGGCAGCAGCTCTTTGTGTGTGAAGGACCCCCCAGCTCTCCTTCTGCACCCACCTGCCTGGTGTCGGCTCTGCTGCCACAGGGGCCCTCAGCTCGGGATGGACAGTGTGAAGAGGGCTGGGAAGCCTGCGGCCCTGGGTGTCAGGGCTGGGAGGGTTCCTGGGGCCTGAGGAGATGCTGTCCTCACCTGTCAGCTTTATGGCTGGGCACACGAACCCATAGCCTCCGATTGGCACTTCCCATACATGCCCTCCCTAGCCCCTGATCAGAGCCCCTGCCCCATGCCCCGCCGCCCTGACCCCTGTGGTCTGCCTGCCCAGGTGGAGCTGAGCACGGTGGCTGCCCAGGCCGGCTCCCTGCTGCACGGCCTGGTGCTGCGGGCACAGGAGCTGGTGCTACAGCTTCACGCGCTGCAGCTGGACCGCCAGGAGTTCGTCTGCCTCAAGTTCCTCATCCTTTTCAGCCTCGGTGAGTGGGCTGAGCGAGGCCTGGCCCAGCTGGGGGGTGCCAAGGCGGTGGGTAGATGGCTGGGGTGGCATTGAGACCCCAAGATGGGGCTATGTGCTGGGGCCTTGGTGGGGCAAGAACCCCTCTCTTAGTGAACAGAGGTGGGAGGGGACCTGGTGCTTCAAATGGGGCTCGCTTCCTCTCTGGGCCTGAGTTTCTCTGTTTGGAAGTCCAGAGGGCCAAGATAATGTCACAGACTTTCCTGTTATGGGACGAGGACCCCCTTCCTAGAATTTGGTGAATTGCCCACTGAAAGCCTGAGAAAAGTGCCCATGCCACCTCCAGAGCATGCCCAGGTGGTTTCTGGGGGCTTCTGTCCCTTGGCTTCCCTCTTGGGGTCCCTACTTTTCCCAGCGTCCTGCTACACAAAGGGTCCAAATTCTGAGTCTGAGCCCTTTGGGGCCTAGGCCCCTTTATCCATTCAGTAATTCATTCATTCACTCTACAGACGTTTGCTCTGCCTTGCACTGGGGGTACAGAGTGAACCAAAAGACCCAAATCTCTGTCTTCAGGGAGCTGGCCTCTTGGGGAGAGAGACAATGAGCATAAAATGATTAGTGAAATATATCAATTAGTGGAATGGTTAGTAAGATGTATATCCCGGAAGACTGCAATCAGTGCTCAGGAGGAAAATGAAGAAGTGGGGGGCAGAGGGCGAGCCCAGCCCACCAGCTTGCTCCACGCCCAAAGGCTCTGGTGTCCCCCGCCCATTGCCTTCCCCGCCCACCCAGCCTGTGCCAATCCAGTTTCCACCCTCCCTCCCTCCGGGCTCTCATCAGGCTGGCCTCCTTCTGTCCTTCACCCAACAAACCATCTTCAGTGCCCAGCGATGCCACAAACGTAGAGGTTTTCCTTGCTCTCAAGTAGCTCTCAGTCTGGGAGAGGCCTCCTGCTAGCGCCGTCAGGGCTGGGACAGAGAGATGGGGAACCCAGGGTAGGGAGCACGGGCTCTGCCTGGAAGGCTTCCTGGAAGAGGGACATCTGAGCAGGTCTTAGAGGATGAGGGGGAGTTTGCTGGGGGAATAAACCTTTTAGCAGAGGTGTGGATGGGATGGAAGGTTGAAACAGAGGGGCATGAATGCCTTGTCACCAGAGGAGGGAGCAGGTAGAGACAATGTCTTTGTGGCAGATGACATCACAGCCACAATCTGGCAAGGGTTTGCCTGTCCAGGAGTGGTGGGAGGCAGAAGCAGAGGGGAGGAAGTGGATGGGGAGGGGTAATTCGTGAAGTGCTGCATATGGGAAGCCCAGTGCTCAGGCCGTAGACGGGCCTGGGTGCCTGAGTCCTGGCTGCCTGGACTCAACAGGCTGGTAGCTGGAGGGCTTATCTGCAAGGCTACAAAAGGGTGATAAGGGGCAACCTTGGTGGGGGGATGGGGGCAGACTCTTGGGCAGCCAGTTAGGAGCTATGGCCTGAGGCCTTTGGAGGAGCCTCAGGCTCCAGCTGGGGGAGGCCCCCACTTTCCTCTGCCTCCTAATCTTGTCCGAGAACTGCTGGGCTCTGAGACTGGCTCAGGCTGAAGCCATGGATGGCTGTGGTTGGGGTGTGGAGAATCCAGGAGTGAGGTGTATGTTTGTACCTTTGTGTCTGTATGTTTGTTTTCACGTATGTGCAGACTGTGAAGTTTTACGTGTGCAGCTTGTGGTTTTTTTAATGTCACATTGTGTGAAGAATCTGCATGTAATTGGGGAGTGGCTGGGGAGATGTGGAGATATGAGGGCTTTGGAGGGATGGGCGGTGCTGGGGAAGCATAGAATTGGTGTGAGATCTGGGGTGGTCTGAGTGGCTTTTGACCTGACCACCATCAAGAGGCTGCCAGGGAGGTGCTGGGGAGGGTGGGGTGGAGGATGGGCTACCAGCCACCCATCTCCTTGGCCAGAGCTCTATCTACCCTTGGGCACCCCCTGCAGAACAGGGACCGTCTCTTGGTTTCCCAGACTACCCGGGACCTGAGGTGCGCCCTGTGGCCCCCGCCCTCTTCCCACCAGAGCCCCAGGCACTGGGGACAGCCACACGCAGCACGGCTCTGGCCTCTACCAGGAGATCAATATAGAACTTGTCCTCCTATGGGATGTCCAGAGGACAGCACAGCTTAGCCCAGCCCTCTTCCCGGGGTCCAGGTGAGGGGCTGTGCTCACGAGTGCCTGGCCTCTCTTCATACTAACCTTGATCTTGTTTTCCAGAGGAGGCAGCTGGGGCCTGAGAGCCCCGTGTACCACAGTGTTGAGCTGGAACACGCTAGAGGGGTGGGGTGGAGGAAGAGAGTACGTGCGTGTGCGCCCGTGCCCAGCAAGGTGGGGCAGTGAGTAGGGATGAGGACTAGGGACGGACCACTTGGATTCTAAATCTGAACTCTCTCTTGCCCTTGAGCAAGTCACTCCCTTCTCTGAACCTCTATTGCCCCATCTGTAAAATGACCATCATAGTAATTCTTAACTTGCTATGAGGGTTTAATGAGAGAATTCCCCAAAGTGTTCAGCATGTGACCTGGCCCTCTGAACATGTGTCAGTATTGCCTTCATTATAACCATCATTATTAAGTTAGTGAGCAAATGAACAAGTTAATGAATGGAGTGAATGAATGAATGAGTCAGTCTCCATCTCTAGCGTACGCTGTGTGTTTGGCATAGTGCCTGGCCTTTGGGGGCTGAGGTGGGTGAGGGAGTGCTTAGCCCAGCAGGCCAGAAATTCTAACGAGGTTGGGGCTAGGAGAAAAGGAGAAGGCCCCTGGACCTGGGCTTGCCAGAGCTCATGGGAGAGCAATGAGAGAGGAGACCAGGTAAGCCACGGAGGCCATTGGCTGACAGGTCCCAGGTAGGAGAGGAACCTGAGCAGTCCAATGTGATCAGGGTTGGGCCAAAGAGGAGAAACCAACTACACCTAGGATATCAGGGAAGGCTTCTTGGTGGAGGGGCCTCTGAGCTATGCCTTGCAGTATGAGTAGGAGTGTTCTGGGTGAAACAGAGCAAATAGCAAGGACGTTTGTGACTGAAGGAGCAGCTTGTGCAGTGGCACAGGGGAATCCTAAAAATCTGCTGTGGAGGAGGCTGCTGACTGTGCCAGGCCTTGAATGCCAGGCATAGTACCTTGAACCTTCCCTGAAGACGGATTTTCAGCAAGGGGGTAACATGACCACATTTGCATTTTAGCAAGGTGCTTCCAACTGCAGCGTGGGAAAAGGAGACAGACAGGTGGCAACCCAGCGCCCTGCAAGAGGCTAGACCTGGGGCCAGGGGAGAGTGAGCCAATTTGGGCGAGATGAGAAGGAAGATTCGCCCAGAGTCTGGAAGGTGGGAGGGGGCTCCTCCTATGGTCGCCAGAGCTGGGTCCCCAAGGGAACTGGGGGCCAGAGAGGGATGACCCCTTGCCCCTAGACCTCCAGCTGGCATGCTGGGCGTCACCCTTAGGGCAGCACCTCCCTGGGCTGGGCAGCCTGAACCCCTGTGATGACTGTCTCC
>NW_017731640.1:547188-576981 GCF_001890085.2 Hipposideros armiger
CTTCCCCACCCCACTGCCCTCCAGCCCACTCAACGCCTCCTTCTCGCCTGCCTCCGCAGAAGGGTGCCATTTGGTGTCTAAATAGCCGTCTCAGGCAGGCGAGGAGGCAGGTAAGGAGGTTTAATTAAAATTAGTGCCTCTCTCCTGGCAATCACGGTGTTTATGAAGATGGGCCCGGCTGGCATTGTTCTGCAGAGGACTTAATCGAAGCTTAATGGATTGACCTAACATTCGATTTCCTGACTTGCATTGAGGCGGCGGCAGCAGCATTCCCTTAAGCGTTTGCAATTTACCCACTGCTCCCTCGCCAACAAAAGGCGGCCTGAATAGCAGCCCCACTCGAGGGGCCATTGTGCGCGGGGGCGCCTGCCTGAGTCACCGCTATTGGGACAACATTCTTTATGCCTCAGTGGAATGAAAAGATTATTCAAATATTCAATTAAACCGTGAAAAGGGGGCTTTTCTGAGAACCTGGGGGCCCCCAGCTCCACAGAGCTAGCGGGCTTGCTCTCTGAGGCGGGGGTGCCATCTCCCAGCCCCTTCCCACCTCCCACCTCCAGGATTGCTGGGAGCTGAGCAGGCTTTTCTAGAAGGTGCCAATCTCCAACCTGTGGTGGCTCAGGGCCCCAGAGCTGGGCACACAGAATGGGTCCAGTTCTTGGGTTACCTGTGAGGAGGCAGCGATTAATTTACTTCCATTTTGCAGATCACGGGAAACTGAGGCTCTGAGAGGGGAAGAAACTTGCCCAAGTTCACCCAGCTGGTGGTGAGCTGAGATTTGAACCCCTGATGCATTAAGGGGGCATCTCAGGTTTGTGTAGCCCTGCTCTGTGATTGATGGAAGAAGGGCGTGGTGTTCGGTGGGATGTTGGCTGTCACGTCCGTTACCCCACAGTCTTCACACAGTCCCTTTAGATGGGGGCACAGGGAGGCATGGCATCCTTCAAGGTGAAGACAAAGTTGAGCCTGGAGTCCAGAGTAGCTTCTCTGAGGAAACCTAGGACCGCGGGGTAGGTAGGCCCTTGAATGTGTCTCCTGGACTGGATGAAACCCAACGTTATCATGTCCAAGCTTGACCCCACTCCTGCTTGCCGACAGGGCTTTGGAGCCAGAGACGTGGGTTTGAATCCGGACTCTGGCAGCTATCGTGTGTTCCAGGCACACCTCACTGTTTCTTTTTTTTTTTTTTAAAGATTTTTATTGGGGAATTGGGGGGATGGGAACAGTGCTGGGGAACTGGGGGAAGGGGAACAGACAAGTTGCTGTCATTTTTGTTCTTCAATCTAGTTGTGGAGGATGTTGCTTCACTGGCCCAAGTTGGCACCGTCATTGCGCTCTTCCCTGGTGAGGCAGATCAGGCGCCGGCTTCTGGACGGCCGCTCACTGCGGCTGCTGGCCGCTCACGCTGGCTGCTGGCTACACACGGTAGCCCATGGCAACCCACTGCCACAGGGGCTGCAGCCTACGCCGTCGCCAGCGACTCACGGCAGCCCAGCTCCAGGTTGAGCTGTTGTTCAGCATCTTAGCTGTGGAGGGCAGTGTCACTGGCCCTCATATGTGGGATCCGAACCGGGGCCCTCTGGCATCCCAAGCGAGTTCTTAACCATCGCGCCACTCAGCCGGCCCCCACACCTCACTGTTTCTGCACCAGAGGGGTGCCCTTTCCTGCTTGAGTGGGTGTCTGCGGGGATTAACTGAGCTGGGAGCAAGGTGCCTGGCTGGGGCCCAGGAAACTGGGTCCATTTATACTGTAGTTGTTGGGGCTTAATTAGCGACTGTGCTTCCCTCCCTAGCCCTGTAGCCCACCTCAAAGGGGACAGTGGGGGACCTCTAGTCTGTAGAGAGCTGCGGAACCCATAGAACTGCTAGAAGGGGGGCTGTCCCTGAAAGCTGTCCCTGTTCTGCACCCACCTCCTGCACTCCGCCCTACTGTCCCTGGTCGTGTGCTGAGAACAGTAAATCCAGGTAAAGCCCAGGCTCCGGGCCTCCGGGCTCCTCCCACTCCTGCCTCTACTGCAGCATCCTAGTCAGTCATCCCCCCTGCCCCCAGATGTTCCCGCTGGCCCCCTTTACTGCTGTGTGGCTTTGACCTAGTCCCTACCCTTCTCTGGACCCCTAGCCTCCTATTGTGAATTGTCAGAAAACAATGTTAGGAGACTTGCCCAGCTCCAAGGATGGTAGCGGGTAGAGGGGACAGTATCCAGATGGAAAGAGGGTGGGATAGGGATGGAGCTAGGTTGGAGGGGGGACTTCCTATGACCTTTGAGTGAGTCTGGAGCAAGTCAGGCTAAGGAGCAGGGCTGCCATGTGTAGTTGGTCAGGTTGTTCACTGCACAAGGGCACCTAGGCAGGGGATGAGAAGGGGCTGAAATCCAGCTTGTATGCCCCTCACCGAGCTGTGCCTCTGTGGACAAGGGGACACTTCTTTCTAATTGACACAAAGGTGCCTCATGGGCTAGTGGTGATCCTGAGGAGGTGAGGAAGAAAATGACCCCAGCTCACTTATTAAAGGAAAGGGAGGGGGCTGGGAGTGGGAGTGGAGGATGGGGGCCAGATCCTGCTATAGGCCGCAGGCCCAGCTCCGGTTTCCCTAAATCCGACTTTGGACAACACAGGCCTCAGCGCGCGGGCTGGGGGCGGCTGGGGATCAGGGTTGCCAGGAGCATGAAGCGCTCCTGGCGCAGTGGGTGTTAAGAGGGATTAGAAGGGCCAAGGGCTGCACACTGCTGGGCTCCCGACTCCCCCGCAGCAGTAGGTTTGGGGGTGGGAGGGGCTGGGCCGGAAGTGGATGGACGGCCATTTTCTGAGCCGCTGGATGCCACGTTCCAGGCAAGGCCGGGCTAGGATTTTGGGGAAAAGGACTGATTCTGTAGGTTTCTGCAGACCCTCAGCCTGCAGGCAGGGTACCAGCTGGAGATGCTGCCCTGGAGCTGAAAGAGGCCTGCAAGCTGTGATGAGGATTTGTGTGACAAGAAACTGACACTCTCTGGGCACCCCTGGGAGCCAGGCACCTGTATAGGACCCTGCACCCAGCTCTCACCCTGCAAAGTGGGCATGGCCCCTTTCATAGAGGAAGAAGGCCTTTCAGGTTAGGAGGGGGCAGGGCACAGGCCACTGCTCCTAAATGGTGGGGCTGGGATTTGAACCCCCATCCGCCTCACCCCTAAGACATTTTATTTTTTGTCTCTTCACTGGACCTTGGGTGTCCGGGGATGCATTGATCACACTCTTTCATCCACGGCACGAAGGCCCATTGGTCACGTGAAGCCAACCGCCTTCCTCTCCCTCCCACAAGCAACCATTTTCATCATGTGTAACTCGGATCTTTTGTTTGTCCCTGTCCTTACTTAATGTGCCTGCTTTGTGTACTAGCATTTTAATTTATGGAGAGATCTTTGTTTTCTAGACCTCATTCTGGATCTATCTGTTTTGCTTTTTTCCAGTCAGCCCCATGTTTTTAAAGATTCATTCATCGCTCTGTGTTATGTCTGCTCTGTTACTTCTGTTGACTGTACAGGACTCCCTGGCGGTGCAGCCACCACATGGCCATCCAGGCACCTCCCCATCATCATAACTACGGCTGCAGTGAACATCCTTGGGCCCCCATGGCCCCATGGGAGAATCTCCTTGTGGTACTGGAGCCTCTTGATTGGTCAGAGGGTAGACCCAAGGAGTGCCTGTCGCTCTTTAGAATGGAGCCACCAGTACACATGCTTCACAGTTGTGAGATGGGACTCTTCCACTCACAGTGCACCTCTCTGGTGACGAGGACAGTGATGATTGTGGCAGGGTGGTGACATTGATGGTGACCACCATGAGGACGGGATGGTTTTGACCATGGGGATGGGGATGGTGTTGGTCATGGCCGTGGTGAAAGGAGTCATAATGGTAACAACTGGCATATCGGGCCTTATCGCTGTTGTGCCAGACGCTGTTCCTGAGCACTGTCCACGTGTCAACTCCCTGAATTCTCCCGGCAATCTTGTGAAGTAGGTACTATTGTCACCCCCATTTTACAGATGAGGAAATTGAGAGGTTAAATAACATGCCCAGGGATACACCTGGTAAGGTTGATGATGGGCTTGGTGATGATGGAGGTGTTCGTCGTGATCACTGCGATGACGACAACGGCAGTAATGATGGTGACAGGTGATTGTGGCTGCGTGGTTGATGGTGACAATGGCTGTGTTGGTGATAACCACAGGGATGTTGGTGTTGGTGACTGCTGATGATGGTGGTGTTCAGTTATGGTGATGATGGTGATGGTGATAATGACGGGGACAGGAATGATTCAGGTTTGGTTGATGATGGCAGCAGTGGTCATGTTTGGGGACAACATAAGGATGCAGTATTAGTGATCGATGATGGTGGCAGTGTTCATCAGCCATAGTGGTGCCAATGGTGATGGTGATGGGGAGATGGTGGTTGCATCACTGACGGTGGCAGTGCCCATGTCTTTGGTGATCATAGGGATGTTGGTGTTGGTGATGCCAGTGACTGTTGATGATCTGATGGGCTGGTGATGGTGACGGAGCTCCTCCCTTTGCAGACGTGAAGTTCCTGAATAACCACAGCCTGGTGAAGGACGCTCAGGAGAAGGCCAATGCCGCCCTGCTTGACTACACCCTGTGCCACTACCCGCATTGCGGGGACAAGTTCCAGCAGCTGCTGCTGTGCCTGGTGGAGGTGAGGGCACTGAGCATGCAGGCCAAGGAATACCTGTACCACAAGCATCTGGGCAACGAGATGCCCCGCAACAACCTACTCATCGAGATGCTGCAAGCCAAGCAGACTTGAGCCTGGGCTGGGTGGGACTGGGGCCTGGGCCAGGGGAGGGGTCGCAGCCACCCCGGCGGCCCTCCAGATGGTTTATTTTATTATGCCGACCCAGGAGCCCCACCTTGTAGGCCTCTGCCCCTGAGTTCTCTGAAGCCCTGCGTTTGGGAAGTGGGTGAGGGCGGGCAAGGCCTGGCTGAGGTGGGGTGGCCCCCTTAGCCATTGGCACTTGCCTGCTACTCAGAGTGCTCCAAGGAGGTGGCTGCTAGCTACCGCTCCCCCTCCTCCTGCTCCCAGCTCCCAGCTCCTAGCTGTCTGTCCTGGAGCCTGGAGCACAGGTCCAGGGAGAAGGTTCGGGAATCCCTGGTGGGCCTCAGTGTCCCTTGAGTCAGAGGCCATCCCTCCTCCCTCTCCTGGAAACAGAAGCAGAAAGAAGTTGAGTGGGCATCATCTGGTTCTGGAGACCCCCTCAGAGGGACCAGGAGGGAAGCCCTCTGTTTTGTAAACTAGGGATATCTGAGTTTGCAAAATTGGACTGGGACAGTTAGGCCCTGGAGGACATTGGGAGACTGGTTAGGATAAAAAGACCTCCTCCTTAGCCCTCTACCCCATTTGACTTCTGCAGGGGAGAACTTTGACACGTTATCTGAAAAGAATTTTGCTACAATCATCTTTCTATCCCTCTCCCACCAGAGGAGAAGTTTGGCACAATCAACATTCTAGCCCTACCCGCAGTTGCCCAGCCCAGGCTGGTATTTGTCTGCAAGGCTGTAGTCAAGAGGTTATTTGTTTTGTTTGTTTTTTAATCTAGATACTCCTTGAAAGGTGTGTATGTGGGGGGTGGGGAACAGATTTGGGGATGGAGGCTGGGGTTTGGGGATTAGCACCAAGTACAGCCCATGGTTTCTCCCCAAACACCCGCATACCACGTACATCACTGGTGGAGCTGGGTCATTCATTATTTCTGAGCCCTATTCCAATCCAGAGAAAAGCTGTTGCTTGCCCCCCACCCCCTGCCCCTGCCCCACGCAATGAACAGCAAGATGCCTTGTGGGGAGCTCAGAGTTTCTGTGGGTGGGAATATGGGTGACCTAGGGGAGGGTGTATGGGTCTGCAGATCAGGGACATTGCCGATAAGCCCCTTCCCCATTGGGTCCCTTGCTGCAAACCCCTGAAGCTGGGCCTCAACTCCCTGGCCTCCTGCCTTTGTCCTAAAAGCCACTCTCCAGGGCCAGGCACTAGGGAGAGGCTTCAGCTATTCTCTGTCCCCGGGCTGGGCACCCACTGCCTGTCCTGCTTCATGTTGCCATTGCAGCTTGCGCTGAGCCTGCCCAGTTGGAGGTGACTGGGCATCCCTGCCTCCCTGTCTCAATCCCTACCCCTGCCCGCGGAAGTGTGTGTCCCCGCCAAGGCCGGAGACCCACAGCCCCAAACAAGAAGTGCCCTTAAGAATCTCCCAGCCCCTGCAGCTCTGGAATAAATTTTGCAATTAGTTTCCAGCTACCTTTGGCTGTTTACATTCTGGGGCCAAAGCAGAACCTTTTACATGGGTTTGGGTGGGCTAGGGTGGTGCAGTGCTCCGACGAGATGGAGGTGACACTCAGGTAACCTTTGTTTCAAAACTCTGGGGAAGCAGGATGAGGTGTGTGGGGGGCACCAGGCACTGTTGTGAGGCCTTTGGGCACCATCTTATCCCTGGGACCCTGCCATACCCAAGAGGCCTTGGAGATGCTTGTGCCTTCTGGGGCCTCAGTCTCAGTGCCACCCTGGTGGTGCAGCTCAGTCGCCATCTTGGGTAGAAGGGAGCAATTGTTTAGTGAGCACCTGCTGTGTGCCATCCCTTATCTCACTGTTCCTACAGAGACCCAGTGAGGCAGGAGTTATAATCCAGGAGAGGCACTTGGCAAGTGCCCCTCAGTCAATGATCTGCAGGAACAGATTCCAACCTGGGTCCACGTGACTTGAGAGCACTGGCCTTGTCCCCTCTGCCCTTGTGGTAGCCAGCCACAGGCCCCTGGCCCCGCCCTCTGGCGGATTCCCTTGCCTCCCCTCCCCCACCACATGGTGGCAGCAGTGAGAACAGCCAACAGCGGAGGAGGCTTCCTCTGCTCCAGGTACCTCCCCAGGGCTTCGCCTGCCACGTCAACCTCGTTTCATGTGTTCTTTGCAGCCCGTTACGATTTGAGAAAAGAGGTATAGAGGGGTGAAGTGGCCTGTCCAAAGTCACACACTGAGAAGGGGCAGGGCCATCGCCCTCCATCGCCCTGACCCACCTTGACCAACCTTGTTTATCCCCAGGGCCACTCCTGACCCACCTTAATGTGCAAATTAGAAAAAGGCGCCCCCTCTTGGCCCAGGTAGCCCTAGGCATATGGCTTGGTAGTGGCTTTTTTACAAAGGAAGAAGCATCGCTTCCCCTGTTGGCGCCTTACGAAGTGAAGCAGATGCCCTGGTCCCTGCCTCTGGGTGATGTCCAGTTCTGTAGGAGGACACTGTCTTAATCAGATCATAGTCCAATGTGACACATCATGTAACCGAGCCAGATAAGGTGAGGAGTGACTGATTCTGCTCCTGCGGGACAGGCAGTCTTTATAGAAGTGTCATCCACCTGGGTTTTGAAGGATTCCCAGGAGTTGACCAGTTAGACAGCTGTTGGGAGTCCAGGCAGAGGGAAGGTGTGAGCAAAGGGATGGAGGGGTGTCAGCCAGTGATGTCTGGGAACCCAAGAGAAGTTATTTGGGTTGGAGAGTAAAGAGAGTGTGTTTGGGGAGGAAGGGTATGGAGCAGGTGGAGGGGAGACTGGCGGGGAGTCCTGGTCCCCACCCCTCGGCCCCTCCTCCCACCAGTCCTTATTAGTTTGAGGGGGAGCAGGAGCTCTCCGGAGATGAGGGGAAGGAGACAGAGGACACTGCAAATGGAGGCAGGAGAGACCACCAAGTGCCCCTCCCCGTTCAGCTCGACCTGATCTCCACATTCTGCAGATGATAGACTGGGCTTCAAGAGGTTCAACAGCCTCCCAGCCCCAGAACAAAATACCCAGTCTTCTGCCCTTGTGTGGTCAGCCCCCCACCCCCAGATGTAACCCAAGCAGGACCCAGGGTGGAAGCACCTTCTAAGGTCGCGGAGGGAACGGGGGGGGGGGGTGCAGCTTGTACCTTGCTGGGTCTTAGGCCCTGCCCCACCTCCACCCACCCATGTCTGCCTCCTGCAGGGAGGCTGCTACCTGCCTCCTGCAGGGAGGCTGCTACCTGCCTCCTGCAGGGAGGCTGCTCTGACGCTCCTCAGCTGTGTCCCAGCCTCTGGCCCCAGCAGCATTTGAGCCAGGCTGAGGTCAGCAGGACAGCCTCTGTGCTCCGTCCGAGTCCCAGCCCCTGGGTCCCTGTTCACCTGGCCCTTTGCCTTGGGGCCTGCCCTGGTGCAGAGCCCTACCACATCATCACTGTTCCTCACCTCGGCCCTGACAATGTTCTGCCTAAGAAGAGACCGAGACTCAGAGAAGAATGCTGCCTGTGGCCCCAGAACGGGTAATGGCAGGACCTGGCCGCACAGCCAGACTTGGAGTTGGGCCCTTTCCTCAGCATGGCTCTCATCAGACCTGGAGCCAATCGCGCCTGCCCTGATGCCTCCTCTGAGCAGCCTGCCTGGGCGGCTCCCGCTCACACTGACTGTTACCTGGCTGGGGAGACCCAGGACTAAGCCGTGGCCTGTTCAGCTTCCTCCTCTGTACAATGGGGTGATGGTGGCCTCAAGGCTGAGGTGAGGACATGCGGTTTGAAGGCAGTAAAGGGCTCAGCACCTGCCAGGTACATAGTAGGTGCTAGTAAGTGTTGGCTGCACCTACCCTGCTGATTAAGCTGGAGCTGTCTAGAGTCCCAAAGCCAAAGTGGCAGCTTCCCGTGTCCCTCTCTCCCAGGGAGTTTGGCATGTCGTCCCCTCTCCAGGCCAGGGTAATCCCAGAGAAGGACTGATCACAAGAGGAGTTTATTACAAGAGACACGGCAGGGCTGTCAGAACTTCAGGGCGGAGGGGAGGGGCAGAAGAATAAAGCTAGGGGGGCAGAGCTGTGGGACCTGGAGAGGTCAGCGGGAGGTTGGGTGGCGTTAGACGGAGCAAGAGACGATGGCTGCTGGGAGTAGGCAGTGGTCCATGCTGCTTTCCGTCCCTCAGGGGCCTCCCCTTGGGCCTATCAGATGTCCCAGGAGGAGCTCGGAGGAAAGCGCCAAGCATTCTCTCTAGAAACCCGGGAGGAAAATGCATCCCTTCGACTGGGTTTACAGAGGATCAGAGTGGGGGACCCCTGTACCCCCCAAGATAATGAGGGGGCTGGGAATAAGCTGAGAAAAGACCTTGGGTAGGAATCCTGGCCCAGGTGCCCTGGCCAGTCTTCCTCAGCTTGCCTCTGAGCCTCAGTTTCTCCACCTGAGGCACACCTGCGTTCCCTGACGGCTCCATGGGCTTTCAGGAGCGCGCGGCAGGCACGGTGAGCTGGCAGCACTCACTTCCCCCACCTCTGGCTCAGGCCACCTGAGTAGGTCGCGGGGTGGGGTTGGGAGGCTGGGGCGTCGGGAGGGTAGGGCCGGGCCGTGGGCTGAGGGGGATGCGGCTCTGTTGCTACGAGCGGTCTTAGCAACCCACCCATTCAGCAGAGACAAAGGCGTTGTCACTTGAACGCGGAGGCGCTGCTGCCGCTTTCTTGTTCCCCCAGACGCGCTGCGCCTACGTGGGTGGGAGGTTGTGGGGGGTTGGGGGAGAGGGCTGGGCGCGGGGCTGGAGAAGGGGGAGCGGAGGGGCAGCTCAGGCCCTCTGGGAACGCACCTGGCGTGCTCGGCGCCTGCGCCCTCCCAACAGGCCTGCAGGGGGCGCCTCCAGCCCATTTTGCAGAAGGGTCAGCTGAGACTCTAAGGGACTGAGACACCAGCCAGGCAGGGATGGAGGCCAGCTGGGAGCTTGGGGTCACACAGACCTGGGTTCAAACGTACCAACACTTATACCCATGTGACTACCGCTGCGCGTCAGTGGGGGTGGGACCTGACCCCATTCTACCACTGACCCTGGCTAGTCCTGGCTCCTTTCTGTGTCTCAGCTTCCTCATCCATGCAATGGGAGGATGAAAGCACCCCCATTTCCTCGGGTGGCCTGATTAAAGGAGCCAGCAGACGCCTGGTGTTTAGTGCAAAGCCCAGCCTCAGTAAGAGCTCCATAAATGGGCCTCTTTCCCTGGCTGGAAAGAATCACAGGGATTGAGGCTAGACAGTCCTGAGCCCACCCCTCATAGAGTTGCCTCTGGTTTAAGACTGTGGGAACTCAGGCTCAGGGAGGCTGACAGTGGCCAGGGTCCCCAAGACTCCCCTTGGGCCAGCCTGAGCTCCCCAGGCTCAGTCCTCTACTTGAGCAGGGCCTGGGGAGGCCCCGCTTTGTCCCGCTGCCCACAGGCCTCCTCTATCATTCCCCCGTCACCTGTCCAGCTGGGAAACTGAGGCCTTGGTGGAGAGCGCTTGTTCCTCACAGCGTTTGGAAGGCCTCTCAGAGCCAAGGCATCAGGATGAGGGCACTGAGAGTGGGGTGAGGCCAGGAGGCTGGGCTTGGGGAGCCAGAGGGAGTGGGTACACAGAGGAAGGCGGTCTCTGGTCAGGCAGGCGTTTTGCTCACTGCTCCTCCTGGCAGCACTGGCACTGGGAAGGGGACCCAAACTTATTCCCTACGTAACCCTCTCCCAGGGAGCACTGCATTTTCAGGGACAGAGTCCACAGCGTGCTAATGGAGGACTTCCAGGCACCCACAAGGAGCATAGTGAGAGGAAGGGCCCTTAAATTGTGGGAGGTCGGGTGTGGTTGCTTCTCACATCACTTCTGATACTCTGGTACAGTGCGGGGGAGGGGTGTCCAGGAGCCAAGGGGAAAAGGGGAACCCCCTGAGGTGGGAGCTCTACCTGCAGCCTTGAATGCTGTCAGCTCCACAGCCTGAGGACAGAGGACGTCCATCAGGGGGGTAAGCCCACACCCCCGCACCCCCATACCCTGGGGGCCCTCGGCTACCTTGGTGATGACTCCCCCACCCCCAGCGACCTTGGCATTCAGGTTCTGCCAGCCTGCAGTCAGCATTCCCAGCTGCTCCTAGCATGCTTCAGCCTGGTAACTGAGGAATGGGGGCCTGTTGGACCCCCAGGGGGAAGCCCACCATCCCAGCCACCCCCTATCTCTCTGCTCCCCCACCCTGGGTAAGGACCTCATTTTCAAAGATCCTAAGAATCCACTCAGTTTCCAGCCGTTCCCGCCCCCCCCCACCCCATTCCTGATGAGGAAACAGAAGACCCAGAGAGGGAAGGTAACTTGATCAAGGACACACAGCAGGTGAACTAGAAGCTGGGATTGGAACTCCTGTCCTAGACTTGAAATCATTCAACCCATGCCCTGTCTCAGGGTCCGAACCTCATCTACCTACCCGTCTTTGAGAACCCCCAAAGCCCCTCTGTATGGATACCTAGGGAAGGTGACCCTGGGCAAGCGCCACCTCTGGGCTGGGCACCAGGGACCCCTGTTTCCTGGTGGTGCTGGTGGGAGGAAACCAGCCATTTCTAAGCATCCTCCAGGCCCCATGGTTGCAGAATTTCCTGAGCCTCAGGCTCCTTGTCTCTCAGATGGGTCAACAGGATGCACCATTGCCCTCTTGCTCTACCTGAGCACTGGGGAAACTGAGGCATCGCATAGCACCCCTACTGGAGGGTGGGGAGGCCATACCTCTGAGAGCCAAATGTCTTTGGGGTGGAGCCAAGGCTATGTGGTTGTTCTGGGCTGCTTCCCAGGGACCTGAGGTCCTAGGGTGGGATGCCTGGCCCTGGGGACTGGAGCGAGTCTGAAAGGAGAGATTGTAGCAGCTGGGACCTGGGCTGTGGCTGTGGCTGGGACCTCCTGCCCTTTGGTCCCTATACCTGCCCGCACCATGAATGCCTCGACTGCCTTCTTCTCAGCCATCCTCTGCAGGGCGTTCCGGACCTGGAGAAACAGGCACCAGGGTCAGGCCCGAGACCCTCCCCGTACCCCTGTGGGCTGACAGAGCCCTACCTCAGGCAAGCCCCTCTTAATCCCAACCCCCAGCCACTGGTGTTACCAGACTCACCTCCCCATTGTAGGCAATGCACACCAGAAAGATGTATGGCCCCTGGGGACAGACCCAACAGATGTGTGGGCATCAGTGCCTGGGACCCCCCCACCCCCACCCCGCCCGACCACTTGGCCTGAGGCCACAGCAGAGACACACCTGGAGATATTCAGAGACATTCAGAGAGACAGGCTGAGCACAAACCCTGCCCAGCCCCATCTCTCACACTGCAGGGTGGGGGACAGCTGTGGCATTCTATGGCAGAGAGAACCAGGAGGGGCCCCACCCATCCCACCCCTTCAGCCTCTGGCCACCAGGTAGCCTCTCTGTTCTCCATCCCTCCATGCTCTGCCCATCCTCACAGCTTCACCCCGCTGTGGGGTGGGAGTTGGGATGGGGACACCTTCCTGAAGCTCCAAGGCTAAGTCGGGGCCTGGGGTGGCAGGCCTGTGATTGCATTCTGACTGTGCCTCTAGCTGAATGGCCTTCACCTCTCTGAGCCTCTGTTTCTTCATCTGGAAAGTGGGGACAAGGCCAGAACTTGCTTCCTAATGGGACTGGGAGGTGCTGTGTGCGCAGGACTCAGTGCCATGGACCACGAGGGCCTCACTGCTCACAAAGCACCATCCCACTTGGGGTCTTACTTGACCCTCACAGCTGCCCCATGGTGGGGGCGGGGTGGACTCATCCTCCCCATTTGATGGAGAGGGACCCTGAGGCCTGGGGTGGGGGACAGTGCCTCAGACCTTCTGAGGCTTTTGGGGCGGGGGCAAGAGAGGTCACAGAGAGGGGGAGAGGTCGGATAAGCAACAAAAAGACTGGGGGCTCAGAGATCAACCGAAGTGGAGACAGAGAGAGGCCCAGGAAGAGCCAGGTGGGATCCATGCCAGAAGAGAAGGGGACAGGAGAGGGGACAATGACAGAGAGAGCCTGAGAGACAGAGAAAGAATCTCTCAGAAAAAACTTAGAGACAGAGACAAAGAAATGCGACACAGAGAGGGGAACCGATGAGAAGGGGAAGGGAGGGAGGCAGAGAGGGCAGGAGTGGTGGCACTGGTTCCAGGGCTGCAGCTCTATCCACCTGAGGGCCACAGGCAGGGATGGAGCTGGAGTCATCACTATGGCAACGGGAAGCTGCTGCCCTCACCACTCTGTGACAGGTGGAGAAACCCAGGCAAGGTCACATAGCGACGGGGGCAGAGCTGGAATTCGAACCCGTGGACCTCTGGAAGGCGGGGCTTGGAAGAGGGGCATGTCTGTGTCATGGAAGAGGGTTCGGCACTGCCCTCTGTCCCCTATTGCGCAAGTCCGGGCAGGTCGCTGGGATCCGTGTTTCTTTGAGAATAGCATTGGGACCCCAGTTTTTCTTTATTCTCCACACCCTTCCCTGGGCATGACTTCCCCCCTCCCCCGAGCAATCCCCCCTTTCTTTCTTCTCTTCATTCCCACACCTGCCTGGCAGAGGATGGCAAGTCCCCAAGGCCCAGGGGGAAAAAACAACATGGGCCAGGACCCAGGTGATCAACACCCTGTGCACCCCTCCTGCTCCCTGCCTCACCCCTCCCTTAACATTTCCCTCCCTGGTCGTGGTCGTGGTCTGTACCCCCCACTCATCTCAGCTCAGGGCATTTGGTGCCCTCCTTTGCTGCTGCGTCCTCAGTGCCTAGAACGGTGCCCAGCACCTGGTGGGAATTCAACCAATCTCCCATGGGAGAGTGAATGACTGGGTCAGAGCGCCCCTCCCCACCCGAGTGCCCATCTAGCCTCAGCAGCTCCTCCAGGGTCGAGCCAGACCCCGCTGCGGTCAAGGCTGAATACCCCAGTGGTTGAGAACACAGACTCTGGACTTGTCCCCAGCGCTGCTGCTTCCTACTGGGAGGCTTTGGGCAAGTGACCTCGTGGGGTCTCAGTTTCTCCATTTGTAAGGCTTGTTTGGAGAGAAAAATATGAGCTTGGCTCAGGACTCAGAGAGAGCACCCAGGCATCCTAAGTGGCTGTGACAGCCTCAGCCCCCTTCTCTGAGAAAAGGATGGACGGTCCCCAAGAGGCTCAGCTCTCAGAACATGTGGACCCAGGGTGAAGTTTGCACCTGACTTCCTGAGCTTGCTTTTGTCCGGCCCTGGGCCACCCTCCTTCTTGGTCCTGAGAGGGACCTGGGCTGGGAACGCTGTGAATAATGGGTACGGGTGACAGGAAGAGGTGGGGGTGGGTGCAAGGGAAGCCGATGGGAAGGGTGGGGGCAGGGAGGGCCCTCCTCAGACCCCTTCCCTCCCGGCGCTCAGCCCCCTGGGCTGTGGCTGTCTGTGTCCATGGCTGGGTCTCCCACAAGTCTGCAAACCCCCTGAGGACAGGGACCTGGTCTGACCCATCTCAGGACACAGGGCCTGACAGGCACACAGGACGGTTCCTATGGTCCCACCGTTACTACTTCATTTGTGTGGGTCAGGCGCTGTCCTCCTAACCAAGCCCTTTTTTAAACCGCTGTTCCCACCAATGGAGCAGCTCAGGCTGACCCCTTAGGAGGCCACAGACCCTAAGGGGAGAGGTCCCTGGTGTCCTGCACCACCATCCCTGGCTTCCTACCAAGGCCTGAAGTGGCTCTAGCACCAGCCTGAGGGCTGGAACTTCTGCCTTACCCTTGAGTGCCAGGGTGGAGGGATCTTAATGATCTCCTTTCTGGGCCTCCGTTTCAACTATCAAATGGGTCACAGAATCCTCACTGATGTACTTACTTACTGTTCTCCAATTTGAGGTTTTGTTACCATCCCCACCCTCACTGTCTCTGGTTGCTGTTGGTGCCTCCCATGATGAGGTCACCCTCTCCTCAGTCCCCTGACAAACCTGTCACCCCCTCTGAGTTCCAGTGCATGTTGGAGCCCCGGTCTCAGGGGGTCCAGGCTCTAGAGGTACCTGAAATGAATTGAGGCCCACGGCCGCATAGGCCCAGGCTGGGCTGAGGTGCACCAGCAGGCCGACCAGCCACGTCAGGCCCGGGACAGGCAGGAGGACCAGCACCGGCTTCACCATGGCCCTGTGGAGAGCAGGCAGGGCTGAGGAGGTTTCAGGGAGAGCAGCACCTGGGAAGCGCCTAGAGAGGAACCGGGGCTGCAGGCCAGGACCACGGCTCAGGACTTAGGTGTAGCTGGAACCTTCAGCTGGACTTGGCTGTCCTTTCTCAAAGACCCAGAGGTGGCATGAAGTAGAGGTCATGGCAATGGGGAGATAGGGTTCCAGTCCCAAACCTGACTTGAAGGAAGAGGGTGGCAGCTGTCCAGAGGAAGGGCTGAGGCTGGGTAGTGGGTCTGGGGGACATGGAATCTGGAAGGGATTCCTCTTCCCCCTCCTCAAGGACCCCTGGGACTCCCTGACTTTGCAGGGACCCACTGGCTTTGGTGCCATGCCCTTGGCAGAGGATGGGTGGGGAGTAGGAAGGCTATGGAGGAATCAGAGCTTCTGGAGAAAGGCCATGGGTGTCCCCCTCCCCAGCAGACTAAGGCCTTGGAGAGTGATGGGAGTTCTTGCAGGGGTAGGGGCCTACGTCATCACCCTGAACTTGGACTTCTGGGCACTGCCTGATTTGACAACCTAGATGAAACGGACAAATTCCCTGAAAGGTACAAATTACCAAAACCATCTCAAGAAGAAATAAAACACCCAGATAACCCTATATTGATTAAAGGAATAGAACTCATACTTTAAAATCTTCCCACAAAGAAAACACCAGGCCCCAAAGACTTCACTGGTTTTCACTGGCCTATCAAACATCTAAGGAAGAAATAGTACCAACCCTGCAAAACTGATTCAGAAAACAGAGGAGGTGAGAACACTTCCTAACTCACTTTATGAGGTCAGCATTAATCTCATAACAAAACCAGAGGCAAACAGTATAAGAAAGCTACAGATCACATTCATGAATATAAACACAAAAGTCCTTAACAAATATTAGCAAATTGAATCCAGCAATATATACAAAGGATAAAACACCATAACCAAGAGGGGTTTACCCCAGGAGTCAAGGTTGGTTTAACATTTAAAAATCAATCAATGCAATTTACTATATTAACAAATAAAAGAAGAAAGCGATATGATCATGTCAATGTGAAAGTCACATTAGGTAAAATTCAACAGCCATTCATGATAAAAATACTCAGCAAAATGGGAAGAGAAGGGACTTTAATCCGATAAAGGGGCACCTATGAAAAGCCACAGCTAGCAACACACTTAATGGTGAAAGGATGAATGCTTTCCCCCTAAGGTGGGGAACAAGACAAGGATGTCTGGTCTTGCGACTCCTATTCAGCACTGAAGTTGAGATCCTAGCCACTGCACCAAGGAAGGAAAAAGAGAAAAAGACATGGATTGGCAAGGAAAAAACAGAACTGTCTTCATTTGCAGACAGCATGATCCAGACACACAAAATCCTCAGGACTCCATAAGAGAGCTGCTAGAAGTACTAAGTGAGTTTAGCAAGGTTGCAGGATGTAATGTCATTATATAAAAATCAATTCTGTTACTCCATACTAGTAATGAACAATTGAAACTTGAATTGAGAAAACAATACCATTTACAATAACATCCCGAACTATGGAATACATAGGGATATACTTAACAAAATGCCTTCAAGACCTGTATACTGGAAGCAATCTATAACTACTGAGAGAAATTCAAGAAGACCTAAATAAACAGAGGGATATACCTTGATCATGGACTGGAAGCTGCATTGTTAAGATGCCAGGTCTCCCAAATTGATGCATTCAATTAAGGAGATTCAGTGCAATCCTAATCAAAATCCCAGGAGGTTTTCCATAGATACTGACAAGCTGATTCTGAAATGTGTATAGCAATGCAAAGAACCTAGGATAGCCAAAGCCATTTAGAAAAAGAAGAACAAAGTTGGAGGGCTTACATGATTTGATTTCAAGGCTTAACTATACAGATACACTAATCAGGACAATATGGGCTTAACATAGGGATAACCATATAGATCAATGAAACAGAATAAAGAGCCCAGAAATAGACTTACACATATGTGGACAATTGATTTTCAACAAAGGTGACAAGGTAATTCAATAGTAGGGAGAATCATCTTTTCAACAAATGGTGTTGGAACTGAATGTCTGTATGGAAAAAATGAATTTCATATAGTACACAGAAATTAACTTGAAATAAATCAGAGCTCTAAAAGCTAAAATGATAAACTTCTTTGAGAATATCTTTGTGACCTTGGGCTAAGCAAAGATTCCCTAGATAGGATACAAAAAGCATGAACTATGCAAGAAAAAAAATTGATAGGATGGACTTCATCACAATTAAAAATTTATCTTCCAAAGACACTTAAGAAAATGAAAAGGTAACCGTAGATTAGAAGAAATTATTCACAAAACATATATCTGATAAAGGGCTTTTATCCAAAATATATAAAGAATTCTTTCAATTCGATAATCAAACAAAGATTTAAAAATTGGGGGAAAGATTTGGACATTTAACAAAGGAAGATATGAATTCCTAATAAGTGTATAAAAGATGCTCAAAATCATTGGTCCTTAAGGAACTGCAACTTAGAACCACAATGAGATGTCAACACACAACTGTTATAGTGAATGACATTATAGAGCCAGACAAAGATGTTGGCAGAGACGTGGGACAACGAGAACTCTCATACGCTGCTGGTGGGAATGTAAGAGAGGACAACCATATTGGAAAGCAGTCTCATGGTCTCTTAGAAAGTTAAACAACCCAGAAAGTCCGCGTTTAGGTATTTGCCCAATAGTGAGACATCGTATGTCCGCGAGTAAGACTTGCGTGTGTGAGTGGTCATAGCAGATCTGTTCATAATAGTCCAAACTGGAAACAACTCGAATCTCCATCAACAGGTAAATGGAAAACAAATTATGGTGCATGCGTATAATGGAATTCTACTCAGCAGTAAAGAGGAACAAACAGCTGGAACAGGCAGCAACACGGATGCAGCCAGACCACAGCAGCCAATACGTGATTCCATTTACATGAAACTTCAGGAAAGACAGACATAATCCACAGTCACAGAAAGCAGGTCAGCGATTTCCCGGGGTGACAGTGGGGAAGATTGACTGGGAAGGGGCACAAAGGAGCCTTTGGAGAAGGTGGACATGTTCTCTGTCATGATTGGGGCAGTGGTACATGCACGGGTCAAAGCTCATCAAGTTGTGTCACTTAAAAGGGATGTGTTAGTGTATGAAAAACTATATACTTCAATCAAGTTGATTTTTATAAAGTCTTGGGATGATAGACAAAAGACTGATAAGCTGGTATGTGTGTGTGTGTGTGTGTGTGTGTGTGTGTGTGTGTGTGTGTGTCCCGGATTAATGGTCATGAGCAAAGGAGACCTTAGCTTTCTCTGAAATGTTCCAGTGTTTTCAGAAGCGAGAAAGAATTTGTGTATTACAGATGATAAAATTAAACAACATACCTTGAAGATCTTCCATGTTAGTTTATGGCAAAATACCTCGTTCCTTATATAGCTTCAGCTGACTATTCCATTGTGTAGCTCTACATAGCTAGTTAAATAGTCCCGTATTGATGGACACTTAGGTGATTTTTACTTTATGAAGCACGTTGTAGCGAAGACCTCTGCACACCTCCCTGAACGTTTCAATGGGAACCACCAGTTTTTCTGAGTCATGCAGACCTATAACGAAATCCCAGCTCAGCCGCTTACACGCTGGGCCAATCACAGCCCCTCTCCCAAGCTTATTTCTCATCTATGTGGAGTGGGAAGTTGGAGGATTAAATGAACGTTGCTTATTTAAGGTCCTTGGCATAAAGTAAGTGTGCAATATATTACTTCCCTCCCCCTTCCCTTGAGGACAATGGGGACGGCTTGTGAATAAGGATTTTTCTTGAACATTTTTAGACCTTGGTTGTCCAATGAACAAATATTGGGGGGTGGGTAAAAGTATAGGATAAGTATATCCCAGAAGCACCACCAGTACCTGGGCCTGGTGTTGTAGGTGAAAGGTCACGGCTGTTGCGACCTCCCCAGTTTTGTCCCACACCCCAGAGGAGATGATGGCTGACCCCACCTGGGTACTTAGGAACCTGTGAGGAGAAAGAGAGCTTTGGAGGGCACCAAGCGGCTGTGAAGGAGAGGTCATGCCTGGCTGGGGTCATCTCATACAGGGCCCTGTGGTGATGACACCCTATATGAGTAAGTCCAAAGAAACATCAGGAAAAGTCCTGTGCTGGAAATCAGGGCACTTGGGGTTCCGGTCTTGACTTGGGGACTTGCTGGTAATTTGAGTAGGCCCTGCCTCCTCCCTGACTCTCAACACTGAGGCCAGGATCTCAAACAGGAGTTGAGCCATATTCCCACCAGCGTACCTCTGGCAGGCCCAGAAATGTGTGTGTTGGGTGTGAGGAGGGTTGACCCTGGGCTGCTAAGGGCAGGTTTGCCCAGCAGGATCAGGGGTTCTGGGAGGGGATGGAGGCTGGGCTGTCCCTGGGGAGGGCACCCAGGACCTCAGCAGCCTACTGGGTGGGGCCCACTCACCTCTGCATCCTGCTCGCCTCTTTGGAGCTGTCAGGGGCCTGGGGCTCCTGGCCAGGCCTCCCCAGGGTGTGCTGGAAGACACTCGAGCTGAACCAGCTGAACCCAGAGAGGCCTGGTGGGGGCGGGGTAGGGAGCCCAAGACCCCACCCAGTGACTGAGCAGGCACCACAGGCTGGCCCAGAGGGAAATGCTCTGCCCACCTTACAGACTGGGAAACTGAGGCTCAAAGACGTTACATGACTTCCTAAAGGTCACACAGTTATTAAGTGGCAGAGCCCTTTGCCTCCACCCCTGGGTGGCACCAAGGATGGTGGCTCCCTCCACCACCTACTTCTGAGGAAAAATGTGACGGTTCAGAGGAGAAGACTAAGTGAACACCTACTATGTGCTTTTAACCTTGTAACAACCCACGAGGCCACTACTAATATGACAATCTTACAGATGAGGAAACAGGCCCTGAAGAGTGAGGTGACTTAGCAGCAGAGCTGGCAACTGTGACAGTGTAGTTTGACTTAGACCCCACCAGGGCTTCGTCACCCCTTCACCCTCACCTACCTTTTCCGAGGAGCCACCTCACTTCACTCTCGGTCATGTGCAACTGGCCAGGTCCCTCCGGACGCCCACCGGGCATCGTGAACATATAACCCTCTTTGCTGGCCTCCCTCAAGCGTAGGCTCTGCACCTCCAGGCCTGGGATCAAATGGGGCCAGGTAGCTGGCTCTCAGGAGGGAGGTCTTTCCGCTGAGCTGGCCCAGCTGGCTGGGTCTGCTTCCCCTCTCCCTGCCACAGGTCTAGGAGGCCACTATTCTGCTCGAGAGGATCAGCAATTTCCCCAATCTGACGTCCCGAAGTCCAGAGGGAAGGGGCCATTGAGAAGGGAGTTACCTGGGGACAGGACCTGAATAGCAATGAGCTATCAGAAACCAATGGGTACGTGAAGGACACAAGTTTTGCCTGGAGTTCCACTATAAGTGCTCCCCCACTGAATCTACACACACTGAGTGTGTGCTGGGGTCTCGCCCTGAGATGCAGAAATGACTTAGAAATAGCCCTGGCACTCAGCAAGCTTCAGGTGGCACTGTGTGATCACCATAAATGCAACAAGAGGTGTGTCCAAGGGTAACAGAGGAGGGAGGAACTGACTGTCAGGAGAGAGCTAAAACCAGGGAAGTCTTCCTAGAGGAGGTGATGCTCAAGCAGGTTCTGAAGACTATGCAGAAGTTTGCTAGTTCAAGGGAGAAAGGACACTCTGGATGGAGGGCACAGAATGAGCAAAGGCAGGAACAGAGTGGAGTATCTGTGGGTGTGCAGAAAGCTCCCAGCGAGCAGGGCTGAGGAGGGATGTCTGAGCCCAGGCCTCACCCGGAGCCCAGTTGTGCGGGATGGGTCCATGGCAGGCTCACGGGCATGGTGGTGATGGATGTGCACTTGGGGCGGCTCAGGAATCAGTATGGTGCTAAGCAGGGGTGCCAGGTGCTGCACACTCACCACCAGGGCCATGGGTCCACCAACCACCTGGGAGGAAGCTGCATCTCAGCTCCTGCTCACACTTTACACCCTACTTGCCCTGACCTTGGGGTTAACACATTCTCAATGATCTGTGAAGTGGCATGTCTTCAGGCCTGCCCTTGGCCAACCCCAGCGTACTCTGAAGGTGGGGCCATGCCTCCCCCTTCTTTGGTCTGACTTGGTGCTAGACCTATAATGGGCGCTCAACTTTTAGATTCCTAAAGGAAAGCTATGTGTGTGTGTGTGTGTGGGGGGAGATGACAGGGCAGAGAGGGGAAAAGCTGCACTCATGGGACACCTGCTTACTCTGTGCTGGGCAAGTCACCTGATTCGCCCATTTACTTCTCTCCATTGCCTAAGCAAGGCAGGTACAATAATTCCCATTCTCCAGGGAAGGAAATCAAAATTCAGAGTCCAGCTTTTCCTCGTCTACCACAGTGCCTCAGATCCCCAGTTAAATGTGGGCTTACACCCTTCCCAGGATGGACAGCTCACCACCTGAACAGAAGAACGACTCCATGGGACCAGCTTCCTGTGTTGTGTCATTCCTACCCTGTCCCCCAACCCAGGTCCAGCTCCGTCCTCTGAGGCCAACGGGGACCATCTCTGCTTCTTCAGCCCCAGAGATTTGCAGGCAATGTCCATGACCCCTTGTTCTTTCCTTTTCGATCCTCCCAGGCCTACAGCCACTTTTGCTAGGATGAGGTTTCCAACACCCTCACCGTCGGGATAGCATCTCTCATGGTCTCCAGTGTCTGGGCCATTTTGGCAGACAAGATGGCTGAACATTCAGCCTAGAGAGCCTCCCACTTAAGTTGGTTAGCAGATTCTTGGACATGGGGGAGGCTCTTATTGATTAGTGGCTCTTAACAATGTTTAACTACTGTTCAAGAGCAGTTGTACGTATAAGTTCAACTTATAAAATAGACAAGAGAGGAACTTCTCTTGATGGATAGAGAGATGGAGCCCATGGCTATACCATAAACTGGAGGCAAGTTTGGAACCAGAGCCCAGATCCCTGCCCCACCAGCCCTGCCACCCTTCCCTCGCTGACTAACAGCCCCGCCCCAGCTAGCTGCTCCTCCATGACCAGGATGGCCACAGACACGATGCTCTGGCCCTGCTCCTCTCAGGGTCCTGTCAGGGGCTCTGGCCCCCCAGCTCCGATGGCTGTCACCCTCTTCAAGAACTGCATGACAGCCAGCAGCGCAGCGGGCCCCCGTGGAGCTGCCTCTTTTGCCAGGACTCTCTCCAGGATACCCAGGAAGCTGGAGGCCTTAGCCAGGGACAGGTTTCCGTGGGGTTCATAGAGTGGGTCAGGGAGGAGCTGTGGGCAGAGGAGCCATTACTGATGGTCTGACTGTCAGCAGGGGATCCCCCAGGGCCACACTTGGGCTCTAACAGGGTCTTCTTAGTGGGCGGGGGCCTAATTTGGCACAAGCCCCCAGCTCTCAAGGACTCCAAAATAGGGAGCATAAACAACCTTATTTCCTACAGACACATTAAGTGGGTGTCCCCTTTATAGGTGAGGAACTGAGGTGCAGGGAGGTGACCCATAGTGTCCCCAGGCTCTTCAGGACCCTGGAAGGATGCTCACCACGATGACGTTGGCCAAGGTGTTGACTCAGCTGATAACATCCTGGCCAGGCCATGACTGGGCGTCCTGCAACAGCTGATAGGTCTCTGCAAAGGAGGGGATGCCAGGCTGGGTCCTGGGCAACACTCTGCCCAGAGGTGCCCCACCCGCCATGTGCTGCCCAGAGAAGAACAGCACTTTGACGGCTGTGTGTCTGGAGTCTTACACACTGTGTTCTGGGTGGGGGAACCGAGGCACAGAATAGCAAAATCATTTGTCCAAGCTGGGATTCACCCCCAGGTCTGTCTGGCCCCACTGACCTGAGGTCTAGACTCCGTGGAGGCCCTGAGACTCTGAGAAGATTCTGAACTCTCAAGCTGTGCCAACTGCTCACTCCCCCTCAGTCTAAATGGGTCAATACCCACCTTCCCCTTCAGCGGAGCCTGGGGTACAGCCAGAGCGCAGATGTCCTGTAGCAGCAGAGGAAGGGCCGCAGCTGCAGGCAGGGCAAAGAGCCCTCGGTGCGGGGTCCCGGGTCCCACGATGGGCACTCCTCTGAGGGCACTGGCCAGGGTGGGAGAGGTGTCAGGGCCGCATCCTTGGCTCCCCATTGGATGCGTGACCCACTTGCCCAGTGGGACCTTGAAGGCCCCTGCCCACGAGGGGGTGCCGAGACCCATGGCCCAGAGTTAGGGGGTGAAGTGGGAACCTGGAAGAAGGGCGCTATAGCCAGCACCAGGCGGAGCAAGTCGGCCAGGGGGCGAGCTCACTCAGGCTTTACTAACACTGGTCCGATGCCCAAGGGACATCGCGGCCTGGAGGTGACTTGGCCAGAGTTGGGCGTGGTCCAGTTAGCAAGGGGTGGGCTGGGTTGCGACGTCAGAAGGGAGTGTACGGGAGCTAAGGGGTGGGGCGTTGAGCCAAAAGTGGGGGCGGGGTCTGTCAGCCAGGGGGCGGGGCGGGCCGTACTAGGACAGAGAAGGTGCACCCGCACCAGTGGCAGCAGCGAGGGTGTGATGTCCAGGGCGCCCAGGTCCCAGCGGAAGAGCAAGCCGCCGAGGGGCAGAGCGCAGGCTCGTGCCCTATGCAGCTGCGCGGGGTTCAGTGCCCCGTCCCACAAGTGGAAGTCGGTGAGGTTGCCGCTGAAGGCGTCACGCGCCGCAAAGCCCCCGCCCAGAGAGTCCTGATCCTGACCCAGCACCAGGATGCCTCCAGGTGGCACCGGGTGGCCCGCGCCTAGTCCCCGCGCACCGGCGCGCCGCCGTCCATCGGCGAACAGCGTCTAGCGCCCGCCGCACTGTTCCCACGTGGCACACACATGGTGCCAGCTGCCATCTACGCGGAAGGCGGCGAAGAAGGGCGCGTGGTGTCCGCGTACCACGAACGCTGCATGCACGGCACCGCCCGGCTCCGCGAAGACGCGCAGCTGCAGCGCGTTGGCCAGTGCCGGCGCGGCGAGGGAGAAGAACGCGGCTGTGTCGGACGACGAGGCGTCCCACTGCACGTGCACGCACACACCGTCAGCGCCCCCAGCGCGGACAGGGGCGTCCGCAGCCGCGCTGCCCTGTCCGCTGTCCTTTCGCGGAACACCAGCGCTGCTGTGGTGTGCGCGACTGCAGGGACACACAAGCTGGGACTTCAGTTTCCCCAGCTGTGCACACCATCCTGAGTGACGACCCTTTGGCGCAGCTGCAGGGCCCTTCCTGGGAAAGAAGAAGTGGGGGCTCCAGTGCCCGTTTCCAGAGTCAACCCTCTTTGTGAAGGAGAAGACCTCCATGCTCAATCCACAAGGACTTGCACTGTGGGATCCCATCTCTGGAGGTCACCGAAGCCTCTGCACCCCCCTCCCCCGCACTTCGCAGTCCCCAGGGCCCATACTCACGCCTCTATGTGTGTGTGTGGGGGTCTTCGTAGATGGGCCTCTCTTTGAGCCAGCCAGATGGGGTCGGGCAGCCGTGAAGCTAAGACCCCATCTGGGGACCCCAGTGCCAGGTGGCCAAGCCTGTGCTCGCGGGACTCTTGTGCCTGCCACCAGCTCAGCTGCTGCCCCGGGAACTTGTACATCCCATCTGCAGACTCTACCACCTCCCCAGGTGCCACTGGAGCTGCAGGGCAGAGAGACAGTGTGGAGATCAGTGTGTGGGCATCTGGAGGGGGGCGGGGCCCGGGGGGAGGGCAGCAAGGCCGAGGACTCTGGGCTTGGAGCCTTTCTGGCTGGATAGGGCCGAAGCCTGGCTATTCTCTACGATCTGGCAGGTCTCATTCCCTTGCCGAGCTTGTTTTGTCATCAGTATAATGGCAGGAATGAGATGGACACGAATGAAGCTTTCAGCCCCGGGCCGGGTATTGTGGCGCTGAACTAAATGGCATTTCCCCTCTTCCTTTGCACTGGAGGCCAGTATACCATGCGGGCCACAGGCTGGCTGAGCTGGGGAATGGGGCAAGGGTTTGAGACCCTCTGGGGGATCCCCTCATACCAACCTGTGACCCGAGGGCTCCTTGATTCACCTGGGGAGTTGGAGGGGGTCCCAGACAGACTCGCTATCTGAGAGAGAAGACAGGTGGGGGCTGGGTCAGGTCCCCACCCCATGTGTGCAGTTATTGAATGCTTACTGTGTGCTCCAGCGAGGTGCAGTGGAAGCTGCAGGCTCTGAAGTCAGACCCGCGTTCAAGTCCCACCCAGAGTGTGATCTTGGTCAGGTTGCTTCCCTGCCCTGAGTGTGTTTCCCCTGTGCGAGGGATAAAGAAGCTGATGGGTGAATGCAGTGGGTGTGTGTAGCATGCAGTGAATGCTTTTCTATTTCTATTCCAGGGGCTTGTCTTGGATAACCTTTGCAGTGACCTCATGATATGAGGTAGCCACTTAGAACCCCAGCAGCTGTGAGTCCCTTTGGCCTCCTCTCCTGCAACCCCCTTCCCAGAAGCTCAGGTACCAGGAGGTGGAGGAGGCAGCAGCACCAGGGGGCCATTCTGGATCCAGAGGGGGCAGATGAGGGACCGCAGGGATCACAAGTGTGGTCAATGTGGACCGAGGAAATAAAAAAGCAAAGGAAAGCAGCTCAGTGTCCTGCCTTGCTACCCGCTCTGTCTGCAGGGTTATCTTGCCCCTTGTTTGGCTCCCAAGCCCCACTGGGCTGGACGTGCAGGTTGGGACGGCCCACCCACTGGGGATGACATTTACTTGCACAAAGGGATGGTATCTAGGAGCCACTTCCAGGACTGCAGCTGGGAAATGCTGTCACCCTGGTAAGCTGGAGACATGGGGAGGGGTTGGTGAGGGTGACAACAAAATGTAGGGTCCCTGAGGAGGGATGGGGGAGCTCAGGGCCCTGTAGGCTTCCTCCTGTTCTTTGGGTTCTCAGCGTGGCATTCAAGGCTCTGCTCCCTCAGGCCTCTGCACAGCTCATGGGCCTCACCCTCCCACCACTGCCCCACGCAGCCACCTTTCCCCTGCTCCCCAAGCTGCTCTCATTTCCCCATTTTTCCAGGCAGCATCCCTCCTCCAGATGGTGCTGTGCCTCCTGCCTGGATTGGCCTCTCACTCCCTCAGCGGCACCACCTACAAGATCAGCTTGCAATCACTACACATCCTGATGGCAGGCCTGCTACAGCCAGGGGCCATGGTAAGCTGAGGAAACCCTAATCGCGGGTGATGAGGGGGTTGCTCTTGGTGGCCTGGGAGCTTCAGGCTGGGAAGAGCCCTGGCCAAGCACAAATGGGTCTCAGAAAACACTGGAGATAAAGTAATGCTCTCCTGGGCCCCCCAGATGGCCTCATGACACCTGGAAGTCTGGAGCCATCACCAGTGATAATTCATCCCTTCCTCCTCTCCCAGAAAAAGTTTATAAGCATGAAAATCAAATGTGTCCCAGCATAGGAGGACAGGAAGTTTACACTTTTAGGACTCTGAAAAGCACCAATTTATTGTCACTTCCCCCCTTTTAAACATAAACAGTACTTCCATCCACCCCACCCTCCTAGTAGGTGGGAATTGTAGGAGTCTGGTTCAGAGCTGAGGCCCAGTACCCAGCATGTGATGGGTACACCGGTATGGGCTCAATAAATGTGACTGTCTCACCCCTCCGTTCACAATGGCCCATATTTTTGTGCCCCGCCCTCCGCAAACTCCTTGGCGCCTACTTTCCTTGCTCACCAAGAGAGAGATGCAAAATGTGGCCGCCACTGCGCGTAACCCCTCCGCTAGGGGCCAGTGGGGAATCCCTCTAGGTCTAGGCTGATGGGCCTGGGACAAGGGCCTCCCCTTCACCCGCGTGGATCCCTTCCGTGTTCACAGCCCGGGTCCTCACCCGCTTAGCTTGGCCTGGCGCCTGTGGTCGACTCGCACTCTGCGAGGTGTTTGGAGCTGCAGGCTCTCCGCCTCGCAGCCGGACTGACGGGTGTGGGGCGGTACCTAGGGGCGGTGCTAGGAGCCCCCGCCCCAGGGCCCCCGCCCTCCTGCACGCGCGGGATTGGGCAGGGGCCTGGACAGCCAGAGAGGTGGGCATCGCTGTGGACCGCGAGGTAGTGGGGGGTCCTCAGTCTCTGTGCGGGACCTGTTGTCATACATCTCTTCACAACACACAGGTAAGGTCACCCTATTAGAGGGGCCACCTTGTGAGACTTATCCACGTGCCCTGAGCTGGCCCCCTACCGGCCTCATCTCCTTACCTTTAACCCACTGTAAGGAGCTGCCGGCAGACCCATTTTCCAGATGAGGACTGAGTGCTCCAAGTTAAGACAGCTGGGGAGTGGCAGAGCCCGGCCTTGAACCTGGGTTTGTGGTTTTCATCCAGGTCATTCAAAAGGTAACCTGTGGAGAGGAGAGGGGGGAGGGTTTTTGGCCTCTGAGGGCAGAGCCGGGGCCAGGTGGGGCCAGGAGTGCAGAGAGAGAGGTGTGCAGCTGGGACCCGAGGCAGCTGTCTGCCTTAGTAGCAGGGATTCCTGCTTGGGAGGGAGGTCAAACATCCAAGTTCATCTTGACCCTGACTGAGGTATGTTGGCTAATTCCTCCCAGCCTCGGTTTCCCCATCTGTAATGTGTGGATGGTGAATAGCACACCATTCATGGGGCTGCTGTGTGGTTTAAATTTTGACTTCATATGTACAAAGCCCATAGCTTGTACCTGGTGCCTGGCACATAGTCCCTTTAGCATTCTTGTCAGAACGTGATTTACTCTTGTTAAAATAGCCTGCTAGCAACACAATGGTTTTTTTTCCTCTATTTTTTTATTGTAGTAAAACACACATAACATAAAATTTACCATCTTACGATGCTTTCATTTATTTTTAAAAAGGGGAGGGGAATCAAAATGGACACTACACCTGTGTTCATCTTGCTCCTGCAGCTTTTCTCTAGGTTTGAGGGTTTTTCAAAGTAAAAACTGGGAGATAAGAGCTCCGCACTTGGGGCAGAGCTTCGAGCACTTGTCAGGCTCCTGGGCCAGCAGAATGTATGCAGGACTGGCTCTCCTGGTCTGTGATCCGCCTGCCCCCAGCTCAGACGCCAAAGCCAGTGAGGTGGGCAGGAAGGAGAAATGGGAGGCGCCCTTGCTGTGCCCAGCCCGGGCTGGGAGGGGGTTGCCCTTCTACAATACATTTTACATCTGTGCAGACTGAGCCCAGAGGGAAGACAGGACTCACACAGCAGGGAGGAGGTGGACCCAGGTCTGCCCCCTGAGCCCGCGCTCTGTCCCTCTGTCGGTGGGGTGGGGTTTGTGTTCACGCCAATGCTCCCAGCCTCCTTTCTATGCCTTCTGGCCCTCCTGGCCTTGCCCTCCCTGTCCCCTGTAGCCTAAGTTATGACCTTCCATCCTTGGCAACACCGCTGCCCCTAGGGCCCCTAGCACAACTCCCTCCCTTCCGTGGGGTCACATTTCCCAGGAGTCACTCCTGGAGATGGCCAAGTACTGAGGGGGCTCCATGAACACCCGAGCACTTGGAACCAGTGTGGGCCATGGCCCAGCCTAATGTCTCCTCTCCAGAGCTGGGTATCGTCTGACTGGCAGCCAAGGGCCATTCGATGGCTTTACAGGCAGGTGGCTAGGACAGGTCCCTTGTCTCTGTAGACAAGGCCTGCGGGCCATGAGTGAGTGATAGCCAGTGGGGCCTTTGGACTCATTGTCTGTGCAGATGGAGTGCGGGCAGTGAGAGCAGCCAGAGTCCTCATCCCTGGGCCTGGCCTGTCCCTGCTCCTCAGCCAAACTGTCCATAGTCCAGGGTCAGGAATAAGGAAGGAAGAGGCAGCGGCTGGGATGTTTTCACTGTGGGGTTGGCACGAACGCCACAGAATTGGGGCTTGGCCATCAATCAACTTTTCGGTGATGTGGGCATGACTCTCTACTCCGTGTCTCCACAGAACATGGAGAATCGGTCCTCAGGGGCACAGAGGGTGGCTGTGAGAGCTGTGTGAGTATCCGGGGCAGGGGAGCCCTACAACCTGGGCCCACTGTCATTTTTCTCTGGGGCGACACTGCTCCTGTTCTCTAGACAAACAGAGTCCCTTCCCCTCCCCCACCCCTATACATCCTGGGTCCTGAGAAACCCAGATGGACCCAGAACCAGCCCTGCCTCCCCGCTTGCCTACTCCAATCCCTTTTCTACTCAGCGGTCAGCATGCTCTCTAAAATCTCCACCTGCTTCTGTGACTTCCTGGTGCTCCGGGAGACCATCCAGCCTTCCACACACGGCTAACGGGATCCATCTCCGCCCGATTCCTGTCTTTGCTGCGCCTCTTGCCCCTCACGCTTGATAGCCCAGCCTGTAGCCAGAGTGGCCATCTGTTCTCACCTCTGGGACGTCGCACGTGAACAGGAATAGGCAGGAGCACCTCTCCTCCTGGTCCTTTCTGGCTCATTTCTCGTCATCCTTCAGGTCTCAGCTTAGACCTTCTAGGATGCTTTCCCTGCCCTTCACCTTAACGTGTTTCAGGAAACCCCAGATAGCTACACACGCCAGGGAACTGTCTGCCAGTCTCCACCCCACCCCTCACCTGGGCCAGGGTTTCAGAGAGTGAGCGCTTCCTCTTTGTTGAAAGACTGAAGGAATGATCCATCAGATCTACACACACAGACACACAGACAGACAGACAGACACACACACAGACACACAGACACATACACATAGACACACAGACACGCAGACACACACACACACACACACACATAGACACACACACACACACACATAGACACACACACAGACACACACAGACACGCACACAGACACACACACAGACACACACAGACACACAGACACACACACACAGACACACAGACACACAGACACACACACACACATAGACACACACA